>NW_024412611.1:0-9897 GCF_014898765.1 Herpailurus yagouaroundi
GGGTAGTATTGACATTTTGACAATATTTATTCTTCTAATCCATGAGCAGGGAATGTCTTTCCATTTCTTTATATCTTCTTCAATTACCTTCATAAGCTTTCTATAGTTTTCAGCATACAGATCTTTTACATCTTTGGTTAGATTTATTCCTAGGTATTTTATGCTTCTTGGTGCAATTGTGAATGGGATCAGTTTCTTTATTTGTCTTTCTGTTGCTTCATTGTTAGTGTATAAGAATGCAACTGATATCTGTACATTGATTTTGTATCCTGCAACTTTGCTGAATTCATGGATCAGTTCTAGCAGACTTTTGGTGGAGTCTATCGGATTTTCCATGTATAATATCATGTCATCTGTAAAAAGTGAAAGGTTGACTTCATCTTTGCCAATTTGTATGCCTTTGATTTCGTTTTGTTGTCTGATTGCTGATGCTAGAACCTCCAACACTATGTTAAACAACAGCAGTGACTTTCAGTGTTAAGTTATTATGTATTCTGGTCTCTATTTCTGATATTTCCTTGTTTTTCCTTCCTCTACTAAATTTCCCCCAAGTTTCTTCTTTTTCGAGTTCTTGTGGTGTTCCTTTATTTTTGAGAGAGAGGGAGAGAGACACAGCATAAGTGGGGGAGGGGCAGGGAGAGGGAGACACAGAATCCGAGCCGGCTTCAGGCTCTGAGTTGTCAGCACATAGCCGGATGCAGGGCTTGAACCCACAAACCATGAGATCATGAACTGAGCCGAAGTCAAACGCTTCATTGACTGCGTCACCTAGGTGGCCCTCTTTCCTTTCTTCCTTCCCTCTTTTCTTTTTCTTCTTTCTTTCTTTCTTTCTTTCTTTCTTTCTTTCTTTCCTCTTTCTTTCTCTCTCTTTGTTCTTTCTTTCTTTCTTTCTTTCTTTCTTTCTTTTTTTCTTTCTTTCATTCTTTCTTTCAATGCAAGCTAGAAAACAACATTTTTATAAGCAGTGCACACTTAAGGCACCTGGGTGGCTCCGTTGGTTGAGAGCCAGACCTCAGCTCAGGTCATGATCTCACGGTTCGTGGGTTCCAGCCCCATGTTGGACTCTGTGCTGACAGCTTGCAAAGTCTCTGGAGCCTTCTTCAGATTCTGTATCTCCTTCTCTCTACCTCTCTCCCCCTCACAGTCTCTCTCTATCTCTCAAAATATAAATAAATATAAAAAAATTTTTATACAGTGCACACTTAGTCCAGTTTGGTGATCAGTATTTTAGCCTTTGCATTTTCCACCTTGCAATGTGAGCTACTGGCTTTGGACCCAGGATGTTGCCTCACTAGTGATGGCAGATATCATCTTACCTGTCTTTGTATTGGTCCTGATTGCTTCCATCAGCTGAACCAGAGCTCCTTTGTCTCCCAACTTAACCTGTGTGAAGGCAACAGTGGTGCAGGTCTTCATGTGGATCTGATGCCCCAGCCTGGCCTTCTCCTTGAAGAACAGTAGTGCAGTAGGGAACCCAAACTTTATGACACAGTGCATGCAGGAAGTCAACCAGCTTTATGGGATCCACATCACATGCAATCACTACCAGCAGAGCCTTCTTGTTTTTCCACCAAGGTGGTGACACTGTTAAGCCCACCACAAAGGACAGGCAGCCTCTCATTGGGGACATCCCCTTTGCCAGCAGCTTTCTTCTCAGCCTGGGTCAAGAATCTCTGCTTCTTCACTTTCTTTGTCTCTGGTCTGTATTTGTGGGCCAGCTTCAGCAGTGGAGTGGTTGTTTGGTGGTCCAAAGTCTGGGTGAGCTGGTTAATCATGGGAGGCACTTGTAGGCGTTTATGGAGAACATGCCTTTGCTGCTGCAGCTGGATGTAGTGAGGCCATTTGACACAATCAATGAGATCCCTTTTAGGTTGCATTTCCTGTCTGATGACAAAATTCTTGGGCCTTGTCTTGTCCACCTTCTTGGCCTCTGCTTCTTCACGACAGCAGGGCCTGGGGCCACTTTTTTCCCCTCAGCCTCCTTTCCTGTAACAGCTTGGATAGCTGGAGGAGAGACCTGAAATTTTTTCCTTAATACAAACATTGATAGCATAAATTGCACTTGTGTTTAGTTTTTCTTTTGTTTTGAGACATATTTTGGTTTCCTGTTTGATTTCTCATTTGGTCAGTTGCTTGTGCAGTAGTGCGTTGTTTAATATTTACAAATAAATACTGAATGTTTACATTGTAAATTTTCCAGGTTTGTTTTATTGTTGATCTGCAGTTTTGTACCATTGTGGTTGGAAAATATACTGGGTATGGTTTCAAACAAACAAACAAACAAGCCCCCCAAATGTTAACAGTGCTGAGGTTGAAAACACTGGTTTATACTGGGTTGCTTCTAAAAATTCTAGACTCACAATTCATATACTGACTCACCTTGCAACTCAAGTCTTTGAATTTTAGTTTGTGTAAATACAAAAATAAGAAACTAGAAAGTTGTATGAATTCACCAATTTCTTGTTGAGCCCGTTCATCAATGTAAGCCAGGAACTTTAGTTTTTATTTTTTCCATTATGCAATGTTTTTCAATATTTCATGATATCTTGATTATCAGCATCTCTGATAATTTTCAACAACTTGTTTTTCTTTATAAGTCATAAATTGTGACTGCCATAGGACATTTTCAGGAAAATGTATCTAACTTTCTCCTTAATTCTATATTCTATTCTATTGATAATATCAGATGCTCTCTTTTGTACGTCTCACTTTTAACACAGAGGAATTTTTTCCCTAGTTCTAAGTTTTTCTTGTTAATTACACTTGAATAAAATTTTTTCCCTTAGTTCTATTAAGCATAAAACAAAAATATCAGGGCACCTGGGTGGCTCAGTTGGTTGGTTAAGCAGTCCTACTCTTGGTTCAGCTCAGTTCATGATCTCACTGTTCATGGGTTCGAACTCCACAATGGCTTCTGCACTGACAAAGCAGAGCCTGTTTGGGATTCTCTCTCTCCCTTTCTCTCTGCCTCTCCCCCTCTTTGTGCTCTCTGTCTCTCTCCCAATAAATAAATAAACTTAAAAAAATCAAAATATATACATATATGTGTGTGTATATGTGTGTATGTATGTATATCACATGTATGTACAGATATATACACACAAGTATTACATTTATCTTTCTATATATTACATACATATTGAAACTACAGAAGCATATGGCACTGAGTGACCAATAAGAGCTCTGACTTGTTTGACCTGTTACCACACCAGTTTAGATTTGCCAAATAGGTTCCACATCAAAATTTTTAAAAAGATCCGGTTTTCTGAGGGTTCTGGATTTGGAAATATAGGCAAAGGACCGAGGAACTGTATTTCAATCATAGTTTTAATCTCCTTAACAGTCTTCAGGCACATCCCATTGAATTGAGTATAAAAGTCAAATGCTACCACCGTCCACAGGCTTTTAGTGCCACCTCCATGTGATCTCTCTAGGTGAAACTTCCCTCTCCTTCCTCTCACTGTGTGTGCCTCAACAAACTCTTTCTTCTGGTTTCATGAGGAAGTTCACCAATTCTTTCAAGCTTTTGCACAGCTACATTACCTTGACCTCAAATGTGACTCTCTCCCCGCCCCGCCGCCCACCCCCCCACACCCTCTAGCTCACATCTACTTACTCCTTCCTGTCACATTCTAAATATCACTCTTGAGACCACCTCTTTGGCACCCTAAGGTAACTCAGATCATCCAATTATCCTCTGCTCTAGAACTGGACACTTGTCTCGTGACGTTTCTCACCCCCATGTAAAGTCTTACCTGGTTGGGGTTTGTCCATCACTTTCCCTAAATTTTAAACTCTCCTAGTGGAGGGGATACGTTTGTTTCCCCTCTCTGGATTCTCAGGTGTGGCCAGGGCCTGAGACAGCTCAGCCCAGGCCAAGTGCTGGTTTGGAGGGGCGGAGGGGGTAAGCAGGTGGGACACGTTTCAGGCCCAGGTAAAGGGCTGTGGCAGGAGAGGAGGGAGGTGGGTGTCTGTCAGGAGATAGTGTCCAGGAGGAGGCAGTGAGGGGCAAATGCCTGGTGCAGTCAGGCTGGGAGGTCAGCCTCTGAGCCCAGAACCCAGTGACCCCGACAGGCTCCCAGGAGAGGGGTCACCTTCCCTCATTCCCTGCCCACAGAGGAGAGAAGAGCCGTGGGTGCGGGTAGTTTTGGGGTGCGGGTGGAGCTCCTGAGGCATATCTCCATCAGTGTCTTCCAGGAGCCCACGGGATGACCGGATCGCCCCTGTCCCCACAGCACATTACATGTAGCAATTTTAGGCCTAGTGTCATTACTCCAGTGGGAGGAGAAGGTGTGGCTCCTGGTCAGATACATCTCTAACCTGGAAGAGAATGTGCACTTCGACAGCGATGTGGGGGAGTACAGAGCAGGGGAGGTGGTGACAGAGCAGGGGAGGCTTGACACTGAGCACTGGACCCAGCACAAGGACCTCATGGATAGGTTGCAGGCCGCAGTGGACAGTCTCTGCAGACACAACTAAGGGGTTGTTGGGAGCTTCACTGTGTAGAGAGAGGTGAATGCGGCAGGGCTGGTAGGGGTGGGGTGTGTGTGGGCATGTGTGTGTTTGTGTGTGTGTGGGATGGGTGAGAGAGACAGAGACTGAAACTCTGTCCAGGACTAGCATGCAGGGTCTTGATCCAGTACAAGTCAGGAGGGGCCCTACGAGAGCTTGTTTCCAGGAAAAGTGTGGTGTGTCCATGTGTGATGTGGGGAGAGTGTGGTGTGATCGTGTGTGACTGTGGGGATTGTGTGGTTGTGCCCGTGTGTGACTCTGAGCATGTGGTCACCCTCTCTTCCTGCCCCTCACCCTTCTTAATTCTGAATCCCCTGAAAGAACTGTGCCTATGTCTGTGTGTGTGTGTGTGTGTGTGTGTGTGTGTGTGTGACCTTTTGAGAGAGAAACAATGTCAGACTATTTTTTGACAGGTTGGGGTGACATCTGAGGTCCCTCTGATCTATCCGAGACTTTAATGTCTCAGCTTGTTGCTTTTTTCTTGGTGTATGTATTCTTATGTTCTTGAAATAATGATAAGGTTATTTAAGGAGTTGCACATGATTTCTTTCTATAGTTATAACAATTCACCTCACATCTCCGTTTTTAGATCTTTTTTGAATGTTGACAGAGTCAGTTGAAAATTTATGTTTTTTATTTATAATTCATATTCCTTTGATTTCTAAGGTTCTTGAACTTTTTTCCACATATTTATTGACGAATTGTTGTTCCAGCTCCGAAATAATATACTTTCCATTATCTCTGTGGCCTGGTGTTTTTCTCAGTGATTTTAGGTGTTCTCTATGCATAAGATTTTTATTCCTTTGCTGATATTTGATTCAGCATTTTTTCTAATTTCTACTTTACATGTCGATTCTGCTTATTACTTATGCTAGGAATGTAAACATTTTTCTTTAATGAAATATGCTACAAATGGTTAGCAATGACTTCTCATGAATCTTAAATCTACCATTTTATGGTATGATAAAAAAGTTTGCCCCGTATGTCTCCTTTGATAAGAACAGTAAGTGTATTTATTGAGACTGTAGTGTCAAGATTGTCTCTGGCAATATGGATACCTATTAATGAACCTCAGAACCTGCCCTGAACTCAAATCTCAGCTTAAAAAGAAAGAAAATAAGAGGGGACACCTGGGTGGTTCAGTCCGTTGAATGTCATACTCTCAGTTTCAGCTCAGGTCAAGATCTCATGGTTTGTGGGTGTGAGCCCTGCAACGAATTCTGTGCGGGTCCTGCTTGGGATTCTCTCTCTCTCTCTCTCTCTGCCCCTTCCCTAATTCTTTTCTCTCTCTCTAAAATAAATGAATAACTATCCAAAATTTTTAATAATAAAAAAATAAATAAAAGGCAAAGCACAATAAAATGATAACGATTCCAACGAGACATATTTTAGTTCCGCAAGAAGGATTCATCAGTTGAGTGCAGCAACGAGAACTTTTTAAAATAAGTTTCCTTGCTCCTTTGCCTTTCTTTCAGGACTTGTGTTGTGGTTAGGACTCAGCTCATAGAGCTAGAGAATTACCTCGGTCTTTCCTGTTTCCCCGTGTAGAACCACTTCTACTTGGACGATGGACAAAATAGAGCAGTAAATCAGTGATATAGAGGATAAAATTATAGAAAATAATGAAGCAGAAAAAGAAATAAAATGCAAAAGATCATAATACAAGACTTAGAGAACTCAATGAGTTATTCAACAGAATAATATCCCTACAAAAGGAATCCCAGAAGATGAAGAGAGAGAAAAGGGTGAAGAAGGTTTATGTGAGCAAGTTATAGCTTAAAACTTTCCTAACCTGGGGAAGTACACAGACATCAAAATCCCAGAAGCACAGAGAACTTTCATTAAACTCAACAAAAGCCAACCATCAGTAAAGCATATCATGGTCAAATTCACAAAATACAGACAAGGAAAGAATCTTGAAAGCAGCATGGGAAGAAAGTCCCTATCCTACAAGGGAAGAAAGATCAGGTTCACAGCAGATCTGTCCACAGAGACTTGGAAGGCCAGAAGGGAGTGGCAGGATATATTCAACTTGCTGTATTGGAAAAATACACAACCAAGATTCTTTACCAACAAAGCTGTTATTCAAAATAGAAGAAGAGATAAAGAGTTTCCCAGACAAACCAAAACTAAAAGGGTTCATGACCACTAAACCAGCTTTGCAACAAATTTTAAGGGCACTCTTTGGAGAAAAAGCAAAACAAAACAAAATGACCAAAAGCAACAAAGACTAGAAAGGACCAGAGAACAACACCAAAGACACCTACTCTATAGGCAACATGATGGCACTTAATTAATATCTTTCAATAATCACTGTCAAACTAAATGGACTAAATGCTCCAATCAAAAGATATAGGATATTAGATAGGATAAAAAAACAAAAAAACAAAAAACAAGACCCAACGATATGCTGCCTATAAGAGACTCATTTTAGACCTAAAGACAACTGCAGATTGAAAGTGAGGGGATGGAGAACCATCTATCATGCTAATGGATGTCAAAAGAAAACCAGAGTAGCCATACTTATATCAGACAATTTATATTTTAAAACTCAGACTGTAACAAGAGATGAAGAAGGGCATTATATCATAATGAAGGGATCTATCCAAAAAGAAGATCTAATAATTATAAATATTTATGCCCCTAACTTGAGAACACCCAAATACTTAAATCAATGAATCATAAACATGAAACTCATTCATAAAAATACCATAATAGTAGGAACTTTAACACCCCATTTACCCAATGGACAGAAAATCTAAGCAGAAAATCAACAGTGAACCAATGGCTTTCAGTGACATACTAGGCTTCATGGACTCAACAGATAGACTCAGAACATGTCATCCTAAGTGGCACATTTTCTCGAGTTCACATGGAACAATCTCCAGAATGGATCACATACTGGTTACAAATCCGCCCCCAACAAGTACAGAAAGATTGAGACCACAACGCTATGCATATTTTCAGGCCACAAGGCTCTGAGAAATGAAATTAGCCACCAGAAAAAACTGGAAAGACCATGAATACTTGGAGATTAAAGAACATCTACTTTTGGAGGAACTAGAGTTACTACTACACGGTAACTAATCAGTTTATATAAAATGCTGTCACTCTTTGACAAGAGTAGTTGCATTGTTATACACAACCATGATAAGAATAGTTTCAACACAATGGAGAGCATTCTATTCAGAAAGTGAATGTGAGGTGGTGTGTGATGTAATGGCTAGGCTTCTGGAGACTGGACTCACATATAACTTGGCTCCATATGGAGTGCACCATTTACTGGCCGTGTGTTCTTGCCAAAGTTGTTTAACATACACCCATCATTTTATTCTCTGCATCTGAAAGGATACAAAGGGTACTCAAATCACTGAGATGATGTGAGAGTTAAATATAAATATGGTGTATAAAAAGCCCTTGTACAATTCTGGGTACAAAATAAAATGTTCAAAATTTGCTCAGTAAACATTAGTCACATTTATTGCAACATGGTGAGTTCTCTGGCACTAGTCCATAAACATGGGCTGCTTATCAGACTGTGGAAGATTGTGAATTTTTGCAGAATTTTAGGTAGATAGTTGTCCTTTAAAATCCTATTGAATCTGAGATATCACACTTCTGTTAATACAATGCATAATAATTATATAAAAGTAGAAACATATGCTTAAAACTATATGGTTACGTCAAAGGATGTTATTCATAGTATTTCCATTGTGTTTTCTTTCCTGGATGCTCTGTAATGTATTCATGAGCACCAGCTTCTTATATGTCTCCTCAGCATAAAGCAAGAGAAGGTACATAATAAAGGGACATAACCCCAATAAAATGAGGAGATCAGAGTGGGATCCAAAGCTATGGACTGAACACATTTTCACATAAAATATTAATTATTCTAAGGCAGAGCTTTTATGCTAAAGGCTGACTTTGAGGTCTTTATCAATGTCTCAGCCCCCTGCATACTTTGATTTGGACAGTGGCCTTATCACTTTGTTAGGTTAAATGCTATACAAAGGATTTTCCAAGACCCTCCATTCCACATAGATCATGTTCTCTAAGCCCCTTTCTCTGCATATTTTGGAGGTGCCTCAAACTCAATGACAGCATCAGCAGACAAACTTGAAAAACCCTTTTACTCAGGGTAAGTTAATGACTAAATTCCAATGACTCTTAGTTTATCAGAGATCTCCCTATCTCTAAAGAGATACAGACAATACTCTCCAATTAACAGCTAGAATTCTGTCATATCATCAGTTACCAGGGGATGCTGCTCCTTGCTTGAGCAGTCCAGAGAATCAGTATCCAAGTACCAGAAAGTCTGCAGTACCAGAAAGCCTTCATTTCAAGGTTAATTTCCCCAAATCTACACTATGTGATGGTGCAAAAAGGTCCAGATGTTTTGATTAACAATCATCTTTCCTCCACTCGCTCAGCTCCTAAAACACACACACAAACTGTCGTCAAAACTATTCTGTCTTCACGGGAGAGGCATGAATACTCCTAAAGACTCAAACTTCTGTGCACATCACTGCTCAGCATAGAGCTGGCTTACAATAGGGGCCCAGTCAAATGTTTCACATATATATTGGATCAAACCTTTTAGGTACTAAATTAAAATAATCCTTCCAATGAAGGAAATCAGAGTTTCAGAAGAGGCTCTTGATACTGAATCTCTGACCAGCAACTGATGATGCAGTACATCTGTGATGCGGATTGGTTGTCAAACCTAGATTACCCAATCCAGGAGCAGAGAAACAAATTCCTTGGTTGGTATTATTTAGGAGGGGGCTAAAGGAGGGTCTTAGTTCTCACTGACTGAGACTTGCCTGTTCCCCTGCCCCCTGTCCTCTCTGTTCTCCAGCATGGTGTGCCTGTGTTTCCTGGGAGGCTCCTGGATGACAGCTCTGATGTTGATATTGATGGTGCTGAGCCCTCCTCTGGCTTGGGCCAGGGACACCTCATGTAAGTGCACTCCTGGGTGGTGAGCTATGATGGAGTCGGGTGAAAGAAAGAAATTAGTTTTGCCACTGTGTCCATGCCATGTGCCTTAGAAAATTGTGACATTTTCTTTAATGATGGCCCACCTTTGTCATATAGATCCCCAATTCTGTCCAAAACAAAAGGAGGCTGAATGCTTGCCCTCTCTATAAGAGCTGTGTAAGGGGCCTCCACATATAGAGGCCATTTCTTCTCAACTCTTCCCCAAACTGTCCAGTTTGAGTTTTATTCCCTCAGGGTCTTGAGAAGATTCAGAAATAATGATTTCAAATTAATTCCCATCAAGCGGTTCCCTTTATAATGTTGAGTTATGCTAGAAAATAAGAAAGTTTCTCAGAAAATTAGAGAGTCAAAAGGAATTAGAAAGGTGTCTCCTAGAAGACCCTGTGT
>NW_024412612.1:0-13391 GCF_014898765.1 Herpailurus yagouaroundi
AATGTTTATTTATTTTGGGGAGAGAGACAGAATGCGAGCGGGGGAGGGGTAGAGAGAGAGGGAGACACAGAATCCGAAGCAGGCTCCAGGCTCTGAGCTGTCAGGACAGAGCCGGATGCGGGGCTCAGTCTCACCAACTGGCAAGATCATGACCTGAGCAGAAGTGGAACCTTAACCGAGTCACCCAGGAGTCCCAGTGGACGCAATTCTATGCACTGAAAAACTTTATCTTGAAATGCAACCCGTAGCACTTAGGAAGGGTTGGGCACCTGGGCGTCTCAGTCTGTTGAGCTACTGACCAGCTCAGGTCACGATCTCACGGTCTGTGAGTTCGAGCCCTGAGTCGGGCCCTATGCTGACAGCTCAGAGCCTGGAGCCTGCTTTGGGTTCTGTGCCTCCCTCTCTCTCTGCCCCTCTCCCGCTCATGCTCTGTCTCAGAAATAAACATTAAAAAAATTTTCTTTTAAAAGAAAGGTTTAAGGATTCCTGAGATGAAGGGCCTTGGAGAGGGTAGAGGCCACCCTATATTTGGCAAGTGTAGGGAGTGTAGAATGACCTTGAGCAGAGGGAAATTGCCAAGAGAAGGTGGGTTCATAACATTCTGGGCATTGGGAGCAGCAAGTTCAAAGGCTGGTGTCTCTGATGAACAGCGAAGAGGCAGGTGTGTCTGGAGGTGAAGGAGTCAGCGAGGAGGAGAGAAGGAAAGCGGAGGAGGTGTGCTAGGGCTTTGTGGACGGTGGTGAGGACTTCGATTTTACTGAGTACACTGGAGGAGTTTTGAAAGAATAGAGACGGCGCTGACTTAAGTTGTTAAAAGATCCCTCCAGCTGCCGGGTTGGGGAGGATTGCAAGAGGTGAGAGGGAAGCAAGGAGCTGTTTGCACGGGTCCAGTGACCTTGCAGCTCTGAGAATTCATTCTGGGCCCATTCAGCAGGGTGCCCGCTTCCAAGGAAACTCTCCACGCAAGTTAAATGTTACTATTACCAATGCCACCGTGATGCGTACTCTTGCTCAGCTACCTGCCTCAGAGTTCTCTGAGTGGGGCCCCCTGTGTGGGGCACATCCTGGGCCCCACATTCCAGGGATACCGACCTACTATGTCCGTCTGAGTCTGAGGACCTTTGAGTTAATTTAACTTAGTGAACATTTTTTTTTTGAACATTTCTGACAGCTAAAAATCCAAGCAATAATTCAAGCAAGAAGATAAAGAGTAAAAAATGCAGGTCTCCGCCACCTCTGGGGATCCCCAGTCTCCCTCCCCAGAAACAGTCACTGTTGGTAGTGGTTTTTTTTTTTTTTTTTAATGTTTATTTTTGAGAGAGAGAGAGAGAGACAGAGTGAGCAGGGGCAGGGGAGGGGCAGAGAGAGAGGGAGACACCGAACTGGAAGCAGGCTCCCGGCTCTGCACACTGCCAGCACAGAGCCCGACGCAGGGCTTGAACTCACCAACTGTGAGATCATGACCTGAGCCAAAGTGGGACGCCCAACCGACTGGGCCACCCAGGAGCCCCTGTCAGTGTTTGTCCCTGTGAGGAGTACATGCACACACCTAGGTCCTTTGCCCCCCCTCCCCCACTCACACACACACACACACACACACACACACACACATCATACTGTTTCAGATTCAAAGCCAGGTCCCATCGCTTCCGGTGGTGGGACCTTGAGGCAGGGATCTTACATTCTCAGCTATAAAATCAGAATCATCACCACTCTACCTGCATCATAGTGTTATAGTGAGGATGTCATGAGTTGATTCGTAGAAAGCACCTACAACCGTACCTAGGACATAGGAAACCTGACCATCCTTCTTTCCACTAGGTACTTCTTTTTACGTGGCTGCATAGTATTTCACTGGGAGAACAGGTCAACCGGGCCAGTCCCGCCTGATGAACACTGAGGTCCATCCATTCACGCGAACATCTTTACTGAGCCCCTACTGTGTGCGGAGTCCCGCGCTGGAGGCTGGCACAAGAAGGCCCTGGTACCAATTTCTCCGCCAAGACGCATGGCAGGTAGCAAAAGTCCCATGGTGCGAAAGGGTAACGGACACCGCCAGTGGCCTTCAAAAGGACTGCCCCGTTAGCGCACCCACCTTCCAGGGCTTGGCTGGAACCCGCACGTTTAGAATGGCAGGTTGGGGAACTGCCGCCTTTCTGGGGAAAGGTGCTGACGTGGGCCTCGGCGGGCGGTCGGCTGGGAAGCGACGGCCCCAGCGAGGCCCGCAGCGCGGCCACACCCCTGTGCGGGAGGGGAGCGAGGGCGCCCCGAAGGGAGTGGACAGCCCCCCTGTCAGTCTTCCCGAGTCGGGGAGTGTAAGATGAGAAGGGGGAAGGTGGGCCTCACCCTCGGGGAGAGCGAGGAGGAACTTCCTGCCCGCGCGCGCGCTCCTCGGTGCCGAGCGCACGGGCTGGGAGGCCGTAGGCGCGTCAAGGTCAGCCTGGACGGGGGTGGCTGCCTGCCTGGGGGCGGGAGACCCTCCCGGAGGGCTGGGCTGCGGCCTCCGAGCGCCTCGGCCATATTGAACAGCCACGGCTGAGTCGTCTTTGTCTGCGAAGTCCTCTCCCAAGCTGCAGGCGAGTCCCCGAGGCAGGAAGAGCCACGGGGCAGCCCGTGCGCCCCAACTCGGAGCCCGTGCACCGCGTTCGCAGCTGGCCGGTGGGCTTTGAGCCTCAGGACCCATCTCACCCCCGGCCCACGTAAGCATCCCCGGGGGTTGATTCCCGCCACTCCTTGGTGGGGAGCCGGACTTGACCAAGACTGGACTCGGTTGCGGGCAGAGAAGTTAGGAGGGGCTGGCTCCTCCTTGGCTGGAGAGGTGAGACCCTCCGGGCAGTTCGGCCGCGACCCCCCGCCCCCAAGACCCAGGCCTACTTGTAGTTTGGGGTCGTTGCCCCCACCCCAGCTTTCACCCTGGAGATCTTAAAGACCCTCGAGAAAAGCCACGTGGGGGGCTGGTTCCCCTGGGGCTTCCTCCCATCCCCCGACTGCCTGATCCTGTGGAGCGTCCCAGATGTCTGCAAAGACGTGGATCTGGATGTCCTCGTGGAAGCCTTGAAACCCGTGGGGACCTTTAAGAAGATTGGCAAGGTGTTCCGCAGGGAGGAGGACTCCACGGTGGGGATGCTGCAGATCGGGGAGGACGTCGACTATTTGCTCATCCCCCGGGAGGTCAGGCTGGCCGGGGGCGTGTGGAGGGTCATCTCCAAGCCGGCCACCAAGGAGGCCGAATTTCGGGAGCGGCTGACCCAGTTTCTGGAGGAAGAAGGCCGCACGCTGGAGGACGTGGCCCGCATCATCGAGAAGAGCACCCCACACCCGCCCCAGCCCCCCAAAAAGCCCAAGGAGCCCCGAGTGAGGAGGAGAGTCCCGCAAATGGTGACCCCTCCCCCGCGGCTGGTCGTGGGCACCTATGACAGCAGCAACGCCAGCGACAGCGAGTTCAGTGACTTCGAGACCTCCAGAGGCAAGGGTGACAAGGGTCACCACGGCCCGGGGCGCGGCAGGAGGGTGCGCAAAATGCCTGTCAGTTACCTGGGCAGCAAATTTCTGGGGAGCGACCTGGAAAGCGGGGATGACGAGGAACTGGTGGAGGCCTTCCTGCAGCGGGGGGAGAAGAAGCCCAGCGCGCCACCTGCCCGCCGCCGCGTGAACCTGCCGGTGCCCATGTTTGAGGACAACCCCAGGCCGCAGCTGTCCAAGGCGGACAGGTGGCGAGAGTACGTCAGCCAGGTGTCCTGGGGGAAGCTGAAGCGGAGGGTGAAGGGCTGGGCGCCGAGGTCCAGCCCCGAGGTGGGCGAGGCCCGGCAGGCCTCTCCCAGGGTGGAGAGGGACGGGGCATGGGCACCAGGCAGGGCCAGCCTGGGGGATAATATGGGCAACGCAGGAGGCGGCCAGGCGCCCGAGACTGCCCCAAGACGATGGAGGCCCAGAATCAACTGGGCCTCTTTCCGCCGTCGTAGGAGGGAGGAAGCAGCAGCATCCACAGTTCAGGTGGCAGAGGCTGCAGACGGTCAGAGGGTAGAGGCTGCAGACGATCAGAGGGCAGAGGCTGCAGACGATCAGAGGGCAGAGGCTGCAGACGATCAGGGGGCAGAGGCTGCAGACGATCAGAGGGCAGAGGCTGCAGACGATCAGGGGGCAGAGGCTGCAGGTAATCAGAGGGTGGAGGCTATAGCTAATCAGAGGGCAGAGGCCATACCCGTCCAGGGGGCAGAGGCCGAGGATAATCCCGGGGCAGAAGCCATAGCTGTCCAGAGGGCAGAGGCTGCAAATAATCGGAGGGAAGGGGCTGCAGATAATCAGAGGGCAGAGGCCCCAGTTGTCCAGGAAGCTGAAGCCTCAGCTGCCCGGGTGGCCACAGGGGCAACCCAGGGAGCTAGGGCCCGGAAACAGGTCAAGACAGTGAGGTTCCAGACTCCTGGACGTTTCTCATGGTTTCGCAGGCGGCGGAGAGCCTTCTGGCACACTCCTCGGTTGCCAACCCTGCCGGAGAGAGTCCCCAGGGCAGGCGAGGCCAGGAGCCTTAGGGTGTTGAGGGCAGAGGCCAGAGCAGAAGCGGAGCAGGGAGAACGCGAAGACCAGCTGTGAGGTGAGGGCAGGGGTGCCCCGGACCACACCGCCACCGGCCACGCTCTCGGCCTCGCAAGGCACGGTCCTCCTCTCCCGCACTTGGATGGAGACGCTCTTCCTGCCTCCGTACTTGAAAATGGAGGCTGGGGCGCCTGGGTGGCTCAGTCGGTTGGGCATCCGACTTCGGCTCAGGTCATGATCTCGCGGTTTGTGAGTTCGAGCCCCGCGTCGGGCTCTGTGCTGACAGCTCGGAGCCTGCTTCCGATTCTGTGTCTCCCTCTCTCTCTGCCCCTCCCCTGCTTGCGCTCTGTCTCTCAATAATAAATAAACGTTAAAAAAAATTAAAGAAAGAAAGAAAGAAAATGGAGGTGAAGCAACGGCCAGGCCGTGGACCTCCCCCCTCTACCCCACATCCCTCTTTCTTGTTAAAATTCGTTCATGCATTGAGTTTTTTTAAATACAGACTCTTTCTGGACACCCAAAGAATGTAAAGAAAGAGACCCATGGGGAAGAGTTGCATCACCTGTGATCTGAACTTGCTCATATGCAGCTTTAGGTGCTCGGCTTGAAAAAAAAAAAAGGGGGGGGGAAAGGCTGGGGAGAAATTCCCTCCCCTCCCCCTTCACCCTCTCCTTTCTGCCTGCGCACTTAGCATTGACGGCCTCCTTGAACTTAAAAAATGGGCGCAAGCCAACATGCAAATAAAAATGTTTACAAAGCGATGTTTTCCTGGCTTTGGACCTGGCCACTGAGGAATGCGCCAGGGTGATCTCGTCACTCCCTTGTGTCCCCTCCAGCCCCACCCTCTAAGATGGTGACCTGTGTTTATGTCGCTTTGCGGGCCATTCCCTCCCTTCCCCGCTGTGCCCCCTGGGTTCGGGCCCAGGGCCCGCAGTTCACACATTTCACCTGACCCTGGTTACAAGGTAGAGAAGAAAGGGACCGTGTCCAAAATTCAGATTCCGGGGCCCTTCACACCAGAGCTGCGGATTCGCTGAAGGTGGCTGTGTGGCCCAGGGATCTGTTTCCATTAAGCCCCACCAACATCCCCAGGGGCAGACTGGCCACAGGCCACATCGGAACCGCTTTGCAGGGCGCCTGGGTGGCTCAGTCCGTCAAGCGTCCTTGACTTCAGCTCAGGTCATGATCACGATGGCGCTTCGCGGGTTCGAGCCTCACGTCGGGCTCTGTGCCGACAGCTCGGAGCCCGGAGCCCGCTTTGGATTCTGTGTCTCCCTCGCTCTCTGCCCCTCCCCCGCTCGCGCTCTGTCTCTCAAAAATGAATATACGTTAAAAAAAACTCTTTGCAATAGAAACAGTCCAAAAAGCAGGATTGCGGCGTAGCACGTACTGGGCTGTGACTGGCGCTTATAATCAGGGAGAGATTGGGTTGCTAAGGCCCCGTGGGCACTGGCGGGCATCTCTCTGTGTCTCCCAACCCCAACTCCACCAGTGAAAACCAGCAAACGGCCACACCCCAGCCTAGCTGAAGGCCGGAGGAAAGGGAGGTCGTGGTGCAGGGAGGCCTGAAGGCCAGCCCTGTCCTGTGCCTGCACTCCTGGCCTGAGCTTCTCAGTTTTGTTTTGGAACTAAAGAATGACATGCTGTCACCTGCTCCCTCCCCGGAAGTGGTTCCTGCTAAGAGGCCCTTTGCACCTGTGGGGTTTGGAAGAAAGACAGGGTGTGGACCCCACTGGGAGGGATGGACTTGGCTGCGGGCGAGGGAATAACCAGGCTGGACCCGGCCATTCCAGGAGTGCCCAGCCTTCCGGCATCCAGGTGGTGGTGGCCTGGGGTCTGTGACTGCTGCCCATCTGTGAGAACAGCAGCCATGTGACCACAGGGGGCCTAGCCGGGTTGGGTTGCCGGAAGGTGACAGAAGGTGGGAGCAGAGATTGCCAGAGACACCAGGAGAGTCTCAGGGGTCTGGGGCAAAGCCAAACACCCACCGATTCTCGGTTTGTCGCTTGCACCCCAGCGTTAGAGGCACGAGCATACATCAAGACCCGGAAAGCAGAGGTCCGTGGGGTTACCTGAAATTCTACCAGGGTTTTTATACTATTTTTTTTAAGCTTATTTATTTTGAGAGAGAGAGCGTGCACAAAGGGGAGGGGCAGAGGGAGGGAGGCAGAGAATCCCAAGCAGGCTCCACGACGTCAGGGCTGAGCCCAACACGAGGCTCAAACTCACAAATGTGAGATCACGACCCGAGCCGGAATCAAGATTCCCACGCTTGACCGTCGGAGCCACCCAGGTGCCCCAATACTATTTATAATCCAAGGGGATTTCATTTACTGCTTGAAGGGCCCAGTCCCCAAATGCAACCCACCTGATGCCTCCAGGACTGTGGTTTCAAACATACCAGGATTTTCTTGGAGAGAAGCCCCAGAAAACTAGAATGTCGTCTCCAGACCAGGCTTTATCTGGATGTGCCCAGCCACCCCTAGACGTCCCCAAAGGGAAAAATAATGGAACGCCTCCACCCTGCAACACGGTGGTGTGATATGACAGGAGAAACCTGTTATGGGGGGACATTCGGGGGGACAGAGTAAGGAGGGATTTGGAGCCTGGGTCACCCCTAGCACCAACCCTTACAAGCTGTGCAAACTTGGCTGGTTACTTAACCTCTTTGTGCCCCTACTTACTCATCTGAAAGGGGGATCTTTATAGATACGGAGCTTTCCTCCCAGGGCTGCTGAAGGACTCAAGGAGGTATAATATGTTGGAATTCAAATCCGCGCCAATGGACATCATCTGTCCTATTCCTGTTATACACCAGAGGCGGTCAGTTCCTCACGAGACATCTCAGCCCTGATTGGAGCCCCTGGGACGGTGGTTTCCCCATCCTGGCTGGTGTGGAATGACCCGGGAGCTTTCAAACCCCCCCCCCCCCAACCCCAGCCCGCACGCTCAGACACGCTCACCGAACTGGCGCAGGTGTGGCTGGGGCATCCAGAGCCCTAAGGCTTCCAGATGATTCCACTCTGCACCCGGGACTGCGAACGGATCCCCCCAGGGCTCCGGGAGATAATCAGACCCCACAGCAGGCCCGTCTCAAGCTGGGCGTGCATCAGAATCATCTGGAAGGCCTTCTAAGACACAGACTGCAGGATCCCAACCCCAAGTCATTCCTTCCGTCTGGGGTGGGCTCAAGGATATGCATCTCTAGCTCCAGCGTTGGCTGATACTGCTGATCTCGGGACCTCCCTTGACGGGCCGCGGCCTGACGTTCAAAGGCCACGTGGAACTTTGGCCCTTTAAGGTCCTGGGCCAGTGGCTGCAGCCTCCGGCGCCCTCCGGGGGAGCCCGCGCCGCGCGCCTTTAACCAGCGGTCCTGGGGCGCCCCCTGGCGGGAGGCGCGGGAGCCGCAGGTCGTGCGGGCTCTCTCCCCTCTGGCGAGGGGTGGGACGTGGGCAGGGGGCGGCGCCGGCCGGCCCCGGAGCCCTCGACCTCCCCTCCGGAAGATGTGGGAGCCGACCCCATTCCCAGGAGTGCCGGGACCCGAGCTGGCCGACGGGGCGGACGGGTCCGGCCCGAGCGTGCGGGCCGAGGTGGGGTCGGGGACGGGGTAAAGGGACACCGCGGCCACGTGGTCTGGAACGGTTCCGCGGTTCCGCGAGGGAGCCCCGGAGGAGGACGAATCCGGGTTCGAGCTCCCTTGCCCCGCCCCGGAGCCTCCCTTTCCTCGTCTGGGAAATGGCAGTGAAAACCTGCCTTCCTCCAATTCCGCCACGCCTGTTCTGTGCGCAGAATCCAATAAGGACGCACACGACGGCCCGAATCTCTCCCCCACCAACTGACCCCGCGGGGACACAAACAGCGCGGGAGGCTGGCCCCGGTGGGGTCCGTGATCCCACGTGAGCGACCGCTAGGCCCGCGCCTCCCGAAGGAGCCTCCCTCGGGCACCGGCCCGCCCCAGCCCTCACCTCTTCGGGTCTTCGCTCAAAGGTCGCCTTGTCAGCGAGGGCTGCCTGGCCCCCCGCCCCCGAACTAGGCGCCGATCGCAAACCCTGCGCCGCGCATGCTCGCCCCGCGGCCTCCCGGTGTCGTGCATCAGCGTGCACTTCTCCGGCAGCGTCTTTTGTCCGTCCCCGGGCCCACGACGCTCCGCGAGGGTCTGCACTTGGCGTGCGTCCTGCCGCCGCACCAGCGCCGAGCACCGGGCCTGGCTCCGGGTCCCGCGCGGCCCGCCCCGTCCCTCCCGCCTCCTCCGGCCGCCACCGAGAGGTGTCCTCGGTGTCCTCGGGGCCGCGGGCCCTCGGGCGCGGGGGAAGGCGGGGGGCGGGGGACGCTCTCCGGGAGCCGCTCGCGCTGCGGCGTGGGCGGCAGGGACGCGGGCCCGGGACTCCCGGGTCTCTCCTTGGGGAAGTCTGCTGCTTGGTGGAACCCTTTAGCGCGGCGACCTGGGCTCCGGGCTGCGGCGGTACCTGCCCCGGGGGCCCTGGGCCACCTGCCCTGTCCTTCTGCACTTTGGCCCGCGATGGCCGCATCACCCATTCCCCCACGAACCGCCCCCCCACACACACACACAGATACAGTCAGTGGGTCATCAGGAAACACGTGGGTGTGGCAGGTGGCTGTCAGAGCTCTGAAAAAGGGGGCATGTGAGGGGAGGGTTACATTTTTCGCAGGGTGGTCAGGGAAGCCCTCCCTGGGACAGGGACAGTTGAACAAAGGCTGGAATGAAGTGAAGGATGGAGCCGTGCAAACATCCTGGGGAGAAGCACTCCAGGCCACGGGGGGGGGGGGGGGGGGCAGCAGGTGCAAAGGCCCTGAGGCAGGAATAAGCCCCAAATATTAATCTGTGGGGACAAAGAAAAACTCTAAAGGGTTTGGGGAAGGGAGACACCGAATCACACATCAGACTGATCTAAAAGGGCCCCTCTGTGCCCTGTAGCCATGTATGGATGAGGACTCCGAAGGGAGGCAGGACCCCCAGGGAGGAGTGGAGATAGTTCCCCTCAGTCTGGGTCCATGGCAGATCTATGGCACAAGGGCCAGGACACAGGCCTTGAGCTGAAGCGTGGGAGTTGGGTGCTGGGCATAGACAGCAACAGGCCACAGAGCAGAGTGAAGCATCCACCCTGAGGTGGGAGGTGGAGAAGGAGGCCAGGAGTGGGGGCAGAGAAAAGTCGAAGCATGGCAGGATTTATACGGCTGCAGTTAGGCCAGGGGCCTGGGTGGCGGTACGGCCACGGAAGGACACTGGGGGCAAAGCAGTGACGGGGCAGTCCCAGGGTGGTGACCCAACCTCAGACACTCCCCTCCCCCTTCGTCCAGAGCACATTGAGACCAGACCAGAAGGCTCCATTCGCTTTCCTGAGGGGCCCCAGGGGACAGGGGCTCCAGGAGAGGAGCCCAGAGATGCTCCGCCCTCCTGCCCCGCCCCCAGGCGGCTGCAGAGGCCACTCAGACCGGGGCCATCGCCCCCTGGGAGGACGGGCTTCCTCCCCAGCCCCAGGGCATCCTGACTGCTGCCAGGTGATCTCAGTCACTGTCCCATGGAGGTCCCTGCAGCCCTGAGGGAGACTCCTTCCCGTGCAACTGAAGCATTCTGGGGTCCCGAGGTGGGGGTGGGACAGTGCAGTCCGGCCGTGGGGACACCCCCAGCCCCCTGTGCCTTCCTGGAGACGTGGAGGGAGGGCCCTCCTGGCACGATGGGCCCGTCACCGCCTGGGGACTGGAACTGTGGCCCAGGCACACACGCAGCCCCAGGACGAGGGGACGAGAAACAGCAGCCAGCCCAGAACGAGGGTCCGCTTCCCCACCCAGACACCGCCGGGCGCCGAAGCAGCTACGCGGGGACAGCAGGTGCTGACCGGACAGCGCGGAGCCGAGAGCCTGGGGGATCAGGGCTGGGCTGCAGCTCCCTCCTGGGGACATTCCGTCCTCTCAACACAAGACCCTGGGCGGCTCCTGCACTGGCTGGACTGGCCCTGCCCCCTCAGGCGCCGCCTCAGGCTCCTTCCCGTGTTTCAGTCACTCAGAGAGAGAAACGGGGACCCTTCATCCTCTTACGCCGGGGCTGCAAGGCCAGCGCCCAGGGGTCGGTCAGCCCACGGGACCCGAGGAAGGGGACAGCTGTAGGGACAAGGGGGATGGGGGGTGAGGGGACCCCAGGCCTGTCGGAAGTGTGTGTGATCTCCCCAGAGGTGCAAATTTTGGCCAATAATGGAGATGTCCGGGAATCCCTGGGAGGCCTGAGTGGCAGATTCAGCCCCGGACGGTGGCAGGTGGCCGGCCTTGGCCTTGAGGAGCTGGGTCCCTTGTCTCAGCTGTGGCTGAGGGGGGCAGGGCTGCTGCCCTTTCCCTTTCTTCCTCCTCCTCCCCCCCTGCCCCCACCCTTCCCACCCCTCCTCTCTCCCCTCCCCCAGGGGCTGCCCCCACCTCCCCTCACATTCCTCTTTCTGGAATCATCTCCTCCCCCAAGCAGGGAGGACCAGCCTTCAGGCCTCGGCTACACGTGGGGAGAGTGGGTGTCAACCCACTGCCCAGCTGGGTGGCGGGGACTCCATCCCAGATCCCAGGCCCCCGTGAGACTGGCTGGACTGGGGGGACAGTGGCCCACAGACGCTGGCCAGAAGCAGGTCTCCGGAACCCTGGGGGCCTCACGGAGAGCCAGAAGGAACTCTCTGGCATGGCTGGCCTCCCCACTGCCCCATGTCCCCCCGCTGTCACCTCCCCCCCCCCATGCTAACCGGGTGCCACCTGGCTGGGTGGCCCGAGACACCGGCCCATCACCTGGGGCTGCTGCCTTCCGGAGGGGCCGAATCTCTCTCCTTCTTCCCTGGGGATCATCCCGCCACCTGCAAAGGAGGGACAGAGAGGGACCCGGGAGGCCGGCGGCGGGTGGCTCAGCAGAGCGCGGGTCCCAGGGTGAAGCCGGGAGGCCGCCTCTGTCGCAGGGCGTCGGGGGAGGGGGTTGCCGAGATGGGGGGGGGGGTGAGGCCGCGCGTCTCCGGGTTCCCCTAGCGGCGCTGGGGGGGTCAGTCTCTGGCCGCCACGACCCTTCTCACTAGCGGCCGACTTGGAGACGGGGTGGGGGAGGGTGAGCAGCTGACCCCTGGCCTCGCCGGCCTCCGCAAGGGCCCCGGCGCCCCTGCTTTTCCCGGTTCACCGCCTTCCCCTCGGGAGCGACGCCAGCCCCACCCCACCCCACCCCCACCCTGCCGCGGCCTCCGCCTCCGCCTCCCCTGCCCCCACCCCGGCTCCTGCCCGAGCCCGACGGGGCGGCGCTCGCTTGGCCCGCGGCCTCCTGGACGCCCCGGCCTCGGGCCCCGACTCCCCGCTCCCCGCGGCCTCCGGCGCCGCCTCCGAGCCCGCGCCCGGCTCGCCTCCCGCGCGCCCGCACCTCCCTCCTTCCCAGGCGCCTTCCTTGGCGTCGCTCGTCAGCCCCGCCGGGTCCCCGCGCCCGTGGAGGGGGGCTCGGGCTCGGCCAGGCTGGAAATGCGCTCCCGGCGTCCACCCGGCGGCCCGCCTCGTCCACCTTCTCGCGGGCTCCCCGAGTGTCCCGGCGCCGGACGGGCAAGACCGCGGGGAGGGCCTCTGTCTGGCCTCGCTTGTCGCTCCAGCCCAGTGACTCCATCACCCAAGCGACTTTCAGCATGTCCCCTCCCCGCCACGGGCCCACCGGGCCCGCGGGTCCGCACAGGCCGCCATGGCCACAAACTCGGGACTGTCCACCCTCTCGTCTCCTGCCTCCCCGTTTCGCTGTGACTGGCTTTCGGGAGCGTCGCTGTCCCTGGGCTCCTGCTGCCACGCGTCTCTCACCGCCAGCAGGGCCGCTAAAGCCGGGCCGCGCCCCCCTGGGCGCCGGGCTTCTCCCCTGTGGAGGCTGAGGGCCTCGCCCCTTGGGGCTCTGCCTCCGCCCGCTCCTGCTTGGCTTTGTCCGTCCCCGTCACCAGGGCCAAGAACTCGCGGGGACCCGCTCCTCCGCCCGCGTCGCTCTGCAGGGGCCACTCCTTCTTCCTGAGCTGCTTGGCGGCCTCCTGGAGCGGGCGTGGAGCGCTCAGGTCGTCCTGGGCTAGCTCCTGGATCACCATCCCCAGAGAGTCGTCGGACTCCCGCCTGGCTCTCTCTCCTGGCCCTTCTGGGCCCACCTACCTGTTGCCTCTGGCTGTGTTTCTGCGAGCCCGGCGGCCCTTCCCTGGAGGGAGCCGGCCTTCCTGGGGGCGGGCCCTGAGCCCTGGGCCTGGGTCTCCGAAGCCAAGCGGGAGAGGGGGGCGTGTCCCCGGGGCCTGCAGGGCCTGGGGCCTGCCTCCGAGGGCCCCTCATCCAGCAGCAGGCCTTTCATCTGCCTCAGGACCCTTGTGTCCTCCGCGCGGTCGTGACACAGAACCCTCCGGACGCCGCCCTTGCCCGGGATCTGTCTGGGCACGGAGGCGTGATTTATGGCCTCCGCAAACTCCACCGGGCGGCCTCGGCCTTCTGGTCCCTCCTGGCCCTAGTGTTGCACAGCCTGCACGTGCCGGGGCGGGGGTGGGTGGGCAGGAAGGCCGGCTGCAAGACGGCTTCGACGGCCGCCTCCTCCAGGCCCCCCGGGGTGCCGGTGACCAGTAGGGCCCCGTGCATGTCCGCGCGCAGCCCCCTGCCCCAGTGGCGCAAAGCCTCGCGCCCATGGTGCCTCCTGCCCACGGGCACAGATCGCCGGGCGGGGGGAAGCCCGCAGCGGACTCGGGCTGGGGCGCCCTGTGCAAATCCGGCCCTGGAACAGCGCTGCAGGCCTTGGGGTTCAGGTTCCAGCGAATGTGGCAAGGCTGAGAGCTGGGGGTCTCGGGGCTCCCTCTGCCTCTAGCCGGCTGATGCGGCGGCCTTTCTGA
>NW_024412613.1:0-2123 GCF_014898765.1 Herpailurus yagouaroundi
TCTCTCTCTCTCTCTCTCTCTCAAAGAGTAAGTAAACATTGAAAAAATTAAAAAGAAAACTAGACTTGAAAAGTTAGCCAAAGGGGTGCCTGGGTGGCTTAGTCAGTTAAGCATCCAACTCTTGATTTCAGCTCAGGTCATGATCTCATGGTTCGTGAGTTCAAGTCCCCCATCGGGCTAGGCACTGACAGTGCAGAGCCGGCTTGGGATTCTCTGTCTCTCTGCCCCTGCCCTGGTTGCTCTCTGTCTGTCTGTCTTTCTTTCCCTCTCTCTCTGTCTCTTTTTCTCCCTCTCTCAAAAAACAAAAAACAAAACACATTGAAAAGCAACTACTTAAAAAAAAAAAGATCAGCTAGATAATTATTAATGACAAAGGAAGTTTTATGAAAAACAAAACGAAAGCAAAAGATTCTGTGATTAAGTAAATTTGAGGAACTATACACTCTAACATCCATTTGGGGAACAAGAACAACAACATTAGTACCCACAGCAGCTAACACTTACTGCTCTCTGTGTGCCCTTTAAACACTTTATATGCACCAGTCCTGTAAAGTAGGTGTTGCCGTTGACCCTTGAATGTCACAGGGGTAAGGGGCGCCCACCCCTTGCACACATGAAAATCCACGTGTAACTTTCACTCCCCCAGAACCTAACTACTAATAGCCTCCCATTTAATGGAAGCCTTACCAATAATGTAAACAATGGACTAACACATATTTTGTGTGTTATCTGCATTACATGCTGAATTCTGACAATAAAGTAAGCTGGAGGAAAGAAAGCATTATTCAGAAAATCATAAAGAAGAGAAAGTACATTTACAGTACTGTACTGTAAAAAAATCCATGTGTAAGTGAACCAGACTAGTCCAAACCCAAGTTGTCCAGGGTCAACTGTATTTTAATCCCCATGTCATGGATGAAGAAAGGTCATTCTGTTTTTGTATGGTAGAGCTGGGATCCTAACCAGGGCTGTTCGGTTCTAGATACTGGACTTCTGTCTACTGTTGCCTCTTCTGGTGACACCTGCTGAACACATATGTATGCGTCAGGTCTTTTCTGTGTTCTTACATGTATTTGCATTTACTCACTTAACCTTCTCCAGTATCTTCATGTGTATCAGCATATTAAAGGTTCTGAAATGTGTGGTAATCAACAAACTGGTGTATCTGTGCCTGGTGTTTCTCAGATTTACTTGATGACACAATTCTCCTGCCTGGTTTTTGGAGAGGGAAGAGAATTGAAAGGAGAATATCTGCCAGTGTGTACTTTAGGAAATCCCAAAAAAGAGAATCACTGTATTCTGACCCCTCAAACACATGTTTGGGACGTGATTTATTTTCAAGATAGAGTAGGGACTCCCTGAGAGCCTGGCTTCGTTCTGTAACTACCTGGTGGTTGGTGACCTTCATCAGAGCTTTATCTTTCTGCCCCCAGGTGCATGAATACCTGTTTCTATCTCTTTTATAGGAATGTTGACAGTAAATGAGCATAAAGCTCTTTGGGCTCCTTGGAAGAAAGAAGTTGTTGATGTCCAAGGTCTTCATAATGTCATCTCAGATCTCCACAGTTCTTTCATTTTGGTTAACATGGAAAAATGAATGTATATTCTAGTATGACAGAGTAATTAGCCTTAGATTACTCAGAGGAGGGGAAAGGAAATATACCTGGAAAATGTTTACAGCTCTCACGAGTTAAATCTTCAAGTTCTTAAGGGTGACATTGAGATGATGGGGGACAGTCAATTGAGTAACATTAATACTCAGTTTCCCATAAGACTGTGAGAGCCAGTCTTATGGGTTTGTATGGTCTTATCCTTTTGAAGTCCAAATATTTGAGGCCAGAGACCCAAATACATGACTGGGCATATATTTTTCAAAGTGTGTTTTAGCATTAGAGTTTGATCACAGTTTGTATAGGTAAAAATTCAAGTAGTTTGTAAATGGCATTAAATGCAACTCAAATAAAAAAGATTTATTAGGGGCTCCTGGGTGGCTCAGTTGGTTGGGCGTCCTACTGTGGCTCAGGTCATGATCTCGCGGCCCATGGGTTCAAGCCCTGTGTCTGGCTCTGTGCTCACAGCTTGGAACCTGGAGACTGCTTCGAATTCTGTGTCTCCCTCTTTCT
>NW_024412614.1:0-7099 GCF_014898765.1 Herpailurus yagouaroundi
TGTTTGAAAACGCTTGCGGGACTGACACCAAAAGTGCCATCTACTCAACCTTGTGAAACACCAGAGTCGTGATGCCTCTATCAACTAACGTCTGGTTTCACTATGTTCGAAGTGTTTGAAATCCCATGCGGGGACTAAACCAAAAGTACCATCCACTGAAGCTTATGAGTCACTGCGGGGGAAATCACCTTTCAATTAACGTCTTGTTCCAGTAAGTTAGAAGTGTCTGAAAAGCTATGCGGGGCTTAGGTGGAAATGTTTACACTCAACTCTGTGAAACAACCAGGTGGCGATGGCATCTTTCAGCAAACATCTCCTTTCACAAAGTTGGAAGAGATTACAAATCTCTGCAGGACCCACATGGAAAGTGCTGCATACTCAACTTTGTGAACCAACACGGTAGGGACTCTTGCAACTAACATCGCATTCCACAAAGTGAGAAGTAGTTGAAGCCTACTGGTTTCAGGAAAGGATAAGTGAGAATTGTTAGAAAACCCATGAGGGGCCTACACACAAAGTGACATATGCCCAACTTTGTGAAAAACTGGGGGGAAGCCATCTCTCAACTAACGTCGTTTACAAACAGATCACGACACATCGTGGCATATACTCAACTCTGGCAAGCCCCACTTTGGGAATCCATCTTTCAACTAACATAATCTTCACTTACAGGTTTTTTGAGAACGCACGCAAACAACTATGAGGGGACTCATCTATGAAACATCACTGTGAGGAAACCTTCCAGTGAACACCTTCTTTCATTAAGTAAAATTTGGAGGCCTTTCCCTACAGTAGGGAAAGTGCCGTGCACTCAACTCTGTGAAAACAAACTGGGGGTGGGGGTGGGGGGGCCCATCTTTCAGCTAACATCTTGTTTCACCAAGTTAGAAATGTTTGAAAATGTTTGAAAACAGTTTTGGGTCCGGTGTAGATAGTGCCGTATACTCCACTCTGTGAAACATCACTGTGGGCAAACCATCTTTGGAGTAACATCTGGTTTCAGTAAGTTAGGATTGTTTACGAACTTTTGCGGGGGCCACAAGGAAAGGGTCATACACAGCTCTAAAAACAAAAGTGTGGTGAAACCATCTTTCAGCTCACATCCTGTTTAACTAAGAGAGAAGGGTTCGAAAACCCTTGCGGGGTCCACACCGAAAGGGCCATCGGCTCAACTCTATAAACCACGTAGGAGAAATCATCTTTCAAGCAAAACCTTGCTTCACTGTTAGAAGTGTTTGAAAATGAGGGGCTATCAAGTACGTGTCCTATTCTCGGCTTTGTGAACCAACACTGTAGTGACCCGTGCAACTGACAAAGGTCAGTTCAACTTTGTGCATTTCACAAAGTTAGAAGTAGTTAAAACTTACGTAGGACCTATGTGGAAAGTGCCATTTACTCTACTACGGGAAACAACCCTGGGGTGAAACCATCCTTCAGCAAATAAATATCTGGTTTCAATAAGTGAGAATTGTTAGATAAACCATGTGAGGTCTCCACAGAAAAGACCCTACACTCAGCTCTGGGAAGCTTTTGGAGAAACAGTCTTTGAAATACAGTGTCGTTTAGGAATTTAGGAGTGTTTGAAAACCTATGCGGAGCCTGCATGGAAGTTCCTTATACTGAAGTCTGTCAAGCAGCACCTTAGGGAAACTATCCTTCATCTAACATCAAGTTGCACTAAGATACAAGTATTTGAAGAGAAATGAAGGGCTTGCACCGAAATGCCTTAGAGTCAACTCTGGGGAATAACAGTGTGGGGAAACCAACTTGCAACGAAAATCTCGTTTCACTAAGTTACAGTTGGAAAACCAACACGGGGCCTATGCAGAAAGTGCCATGTGCTCGAATCTGTCAAACACCGTGGGGAACCCATTTTTTGGACCCACACTACGTTAGAAGTTTTCAAAAACCTATGGGATGGCTTATGCAGAAAGCGCCATATACTCGACTCTGTCAAACTGTAAATTAGGGAAACCGAAACCAACTAGGGAAACTTCAACTAACATCTCATTGCACTAGGACGTCTTTGCAAAACCTTGAGGGGCCTAGGCACTAGCTGCCATGTATTCAACTCGGTCAAACTGCATGTTGCGGGAATCTTCTTTAGCTAACAGCTGACATCACTAATGCAGAAGCTTTTGGACACCCTATGCGGAGAACCATGGGGAAAGTGACATGTACTCGACACTGGGAGGGAAAACTGTGGAGAAAGTACTTTTCAACCGATATCTTGTTTCACTAGAAATGTTTGAGAATCAGGGGGGGCTTAACCCCAAAAGTGCCGTAAAGGCACCTCTGTAAAACAACACTGTGGGAAAATGTCTTTCAACTACTACAACCTATGAGAGACTTAACCAACAAAGGGTATTACTCAACCGTGACTAGCAGTGTGGTGAAACGAGGTTTCAACAACTATCTGGTTTCTCTAAGTTACAAGTGTTTGAAAACACATGTGGGGCCTGTGGGGCTAGTGCTATACACTCAACTCAATGAAACAACCCTGGGAAGACCATCTCTCAACTAACTTCTCACTGCGCATAGTTACAAGGGTTTGAAAAAAATTAGCGGT
This sequence comes from Herpailurus yagouaroundi, assembly GCF_014898765.1. Lineage (NCBI taxonomy): Eukaryota > Metazoa > Chordata > Mammalia > Carnivora > Felidae > Herpailurus > Herpailurus yagouaroundi. The sequence goes on from NW_024412614.1 coordinate 2,570, forward strand.
GACTACTCGGAGAGTGCCGGATACATACACATCGCTTGGAAAACGATCTTTCAACTAACTTAGTCTCGTGTCACTAAGTTACAAGCGTTTGAAAACTGGCGCAGGCTTAAACCGAAAGTGCCATATACCCAAGTGGGAAATAAATACTGTGGGGATAACATCTTTCAAGTAACAGCTCGTTTCACAACATTAGAAATGTTAGTACACACAAGCGGCCTTAAACGGAAAGTGCCAATACTGAACGCTGTGAAAAAAAGAGTGTGGAGAAACTAACATCTGGTTTCACTAAGTGAAAATTGTCTGCAAACTATGTGGGAACTATGCGGAAAAGGCCATATAAGCAACTCTGAGATAGAACACTGTGGGGAATCCACCTTCCAACTCATCTCGTGCGTCACTGAGTTACAGGTGTTTCACAACCATGAGGTGCTTACACCGAAGTGCCACACACTCCACTCAGGGAAAGTGCACGGTGGGCAATCCTTCTCTCAACATGTGGTTTCACTCAGCTACAAATGCTTAAAACACATGCGGGGCTTCTGCAGAGAGTGTCATACACAACTGCGTGAAAGCTCACTGTGTGACAACCACCTTTCAACCTATCGTCTGGGTTCTCAGAGGTAGAGGTGGTTGAAAACCTATGCGGGGCCTAGGAATAAAGGGCCATAGACTCAACTCTGTGAAACAACACTGCGGGCCAACCATCTTTGAACTAACATCTTGTTCTCACCATGTCACAAGTGTTTGAAACACGTCGCTAGGAACGATGAGGAAAGGGACATATATTCTCGGCTCTGTGAAACATAGTGTGGAGACACCCTGTGTCAAATCACATCTGGTGACTCTGAGATAGAGGTGTTTGAAAACTTAGTTGGGGCCAAGGCGGAAAGTGACATGTACTCATGTGAAATAACACGGTGATGATACAGTCTTTCAACTAAGCTCTTGTTTCACTAAGGGAGAACTGTTTAAATATCTACGCGGGGCCGACAAAGGGCCATTTAGTCAACTGTGTGAGAAAAAACTCGCCGGTTAAAACGTCGTTTACCTAACATCTTTCACTAAGTCTGAAGTGTTTGAAAAACTGCGGGGACTATGGGAAAAGTGCCAAACACTCAGCCTTGTCAAACTGTACTTTGGAGAAACCACCTTGCAACTAACATCTTGTATCACTGTTGGAAAGGTGTGAAAGCTTATGCGGGACCTGTGCGGAAAGTGCCACATAGTGACATCTGTGGAGCCACAATGTGGGGAAACCATCTCTCAACTAACCTCTTGTATCCCTAAGTTACAAGTGTCTGAAACCTATGCGCAGCTTATGAGGAAAGTGCCAGATAGTGAACTCTGAAAAACCACTGGGAAAAAGCATCTTTCACCGAACATCTGCTTTCACATAGTTAAAACAGTGTGAAAACCTAGGCGTGACCTACAAAGAAAATGCCATCTACGCAACTCTGGGAAACTAGGCTCTGGGGGAACCATCGTTCACCTAAAATGCAGGTTCCCTCTAACTCAGGTGTTTGAATACACATGCCGAACCTAGGAAGATAGTGCAAAGCCTGTATCTCTGTGAAACAACAATGGGGTGAAACAATCTTCCATCCTCCATCTGGCTTCACTCTGTTACACGTGTTTGAAATGCCCTACGGGACCAACACATAAAGTGCCATAGACTGTATTCTGTCAGGCAACACTGTGGTGAAACAATCTTCCCACGATCATCTCGTTTCACTGAGAAGTGTTTGCAAAACTACGCAGGTTCTATGCTGAAAGTGCCAGGTACACAACTCTGTCAAACTCACCTTTGCCGAAACCATCTTTCCCGTAACATCTTGTATCAAGTTAGAAGCGATTGAAATGTAGGCGTCAAACGATGCAGAGAGTGATTTATACTCGACACTGAGAGAGAATACTGTGCACAAAACTTCTCTCAACTAACGTCTTGTATCACTGAGAAGTGTCTAAAAGGCTATCCGGGGCTTAGGCTGAAAGTGCCATGTACACAACTCTGTGAAATAACACTCTGGTGAATTTATCCTTCAGTTAACATCCGGTATATATGAGTGGCAACTCTGGAAAACTCTCTGGGGTCAACATGGTAAGTGCATTTGTTTGCACAGTGCATAAGTGCACTGGGTTTGACAACCTATGCAGCTCCTAGCCGGAAAAACCAACACACTTCACTGTGCGAAACAAAACTATGGGGAAAGCATCTTGACAGGAACAACTCCTTTCACTAAGTAGGAGCTTGTCCCAAACCAGGGCGGGCCCTAGGCAGAAAGTGCCATATACGCAATTCTGTCAGACAACACTGTGGGGGATCCGTCTTCCCACTAACATCTGGTTTCACTTAAGTTACCGGAGTTTGAACAGCCCGGCAGGGACTTATGCGGAACGTGCCATATACTCAACTCCCTGAAACAACAGTGTGGTTTCAGAAACAAAGCAGTTTCAACACCTAAGCATGACCTACATGGAAAGTGCCATATGCGCAACTCTTGAAACAACACTGTGGTGAAACCACGTTTCACCTGAAACCTGCTTCCACTAAAGCTACAAATGTCTGAACACACGTGCGGGGCCCAGGCGGACAGTGGCACTTACTACCTTCTGTGAAATATGCTGGGTGAAACATTCCCTCAACTAACATCGGCTTTCACCCAGCGAGATCTATTGGAAAACCTACTCAGAGAGTGCAGTAGGCGCAACTCTATGAAAGGCCGGGGAGGTTATCGTTCTGTCACCTTGTCATATGGTGAGAAGTGTTGGAAACGTTATGCGAACTCCATGAGGAAAGTGCCTTGTCCTCAACTTTGTGAAACAGCACGGTGGCGAAAGCGTCGTCCCTCTAGCATCTGATCTCAGAATTGGTGGAAGAGGAACGGCGGGTCTACAGGCAACGTGCCATAGAGTCAACTCTGTAAAACAGCACTGTGGGGAAATCTTTCACCTTTTAAAGCTTCCTTTCACCAAGCTACAAACGTTGCAATGCACATGCGGGGCCTAGGCAGATAGTGCCAGAGGCTGCATTCTCTGAAACGAACTGTGGCCGGAACATTCTTTCAAGTAACATTTGATTTCACTAAGTGCGAACTCCTTGGAAAACCTATGCAAGGCCTACAGGGCAAGTGTCGTATGCTCATCTCTGTGAAACAACAGGGGGGAGAAAGCACCTTTCAAGTAGTGTCTCGTTTCACAAAGTTACAAGTCTTTGAATAGCTACGCGGAGCCTAGGCCAATAGTGCCAACTACTCAAATCTGTCAACCTACAGCCTGCAACAACCAAATTTCCACTAACATCTTCCTTCACTAAGGTAGAAGTGTTTGAGAACCTATGCGGGGAATGATGCGGAAAATGACCTTTAATCGACCCTGTGAGAGACTACAGTGGACACACCATCTTTCCAGTGACCACTTGTGTCACTAAGGTAGACGCCTTTGAAAAACCCACGCGCGGCTTAGGAGGATAGTCTCATATACACAACTCTGTGAACCAACAACAGGGTGGGGAAGGAATCTTTCACCTACCATCTGGTTCACAAAGTTAAAATGTTTGAAAACCTACGCACGATCTACGTGGCAAGTTCTCTGTACTCCACTCTGAAACACTCGGGGGAAATGCTCTTTCACCTTAGCGCTTCTTTCACGAAGTGTGCAATGTTTGAATACACACGCGGGGCCTAGGCGGATAGTGTCATATGCTCCACTCTGTGAAACAACGTGGCGGTGCAACAGTCTTCCAACTGCCATCTGGTTTCACCGAGTGAGAACTCACTGCAAACCTAGGCGGGGCTTATAATGTCAAACTGCACTTTGTGGCAACCATGTTTCAACTAACAGCTTCTATCCCTACGTTAGAAGCGTTTCAAAACCTATGCGGGGACCGCTGTGGAAAGTGACCCAGAGTCGACACTGTGAGGGAATACTCTGGACACACCATCTTGCAAGTAACTTGTTGTTCCACCAAGATAGAAGAGTCTGAAAACCTAAGCACGGACTAGACGGGAAGTGCCAGATGCTCAACTCTGGGAAAACACACTGTGGTTGAAAACATCTTTCAACTAGTACCTGATTTCAATCAGTGACCACCGTTTGAAAACTTAGGCAGGGCCTACACGGCAAGTGACAAAGAACCTGTGAAACAACAAAGCGAGGAAACGCTCTTTCAAGTAACACTTCGCTTCACTAAATTAGAAGCGGTGGACAAACGATGCGGGGCATGTGCCGACAGAACCATATGCTCAAACTCTGTCGAAGTGCACTTGGCGAAAGCCATCTTTCACCTTACATCTTGTATCACTAAGTTAGAAGGGTGTGACAAGCCAGGCAGGGAACGATGCGGAAAGTGACACACACACGACCCTGTGAGAGAATACTGTGGACAAACCATCTCTCAACTAACATCTTGTATCACTAAGTCAAAAACGCCTGAAAAAGCAGGCGGGGCCGATAATGACAGGACCGTATACTCAACTCTGCCAAACAACAAAGTGAGGGAAACCATCCTCCAACTAACATCTTGTTTGACGT
>NW_024412615.1:0-6593 GCF_014898765.1 Herpailurus yagouaroundi
GGGTTATTGCAATGGGATCTTGTGTTCTCCTCTATGTATTTTGTCTTCAACAATATATCTGTGGCCTTGGATGAACACTTAATTGTGTGGCTGCATCTGTGTGTCTACCTCTAAGGGATTAGGACTGTCTTCAAATCTTAGATATAGATCCCTGAATGTACACAGTATCACAGTTATCATTTTCTTTTTGGGAAAGTAGGACCTGAATTTTAAAAGAAAAAACACAGGGGTCATTGCCGTATTTTTTGAAACAGGGATTGCCAACCTCTCAGCCTCGGGCATGACACTCTCAGTTTCATGAAATTGAATGCACATCTGTTGAGGACCTTCTGTGTGGAGATACATTCATTTCCACCTTGAGAAGGGTGAGTGTCCACTCCTCCCATACATTTTACACATTCCTTAAGTGCTTCTCACCTCTTCATCGTACTGACCTCAGAAACCAACATTGTCCCTGTTTCTCAGATTACAAACCTGAGGCTCTGAGATGACCGCCGAGAGCTGGTGTTAGAGCTGACACAGCAGGAACACAGGCAAAACCTCAGGAGATTGCGAGGGAACTTTCGGAGACGCAAACCTGCAGGCAGGGTGGTGACAGCAGACGCAGGGGTGTGGTGACCAGAGTTCAGCAGGGGCGGCTCCTCCTCACCCCTGAGTTCCCCACCAAGAGTCTGACTCAGGCTGAAGGCCAAGGAAGCGGCACAGCTGATCTACAACCTGCCTTCACATTTAGTCTCACTGAGACACACTAACTTGGGCAGACAAGCGTTTCCTAAGACTAAGTTTAATTTCCCAAGTCTCCCAGAACATTCTTCATACACGTCCAGACCCTTCAGAAAACCAAGGGAAACAACAAAATTTATTTAGATTATGAACTAGGTGCACTGTGGTGACGTTGACATTTCAGAGATGATGACTGCATTCTACATTGTGGTTGAACCCGTGCAGCAGTCCTTTGCAGACTTCACACTGTCCTCATGCTCCCTTCCCAGTGTGTGGGCCCTGCCAGAAATGGCCTCCAAGTCCATCCTACTGACCCCAACGCCCTCCCCTCTGCACCTCCTCAAACTCTGCTTACTGTGCTCAACTTCCCTTCTATTCCTGCCTGATTCAAGTTTCCCCCAGTTTTGCACTGGATCCTTTAATGGTACTTCCACTATGGTGACCACAAGGTCTGTGTCATATAATGCATGTGCCCCCTTTCAGACGGGACACCTGAGGCACCTACACTTAGGGGTGCATCTCATCCTTCACGGAGCTCAAAGCATTGTGTCTTTCAGACAGGCACCAGTACTCCTGATACATCTGCCTTTGTGTAAAACTCCTCTTTCTTGTAGACAAGAGAAACCTACAGCTGACCTCATTACAGGGAAATGACACAGCCCATTGTACACTATGTCCTGAGAAACTTGAGATATGTGACACTGTCCTCAGGCAGGTTTGCGGTTGAATTGCCAAGCCCTCACAAGCATCCCTACATCATTCCCACCAAGTCTTTCACCAAGAAGACGAATACGCTTTATCAGTCACTCATCCAGTTCAGGTCATCTTACCAAATGTAGTACGTGGAGGAGCTGGTGGAGGAGGTGGCCCATAGCCCGTGACTGGTGGTGAAGGGTGGTCCGTGGGGGACAGCCTGCAAGGCGATCCTGGGGAGGGACCAGGCCCTCTTGCATTCATAATGGCCTGCAGAACAGAAAAGAAAGCTATGTTCGTAGGACAGAGCAAAGCACCAACACCAGCAAAAAGTGGCAACCCAAGGAAGCAGTGCTCATCTCCTGCCAGCTTCCCCACCACCAGGTTCCAAGAGGGCAGCATCAGCGCCAAAATCTCTACCCATACTTTGGGTTCCACTTATAGCTTTGGGGGTGGGGAACGGATGCTATGGGGACAAACCAGTGTTCCCACATGTGTGCAAATGTAGAACAGCAAGCTCGTGTCCGAGAGGATTTATGGAAGGAGTACCAAATTAATAAAATAGCATATTCCTGATAGGAAGGCATTTAAGTCCAGAATCACCTTCCACCCCGCCTCCGCCTCCACCACAGAGGCTGCTTATTTGTATGTGAAGAACTACAGATTGAGAAGGAATGACAATCCCAGGCTCCACACATGGAATCATAGCCCTCGTGGCTCAAAGCTCTGCCTCTAAGCCCCCGCCTGTGCCCGATCTGCTTCTCTCCCGACAATGAGGTCTTCTCCTCTCTGCAAGTGCTATCCATGGGCACAGAGACATGTTCGGGGATGGGGATCCTGAGGTCATGCAGAGAACCTCGAAAAGCATGTTCTTAGAGAAACATGTTACCTATACATGTTAGGTAGGCTTAGCTAATTTATTTTCATTCAGTGGTACTTCTCAGTTAAATACAGTACAACTCGCAGGGTACTTTTGTTCTCTAAAAGATGAGCTGAAATTCTAAATAACAGAATTAACACAAATACACTTTCGTTTCTGCTGTACGTCTCCATGTTTCACCTGGAACAGTGACACAGGACACAAGAGAACGTGCTCATGTGAACACAAAGGACACAGTGGAGAATTACAATGCAGGTAATTACGGATTGTCTCTCTTCACCACGCATGTAGCAATGCGTGTTTTCTAGGACAAATATGTCACCTCTCGTAGTTCAGAATATGTATACCCAGGGCACACCTGAAGGGATTCCAGACAGCACGTTTACAAAAAAAAAAAAAAAAAAAAAAGGCTGAATGTTGATGGGTATTACATATACTTTGTCTAAGACCACTCTAAATGACACATACAAAAATAGAAGTTGGAGTGAAGGCAGTTTGCATTTTCAAAACATAAGGATAACTGCCGATTTTCTGAACACATTAATCCCCTAGAAAGAAACAGAACGGGAAGAAACAGCAAGAGCAATGATTCCACACTGAGGAGGTCCAGAAAAAATAAGTCATGCCAAAAGACTTCCAGGTGGAGTGTGGTCTCTCCCTCCCTGGGTTATTTCCAGGTATATACCAGAAAAGCCCTTGGGTGCTCAGCCCTAGGCACGATTGGTTCTAAACCTTCCACAAGGAGTTGACAGGCAGAAAGGAGAGAACCCCATAGACACTTGGGTTAAGGCTGTGCATTTGGAAAATGAGAACAACAAGCAGACATATCATACAACACACAAAACAGACACAAAGCCAGGAGAGAGCGCTGAACAGAAAAAGGAGGGTTTTGCCAAAGAGTTACAACTGAAAATGTCCACAGCATTTACCTTGTCCTTCGTGGTCCCTTTGGTAGAGTCAGTGTTGTTGTTACTCACAGGAGCAACATGTGGATCCGCAAAAGGCCCTAGAAGGGATGGAGGTTTATTCTGATTTGAGTAGATTGTGCAGAGATTAAAAAAACAAAACATGGGGCGCCTTGGTGGCTCAGTCGGTTCAGTGTCCGACTTCAGCTCAGGTCACGATCTCACGGTCTGTGAGTTCGAACCCCGTGTCAGGCTCTGGGCTGATGGCCCAGAGCCTGGAGCCTGCTTCCGATTCTGTGTCTCCCTCTCTCTCTGCTCCTCCCCCGTTCATACTCTGTATCTCTCTGTCTCAAAAATAAATAAACGTTAAAAAAAAATTAAAACAAAACAAAAACACACACAAAAAAAAAACCCAAAAAACAAAAACCACTCTCCTCATTCCTCAAGCAACTTAAACTCTTTGGCTCAGTCAGATCCCAAATCACATGCACAGGGTATCCTACATGCTTCAGGTGATCCCAAGGTAAAGGGAGAGCCATTCTTTAAACTCTGATGAAGCCCCATAAAAGCCCTGGTTCAGGTGTTTTCATAACTCCTCAAACAACTGTGGATGACTGGGGGCACAACTGGATGGATATACGTTAGGCTGCGCCTCATGCCTCTCACCGCCCAGCACATGGACTGTGTATGGCACACATCTGCTGAAGCGCTATGCCTCCTTTTCTGCATACAGCCCCATTCCATCTCCACAAGAGACACCTGTACCAACACAAGGTGGGGGAAATGACACAAGGATGATAAGTCAATCATGAGAAACTCAAGGAATGTGGTGATGATGGCAGGTATTTTCCTTGCGTTTCAATGGTCTGTGGTACCACCTCTGCACCTTGTACAAGACTCAACAACAGGGCGCCTGGGTGGCTCAGTCGGTTAAACTTCCGACTCCGGCTCAGGTCATGATCTCACAGTGCGTGAGTTCCAGCCCCACGTCGGGCTCTGTTTTGACAGCTCAGAGCCTGGAACCTGCTTCAGATTCTGTGTCTCCCTCTCTCTGACCCTCCCCCATTCATGCTCTGTCTCTGCCTGTCTCAAAAATAAATAAACATTAACAAATTTCTTTAAAAAAGTCTCAACAACAACAAAAATTAGATGAAGGTTCTTTGCAAGCCAACTCATACTGCCCAGATCATCTTACCAAGTGGTGCAGGTGGAGGGGTTTGGGATGGTCCCGAACCTGGTACAGGAGGTGGATGCGCCCAGATCAAACGGTGGCCTCTATAGTAGGGTGGGCAGAATCTTCCAGTTGATGGAGGAGGTTGCCACGGATCCACACTGCCCTGCAGAACAGAAGTGACAGCTATGTGCAGATGCCACACAAGAGAACCAATCCGCAAAGCAGATGAAACCCATAGAAGTACGGGTCAGCACCTCCTCCCTACTCTGCCACGAGGATCCAAGAGAGTAGCATCAGTACCTGAAAACTCTGTCCCTGCCACTGGGTACCACCTACAGCTTAGGCAACTAAACGCAGGCGGTTAAACTACTGTCACCACATGTCCCTGCCCAGGTCTGAGAATTTAGAACAAAATGATCCCATCTTACAGGATTAAATAAGTAATTCCAAACTAATCATGCGGCTTATTCCAGACAGGAAGACATCCAAGTCCAGGATCACTTTGCATCCCTCCACTACAGTGACGGCAAAATCTCTGTTTTTGGCTTATTCCGAACACAGAAAAATGGACTGCAAATACACAGTTCATTCTCTGCACATGAAATCACAGCTACTCTTGGGGACAAGTTCTGCCTGCCGGCCCCACACTTGGCCCCCTCTGCTTCCCTCGCTGAGAAAGAGGTCTTCCTACTTTCTGCAAGTGCTGTCAAAGGCCAAGAAACCACTCGGGAGTTGGGGATGCCTGGAGTCTTGTAGGGGACCTGAGGAAATGTTTGCTGTGAGGAACATATTACACATCAATGAGTACTAGGCCCCCAAGTGTTCACCTGAATTCATAAGGAATTCTGGTTTTGTGTACACTACAAGACACAGAGTAATACATCCTATGGGAAAAAAGAGGCAGACATTCATGAAACAGAATTAATGCAAATGTGTTTTGACTTTGGTATACATTTCCAGGGATGGGTCATGAGCGATGCTATCAGCTCTAACACTGACTGGAGACACAAGAGAACCCGCTCATATGAATAAAACTGAAGGACCTTGTGTTCAGAATACTTTTACCTAAGATACTGCTGGAAAGGATTCCAAACAGTTCATTTACCCATGAAGACGTGAAGGTGGTGAGTTATGACAATGACTTTGTCTAAAACCATCATAAATTGTACAAGGCACACAATATAAGGATGGAGGGAAGTCTTTTCACGTTTACAATGAACAGACAGTCTTCACACATGAATAGTGTGACCAGAAAGAGGAAAGTAACAACAACACTGATCCCACAGAGAGGTAGTGTGTTAGGAGTCAACAAGCTTAGAGACTTTGGTATAGAGTGCAGTGTATCTTCCTGTTGTTGTTATTTTGAACACAAGGGAAAAGCCATAAGGTGGTCAACTTCTAAGTTCCTTTGGCTACTAAACTGAACAGAAAAAAGATGACAGGCTGAAAAGAAAGCAGCCTGTAGACTCTTGGGTTAAGGCTGTGCATTTGGAGAATATAAACAGGCAGACATATCACACAACACAGAAAACAGGGATAAGGCCGCAGAGCATGCTGTTCCGCAAATGAGGGTTTCCTGACAGACCTACAACTGAAAATGGCCCCAGCATTTACCTTGTCCGTCTCGGCATTGTTGGTAGACTGCTTGTAGTTGTGACTCATGGGAGTGACATCAGCTTTGGCTAAAGGCTCTGAAAGGGATAGAGGTTTACTCTGATTTTTGTAGACTGTGAAGAATTCACACAAACACCACATTTTGTGACGTGTTAAACTCTTGCCCACACTCAGGACCAGGAGGAGAGTCAGAGAGTAACCCACAAGCCTCAGTTGACCCCAGTGATAAGGGGGAAATCCATCCCATCATATCTTAATGAAGAAACCATAGGGTCCTGGCTCATGTTCTTCATAATTAGTCAAATAACTTTCAACAGGGCAGCTCAAAGAGAAATCAGGAAATCGTCAGCAAAACAGCCATTTCTCAATGCACATGAGGGGTAAACTCAGCATCTCATTTCAGATAAAAATTAAAATGAGAGCGTCAGTTGGTGGATAACATCAAAAAACCCTCCACAGAAGCGCATGGGTGTGTGTCTTCTGACTCCAGGCAAATTGTTCAGTCTTTCAGCTTATCTATAAGCTGCCTTCCACATGGGAGCCGGTATTATGTAACTATTTCTGAATGGAACTGAACTTGACTGATATTATATTAATGAGTAAA
>NW_024412615.1:6603-9886 GCF_014898765.1 Herpailurus yagouaroundi
GGTGGGAAGAAGGATGAGGCCCCTGTCCTGTCATCCTTTCCAAGCTCTTCAGACAGGGGGATGCTAGAGGAGGTGGGAGGGTCACAGCCAGAGGAGGGGCATGAGCTCCACCAGTCACAGGGACAAGTGCCTCACTGCCTGTAGTACCAGAAGAGAACACCCTTCTGTCACCCCTTCATACCACCTGCTGTCCTTAGTGTTTGCTGTTCTGTCCAGGACACATGATGATCACCCACAGGAAAAGGCTTTGCCACAGAAATTAGGCTGCTGCACATCACCACATGCCTTTTACCTCTCCTCGCAGGGTTCTGCTTCTCTGGACTTCCAGGCATTGGTCTCCGCCTCCTGTATCCCTCACGCAGCCTCTTTCCTTCCATCGCATCCAGTCTTGGATACAGAAAAAGAATGGACTTCTATTAGAGTAGCAACGCCATGTCCTCTGACTAGACACTAAACAGCACCGCTGTCATCCCTCAAAACACCCATAAAAACTCATGTCACGCTCCCACACCTGTGTTTCAAGTGGGCGACCTCTCGGCTCTGCTCCACCATTTTCCTCTCCCAGATCCGAGTCTTGATCTAGGGGAGAAAAACATATCCACCTGCAGTCGTGCCAGACTGGGAACCAAAGAGAGAGAGGAGGAAAAAAGAAAGCACTTACCCAGTTGTCCCGAGCATTACGCTTATAAACTGTGACCTGAAAAATCAACAATAAAAAGTCCGTGTTTAGGAATTCCAAGGGCCACTACACTCAACCACATGAGGTACTAAGGGTTCACTATGTCAGGCAGAACTCACGTTACCTGGTGTGTGAAGGTGCGTTCTACATTCTGCAGCTGTTCTCGTGTTTGTTCGATTTGCTGTCTGTGAGATACAATTGTTTTCATCAAATAAGGCCTAATATTAGGTAGGATTGTAAATAATCTGCTCATGTTCCCGTCATCCTCATATCTTCCCCCAATACAATTTATCCTTTCACATGAAACACTTTTCACACAATTCTAAATGTACAGAACCAAAGCTATTGTTCCATCCTCTCCTTACTCATTATTCCATGCCTGTAGGGTTCAGAGGTCATAGAATTCTTTTCCATTTGCAATCTTGCCCTAATTCATCATGTGACAAGTGACTTTCATCATAAAGCCAACATAAAGTTCTATTCTCCTTTCACTTGTGTACTCACCAGGTTTCCTAGGGTTGCAAAGACCAGGACCATCAGATGGTACTACCTTGTTGATGGATATGATTTCATCCTATGACACACTGCTTTCCTATAGATTATGACAACTGACACCACCCCTCAGGAACGTTGGCATGGATGAAGTTTCTACATGGGCAGGTCAATGCTGGAGACCCAGAAATGTTTAGTAGCTTAATTGTTTTGTTCTTTCTAATACTTATCTTTTCCTATCTGTTAATTCTCTACGGATATGTCCTCTGAATTTGTGTTTGTATTACTATATTCATGGAGTCTACCCATTCTACAAAGGTTAGGACTAAGAAACGAACAGGGGTTTCATGAGCCGCTGCTAATTAGTATCTGAACTCACTTGCACTTGTCTATGTCCCTTGTAGCTATTTCCAGATTTTCCTCTGCAGTTGCCATCTGATTCTTCATTGCCACTAGTTCACAGTTTGTCATATCCAGATTCCTAAGATGGGAAAGATATATACATAGCCCAGTAGCCAAGGTCCAGAAATTCTGCCTTTTTCCTTCTCAGCTCTCTTACAGCCTAGATTCAAATATCCCTATCCCCTCCCCCAACGATGCACAGACTGACAACACAGTCAGAGAAATGAAGACCCCATTTAATGTTAAAGAAAATTCAACCTCCGTCTGCTGCCAAGTCGCCTACAATCAGAGCTGCCTTTCTAGTCCTCTGCTTCTACCCCTTCATCGTCAAGCCATCAAATAACATTGCACCTTGTGCCTTCCCAGAGTTGGTCTTTTGTTTGCGATGGAGAAGGCCTATTTCAGGTCAGTGTGAAAACCTGTGCCTGACCAACTGTACCCATTAGGATGAGGCAGGGGATCATCATTGCCTTACACCTCCATGGGGCAGTGCACTGAATCTCAGTCCAGAAGTTGTACCCTGACACAGACACTGAGTATGAAAGACAGCCTTCCAGGATATGGCTTCACCAGCATTGCAAATCACTCCCATACACCACTAAGGTTCAGGAGTGCAACCCCTGCCCACTCTTTCAAAGATCCTGGTGGAGGGAAAGGCCAATCTTAGAGTGGCAATATATGCTGAAATATAACATGGTGTGAACTGTCCCACAGTCAGGCTCTTATCTTCAGGAAACAGATTTCAGATGGAAAACTATCAACTTCATGGAGTCAGTCTACTTTAACAAGACTCAGTTCATTGACAGTGAAGGCAGCAAAGGGAAATGCTTAGAAAGGCTGGTTTGCTGTGTTGCCCTCAGACTATTTTGTCCATGGTGTTGCTTTAAAGGGTTTCAACTTGGCACCGGATGTACTCAAGAATCACATGCAAACTGAAAGACTCTTAGTAGTGGACACAAAAGCACTAGACAGAGAAAGGTACATGCATTTCCTTCTGGCCTCTCAGGTAGTCCTTCAGCAAATGTTTTCTGGGGTGGCTGTAATGTAGAGGCTCTGTTGTAAGGGGGTGAAGATAGAAAGGTGGTCAGGGTGCTCTACCTGCTCCCACAAAGAGCTTACAAATTAACAAAAACAACATGCCAGTGAGACAGAGCAGGCTCCACCCCGGGTGTGGAAAGGACTAACAGAAGCTGAGCCTCCAGGGAAGACAAGGAAGCATTTCCTTTTCAATGTGAACGAGGGGCTCTGAAGGCCCTCCTCCTGAGAACAAAAGGAAATACTGGACCAAAGAAGAAACATGCACCTGGTGCACCAAATTTCTAATGAACCCATGAAGACACACTTCATACGAGTCTCACTTGCAGACTGGATGAAGAGATGCAGTACTGATGCCATCCCAACCCACAGTCTAGAAAGAAACTCCCATGGTTTCTGCAGCAAGGTAAGTCAATGTTTTCCCTAAATATTTTTGACCCAAGTCTGGTGCTGAACAAAGATCACCTAATTCCCGGCTGATAAGACAATGGGATGGGATTGAAACCTATAGGCCAATGTAAATGGATCCAGAGGGGATCCTGTTATCAGTGTGCTTAATGCCAGTATCTTCCCTCTTCTACCCCAAGTACATGACACAAGAATGTGTGACAAGCACTAAGGACAGAAAGGAAAATGCAGGTTATAGGAAGCAAGGTAGGAAGGGCAGGCACAATT
>NW_024412615.1:9896-17571 GCF_014898765.1 Herpailurus yagouaroundi
GGGGTGACAGGAAAAGGGCAACTAGTGTGAAGGCAAGAAGGCATTCTTTCCCTTGCAAATGCAAAGTCATTGCCACCATAAGGGGATTTCTCCCCAACAGACAACATACCTTCCAGTGCACGTTTATTGGACCTCGAGGCTCTCAGTTCCTCCAATTGACCGTTTGCATCTTCTGACTTTAGGACAGATATGAGAGAATACATTCAAGAAATAAGGATCGCACAACAATGTGAGTGCAACAGGACTGTGCATGGCAACAAAGAAAGATCCTGGGGCATAAATACAACAAGGAGAAGGCAAAGAACATGGAAAATAGTTCCAGTCAAAGGGCTCACAAATGGCTTTCTTAGGAGAATATTCCTCTATGCACACTGAACATTGTTGAGCATTAAGAGAAGAAGGCAGTATACAATTTGCTATTGCCCTTCATCTCTCAACTATCTTGGGGGATTTTCTCCAGATCTTGGAGGGCAGGTCTGAATGATGTGGTAATGACCTAGTTGTGAAAATAAAAGATACTTCCTAGTCCTTGAAATAGCAAACTCCTCATGGTGGTCCTAGTGACATGCCAGCTGTGCAGATGGAGGTTTGTCTCCCAGAGGCCCACTCTCTACTATGGTAAACAGCAAGCGAATATGCTATGCTCACCTCACCCAATGAACAAAAAGCCTCCAAAGTCAAATGACAGTAAAAGCAGCCAACTCTTAGCACTTCCTGATTCTTAACATTCCTCTCTCTCTCTCTTTCTGATTGCAAGGTAACATGTGCACTTTGAAGGGTGTCATTTAAAGTTTTATTGAAGTGCTCAACTTTTCTGATGTTCTCCTTCAACAGAACATGTTGAATGAGTCATAACAATTCCTTAATTTTACTTGTGTTTTTAGAACGCAATCCAGGCAAAGAAAGGATTCTTACTTTCAACTTCAGAGCTTCAGCAGAGTGAATGTTACTTTCTCTCTTAGCTTCTTGAAGATGTATCTTTAATTCATTGATGTATATATAAAACATATGAAAAAGGAATCAGAATTCAAAAATAGCATCGTGGTAGATAAGCCTATGTCTGATATGTGACTCCTTTCACAAATAAAAAGGTAGTTTTTTATTACATTTGTGAAGCTTGTCTTGAATTGGAAGTATTTATAGAACACATGAAATAGGTCAGTAGGATGAACTACAAGAGGTGAAACTAATCAAAATGAAGTCACAAGAAATATTTGAAAGGGCAATGCTACCTTCTGTTCCCACGTGGATATTGCTTCAGCCAGCTCTGTGTTTTCTTTCTCCAACGTGTTGATCTTTGCAGTTTTTTGCTGTAAATTAACTAAAAGGGGATAAAACAATTTTTAAGGTTGTTATCAAACCAGTGACATCGAATAATCCCACTGTATTAGCAGCACAGACACATGATCTGACACATGGGTGTAACTAACTTTTTAGCTTTCTCATTGTGCCTGAAGAAAGCAAGTTTCAGCAGCATTTTAAACCCAAGAAACCTCATTTCACTGACATTCCTATACGTGTAAGCTCTAGAACACCGACTCCTCTAACAGACACAAAGTGCAAACTCCTCTCACATTGGCCCAATGTGAGAGCTCTCCTGCCCTGATCCACTCTTCTCATCACTTGCATCACCGCTGCATTTACAGTGATGAACACCAACCAGTCTTTGAGGGCTGGTTAAGTGTCAGGTAGCCACCTTGCCTCTCAACAGACAGTACCACAGAATCACCACAGTCCATGGGGTCCGTGCAGAATAGATTGCTCCCCATTTGCATCAAGTTCACTTTTCCCCTGGCATGAGTGGCTCCCTCCACCTCAGACTCAAAACCTTGGTTTAACCCTCTCCTGTGACACACACCCTGCCTGGCAATACCTGGCTTCTTCTCTAAGCTTACGCTTCTTGACAGACTCAAAGAGGGTTTTCTAATCTTCACATTTCACCAAAAGCCAGGTCATGGCAAAGTACTCACTCCACACCTCAGGCTCATATCATCACTTCTGTCCTAATCATTTCTAGGCAAAATTACACTCATTCTGTTCTCCTTCCTCCTGTGATGTTTTCCTCCCCTGGTCTCTTGTCTTAAGAGAGGCCAATCCCTCCACATTGTCACTTAGCCTCTAACAGGGAAGAGAAAGATTTTCAAGAGTTAACAAATCAAGTAGACATCAGAAGTCACCATATTTATCCCTAGTTAAAAAATGAAAACCCACACCAAACACGAGTAATGAAAAAACATTACAAAGACTACTCAAACCTAAAATCTTACCTGGATATACTGAAGGCTCTGTCTGAGAGAGGAAGAAACAAAATTAAGTTTGAGGTCAAAACATAGCAATAGTAAAAACTTATTCTTCCTGATAAAATACTGAAATGTCATCCAATGAAATTACAATGATCATTTTGTTCAGCATACTGAATTCATAACGTTAATATAATAAAAAAGTAGAATTTCATAGTTAGTTCATGATTCTTTATAAACCATTTCTGATAAAAGCATAACGATTCAGAGCTTATTTTGACCAAAAGATAGATTTACATTATATTAAATAAATATCAAAATATTCAATTCTGTCAGTGCATAATGCGGACAGTTTTAAAAATACGTAAATAAAATATTTGTCTGATTTTTTTCTCTTGTAGTCAAACCCAACATCCACACTGAAGTCCAGAACCCAGGATCATTTGAAATGCCAAAAAAAGAAAAAAAGAAAGAGAGAGAGAAAGGGAGAGAGGAAGAAAGAGACAGACAGAGAGAGAGATAGAGAGAGAGAGAGATGGAGGAGGACGGTAAGGGGGCGAGAAGGAAAGGGAAGGGATGGGAAGGAGGAAGGAAGCAGCAAGGAAAGAAAAGGAAAACCTTTGTATGAAGACACGCTTCTTTCATTCTCTAGAAAGCTTTCTGAAATGTTACACAGGGTTGGCTGCTTTCCGAATCAATAAACAATTACAACATGTCAGGTGCTATGATTTTCCTAGATCACTAAAAACAGAGGGTCTTCCAAAAACACATCATCAGATGAGAAAGAGAGTGGAACATGGCTAGGGCAAAAGCACAGGCACCAAAAGAAATGATGGCTAACATTTCAAAAACAAAGCAAAAAGGGCTCCCGTTGAGAAGGTATAAGAAAAGCAAGAGGAACTGAATTCCTGTAAAGGCACTGGTCTAAGGCAAGGGTTAACAGTTTCTATACTGGAGACTTCGGGAAAAGTGAACCAAAGAGAGAACAGGTATTAGGGAGTAATGGTTGTCTGGGCAAAAGTAGAAATAACCATTTAAAGCCTGACTGCACTAGGATTTCTATTTTCTAGGAGCACTAAAAGCACGTCAACCATGGAAAAAGACATCCTGTGATTGTCTTGTGTCCACTGAAAAGTAACAACCATAAGATAATGACTGTGGGACTGAAGGATGCTTCCCCACTCCCAGCCCCTCACCCTTTGGAAAAGTGCCTTTATAAGCCTGGCACACCACCCTTTTGGGGAGCGATATTCCTCTTTCTCGGTGGTTCCGCTGTATACAACCTATCTCTAATAAACGCCACCTGCTTTGTTTCCCTTTCGATCAGTGTTCATTACTAAGACACTGAGACTGGAGAACCTGGTCTGGGTGGCCCAGTAACACCCAGACCCAAGTCATCCCCTGATGAATTATAGCTCAATAAAATCTAGGCAAGACTCTACTTTAACAAAAGGTAAAGACACATTTTCTTGATCTGTAGGACGTATATCCCTATTTGAAAGTTTTGAATGATGATGTGATGCTGAAGCGAGCCCCAACATCTTGCCAGGATATTGGAATATCATCATGGTATCAAAAAGTGAGTCATAAAAATGTTGTTATAGGAAAGTGTATCTACGGAGGGCAAACAGGAAACCATGGATAGTCCTTTAATGTCACATGTTTCCTTTCCTAAGCAGGGGAAATGGAAAGAGAGACGGCCTTCCAAGTACTTAATATGCATATTTTCTTTTTGAAGGGAAAGATTTCTAAATTGGCAGGAAAAGAGGAAACACAGCCACTTATAAATAAACTCATGCTCTTCTGTTCTTGCTTAGAAGGCCTGCCCTCCAGAGAAACTATTTCTCCAAAGCCTAATGGGGTTTTTCTGAAGACAAGCAATACAGATGAAGGGAAATACTCAACTACAGTGTTCTTCCTCCTTCCTGTCTCATAGGGGAGTAAACTCAGCCTAAAACCTAGGGAAAGACAAAACTTGACACTAAAAGCCTTCACCTCAGTTTTTTTAAACACGGACGTGACCCCAAGCTTCCCCAAAAACTTAACAAGGTACCCTAAAAGGAAAAACCACATATTTTGAACACAGAATGCAAGCATTAGAATCACACTTCCTATGGCAGAGATGGTGGGATAATCAGGCTGGGAATGTAAAACCGCTCTGATTAATAGGATAATGACTCTAATGGAAGAAGTAGTCAGTATGCAAGAAGAGGTGGTGAATGTGAGCACAGAGTTATCGTTAACTCTAGGATCCAAAAGGACTTCTAGAAATCCAAAACATCATAACAGAAATAAGGAATGCCTTTGTTGGATTTATGAACACACACAACACAGCTGAGGAAAGACTCAACAAGCAGAAGGAAATGTCAAGTAGAAACACCCAAAACAGAAACGCACACAAAAAAAATTAAAAATACAACAGAGAAAATCCAAGACCAGTGTGACAATGACAAAGGTGTAACATACACAAAATGGGAATACCTACTTATACGTTTGAAGTGCAAATGACTGAGAATTTTCCAAAATTAATGATAGTCATAAACCACAGATTCAGGAAACTCAAAGAATTTCAAGCAGGATAAATACCCCCCTCCAAATCAACCAAACCAAACCAAAAACAAAACAAAACAAAACAAAACACAAGAAACACAAGACTATCCCTAGACATATACTATTCAATCAAGAGCAAATTGAAAACAAAGAATTTTGGAAGAAGCTAAGGGGTAGTGTTGGGGGCTGGAGTTGCAGGGAGATGGAAGAAATAACACCTTACCCAAGAGGAACCAGGACAAAAAATACTCAGAATTCAGAAACCATGCAATCAAGAAGACTGAAATGTTTATACTGTTAAAAGAAAAGAACCCATCCACCTAGAATTCTGTGAACAATTAAATTGTCCTTCAAAACATGTACAAAGTAAGGGAAATTATTGGAGATACTGAGGTCAATAATAAAGGCTGAATTCTCCAAGAAAACATAATCCTTAATGTACATGCATTAACAACAGAGTGCCAAAATGCATGAGGCAAAAACTGATACAACTGATAGGAGAAGTAGACATATACATTATTACAGCTGCAAGAATTCAACACCCTCTATCAGTCATTGACAGATTGAGCATAAAGATATTCAAATATAAGAACACAGTTGGACTGAACTGCATCACCAATCACCTAGATCCATGACTATCTGTAGAACACTTTCTACAGTAGAAAAATACACATTCTTCTCAAGCTCATATAGAACATTCACTGACACAGACCATATTCGGGGTCATAAAATACACCTTAACTTGAAGTCAACAAAATCATAGAAAATAGGTTCTCAGAACACATATGTAAGCTAGACATCAATAATAGAAAGACAACTGAAAAACTACAAAATACATGAGAGATATTCTCATAGAAGATAGAGAATAGAGATAGACTAGAGAAATTCTAAAAGAAGAGGGTCAAAGAGACATTTCACAGAATTTTAAAAATATGTCCATCTAAATGATAATGAATGTTGGAATTAGTACAATTTGTGGGATGCAATGAATGCCGTGCTTAAAGGGAAACTTGAAGTACTGAGTGCATACAAATGGTCTAGTAAAAAATTTGTGCTTACCAAAAAACTTCTGCTTACTTATGCTTAAAAGCCTATCTGTAAGGTATTTTAGTATACTCACAGCAAGGACAACTCTCCAGAGGTAAATAAGACATGCACAAATTGCAACGGTGGCAGTAATAACGGCAAGCTTCCACAGAGTTCCGAAGACACGAGAGCCAAGAGGGAAATGGTCAGCCAAAATATGGACAAGCTGAAATAATATTTGAGATAATGAGGAATAGCAAAGACATTTATAATAGCTGTCACCAAGAATCATTTTTATAAACCTTCAACCAGCCTCCAGGAGGTTATAAGCACACCTCTCAAAGGCCTCCTCCTGAAGGAGAGGGAGGACAGAAGGCTTACAAAGGAGCAGGGGCAAACCTGTAGGAGTGATGATTGTGTTTACGATCTTACTGTGGTGATGGCTTCATTGTTCCTTACCCTTTTAGTAGACAAGAAGTAAATGACTTCTGTTGTACATATTCACGAAGTACCTAGACAAAATCCTTTGGAACATTTCCAAACATACACCAAAATTTATGGAAGGATGGGAGAAAGTAACAATAAAAATGTACTAGAGATTCAAATGAGGCTGTTATAGAGACAGATGTTTACAGATATGGATATAACTGAGAGATGTGCAGCTGCTCTTATAATAATATGGGATTATTCCAGCAAAAATAACTTCTACATTATTGTTTAGTTTCTAAAAACACTGAGGTTTTCTTTTTTCTAATGTTGATTTATTTTTGAAAGTAGAGACAGCAGGGGAGGAACGAGAGAGAGGGAGACAGAGAATCCAAAGCAGGCTCCACGCTGTTAGCACACAGCCTGATGCTGGGCTCAAACTCACAAACCTGAGCCAAAATCAAGAGTCAGATGCTTAACTGACTGAACCACCCAGGCTCCCCATAAGGTTTTACGTTCAAGGTTTACTTTGAATCTGAATCACAGCCCAAATTGTCAGACTTCTGAATTAAATAAAGACTTGCATAATCAGGTGATCTTGTCTATTTTGATGAAATCTATGAGGTTTTAAGTACTTGAACACACATCTCCAAATAGCCAATACAATAAATTCAAGTTCCTATTTCATAGTGTTGCACCTAAATCAACCAATAACAACTATGGAAATTACTTTCTAAATAACACAAAAGTCCTGCGTATGGTCACCAAAACAACAGAACACATATCATTTTACTAAAACTAGACTTACCAGTCCTTTAGGAGAAAATACACTCACAATGCAATTCATACTAACTCACATACCAAACTTTAATTTTGTGCCAATAAACCTCTCTAGAAAGTAGCCTCCAAAATGTGTACCATTTGTATCTTCAGCTCTCAGAACTGAGGTCACTAAATTGCGTCCTGGTGGGAAATGTACACTGTCTTTGAGTGGCCACTGTCTGCAAGAGACCAGGGGCCGTCAGCACAGTGATCATGGGGATCAAAAGACAGAGGCCATCTTGACATGAATGGTAAACATCCTAAGTCCTGGGCACTCTTGATACCTCTGCCAGCTATCTGTATGCTGATTTGATTAGTTACCGTTAACTAGATTCGATCCAAGGGAGCCAGTAACACTTGGTTCCCACAGACAATGGTCATGACCAGGTGGAGGTAGGAAATGCAAGACAAGTTAGTTTGTGCAAGAATTCAGAAATGAGGGAGGGAGAGAGAGCTGAACTGATCTATGAGATGCAGCCTAGGTAGAAGGGGGAAATTGCAATAAACAGAACCAAGAAATTTCCTCCTTCGTAGACTCAAAAGAGACAGAATAGATTCTGTTGTGCCTGGAGGTATTCATGTGAGAGGATTCTGCCTCAATTTAGGTTGTT
>NW_024412616.1:0-3027 GCF_014898765.1 Herpailurus yagouaroundi
GGGCTCGAACTCACGGACCGCGAGATCGTGACCTGAGCTGAAGTCGGATGCTCAACCGACTGAGCCACCCAGGTGCCCCTCACTCGTGTGGAATTTAAGAAACAAAACAGATGACAACATGGCAAGAGGGCAGTAAAAGAGAAGAGTGGTAACAAACCATATGAGTCTCTTAATGATAGAGCAAAAACTGAGGGTTGATGGAGGGAGATGGGTGGGGGATGGGTATGAAGGAGGGCACTTGTTGTGATGAGCACTGGGCGTTGTATGTAACTGATGAATCACTAAATTCTACTCCCGAAACCAATCATGCACTCTATGTCAACTAAAGCTTAAATTAAAAAAAAATAAAGCTGTAACAAGAGATGAAGATGGACACTATCTCATAATAAAGGGGAAACCAAACAAGAAGATCCAACGATTGTAAATTTTTATGCACCCAACATACAACCACTGAATATAGAAAACAATTAACAACAAATGTAAAGAAACTCATTTATAATAATTTCAGGATAGTAGAGGTCTTTAACACATCACTCACATCAACAGATAGAACCTCTGGGCAGAAAATCAACAAGGAAACAATGGCTTTGAATGACACACTGGACCAGATGAGTTTAACAGATATATTCAGAACACTCCATACTAAAATGGCAGAATACACATTCTTTTCAAGTGCACATGGGACATTCTCCAGAATCGATCACATTCTAGGTCACAAATCAGGCCTCAACAGGTACCCAAAGACAGAGATCAGACCAAGCATCTTTTCTGACCACAAAGCTAGGAAACGTGACGTCATCCACAAAAAAAAAAAAAAAAAAAAACAGAAAAGAAAGAAAGAAAGAAAGAAAGAAAGAAAGAAAGAAAGAAAGAAAAAATGAATAAAGGCCACAAATAAAGTGTGGTTAAACAACATGCTACTAAACCAATAGGTCACCCAGGAAATCAATGAGAAAATACACTGAAACAAATGAAAATGAAAATGAAGATGCATTGGTAAAAACCTTTGGAATGAGGCAAAAGCAGTCTAAGATGGAAGTATATATAGCAATACAAGCCTACCTGACAGAGCAAGAAAAATCTCAAACAATCGAAACATACAACCAAAGGAATGAGAAAAAGGACAATGCAAGCTTAAAGACAGCAGAAAGAAGGAAATAATAAAGATTAAGGCAGAAATAAGTGATAATAGAAACTAGAAAAACACTAGACCAAATCAGTGAAACCAGGGGCTGGTTCTTTAAAAACAGTAATCACCTTGAAAACCTCCTAGGCAGACTTTTCACAAAGAAGAAAGAAAGGACTCAAATAAATAAAGCCACAAATAAGACAGGAGATATAACAGTCCACAACACAGAAATACAGTTAGAAGATAATATTAGGGAAAACTATAGGCAACAAATTGGACACTCTGAGAAATATGGATAAATTCCTCGAAACACATAAACTACCAAAACTGAAACAGGAAGATACATAAAATATGAAACCAGAAAGAAACTGAATCAGTAATAAAAAAAATACCTCCCCCAACACAAGAAGAGTTCAGGGCCAGCTGGCTTCACTGATGAATTCTACCAAACATTGAAAGAAGAGGGGATATCTATTCTTCTCGAATTATTACAAAAAATAAAAAAGGAAAACTTACCAATTCATGTCATCAGGCCATCGTTACCCTGATACCAAAACCAGATAAAGACTCCCCTAAAGCAGAAAACTGCAGGGGCCCCTGGGTGACTCGGTTGGTTGACTGTCTGTCCAACTCTTAACTTCAGATTAGGTCATTATCTTGCAGTTCCTGGGTTCGAGTCCCACATTGGACCCTGCGCTGACAGTGTGGAGCATGCTCAGGATTCTCTCTCACTCCCATCCCTCTGCCCTCCCTCACTTTTATGTATTCTAAGTAAATGAATAAACATTTCAAAATATATTTAAAATTTGTTTTAAATAAAACTGCAGACCAATAGCCTGATGAGTATGTATGCAGAAATTCTCAAGAAAATACATTCAAACTAAAGTCAGCAATACATTAATAGAATCATTGACCATGATCAAGTGGGATAGACTCCTGGGCTGCAAGGGTGGTTCCACATTCAGAGATCAATCAACACGATGCACCACAGTAATAGAAGAAAGGATGAGAACAATATGATGCTTTCCACAGATGCAGGAAAAGCATTTGACAAAATGTCACATCCATTCATGATAAAAACCCTCAGCAAAGTAGATTGAGACTCAACCTACCTGCACATACTAAAGGCCATCTGTGAAAAACCCACAGCTAATCTCATCCTCAATGGGGAAAAACTGAAAGCTTTTCCTTGAAGGTCAGGAACAAGGCAGGGATGACCCCTCACACCACTGTTACTCCACATAGTATTGGAAATCCGAGACACAGCAATCAGACAACAAAAAGAAATAAGAGGCACTAAATTGGCAAGGAAGAAGTGGAACACTCGCTATTTGTAACTGACATGATGCTCTCTATAAAAAACATGAAAGACCCCCATAAAAATTGCTAGAAGTGATACATGAGTTTCACAAGTCACAATATACAGAAATCAATGTACAGAAATCTATTGCGTTTCTATAGATGAATCATGGATTAACAGAAAGAGAAAGTAAGGAATCAATCCCATTGACAGGTGCACCAAGTACCACAACATACCAGGAATAAACCCAACCAAAGAGATGAAAGACCTATACTCTAAAGGCTATGAAACACTGATGAAAGAAATGGAAGAGGACACAAAGAAATGAGAATACATTTCATGTTCATGGATGAGAAGAACAAATACTGTTAAATGTCTACTCTCCTCAAAACAATCTACACATGTAATGCAATCCCTATCACCCTAACAAAACATTTGTCACAGAACTCGAGCAAGTAATCCCCAAATTTGTATGGAACGACAAAAGACCCCAGACAGCCAAAACAAACTTGAAGAAGAAAAGCAAAGCTGGAGACCTCACAATTCCAGACTTGAGGTTATATTACAAACCTGTAGTGATGAGAACACTGTACTGGCA
>NW_024412616.1:3127-17728 GCF_014898765.1 Herpailurus yagouaroundi
AAAAAAAAAAAAAAAAAAAAAAAAAAAAAAAAAAAAAAGAAAGAAAGAAGGAAGGAAGGAAGGAAGGAAGGAAGGAAGAAAAAGAAAAACACACAGACACATAAATCAATAGAATGGAAACCCAGAGATGAACTCACATCTATATGGTCAATTAATCCTCAACAAAGCAGGAAAGAATATCCAATGAAAAAAAGAGAGTCTTGGGGCACAGGGGTGGCTCAGTCATGGAAGCATCTAATTGTGGATTCAGCTCAGGTCATGATCTCAGCGTTTCTCAGTTTGAAACCCGTGTCAGGCTCTGCACTGACAGTGTAGACATTCTCTCTACAGCGTGGGGTTCTCTCTCTCCATTTCTCTCTGCCCCTCTTCTGCATGCTCTCTGTCTCTCTCTCAAAAATAAATAAATACATTTTTAAAAAGTCTCAACATATGTTTTTAGAAAAACTAGACAGCAACTTGCAAAACAAAATAAAACAGCAACAGACCACTTTCTTACATCATACACAAAAATAAATCCAACAGGGATAAAGACCTATGTGTGAAACCCGAAACCATAAAAATCCCAGAGGATAACACAGGCAGTATCTTCTTTGACAATGGCTGTACACACGTCTTTGTTGCTAAATCTCCTGAGGTAAGGGAAACACAAGCAAAAAGAATGGGACTTCATAAAAATTAAAAGCTTCTGTCACCAAGGAAAGAATCAACAAAACTAAAACACACCCTACAGCATGATGATATTTGCTAACGACATCTGATGAAGGGTTAGTGTCCAAAATATATAAAGTTATACACACCCAAAAAGTGAGAAATCCAACTCAAAATGGGCAGAGGACACGAATAGGTATTTTCCCAAAGAAGACATACAGATAGCTAAGAGACACATGAAAAGATGCTCAACAATACTGATATTCAGGGAAATACAATTCAAAAGTACAATGAGATAACTCATCCCATCTGTCAGAATGACTAAAATCAATGAATGACGAAACCACACGTGTTGCCAAGGATGTGGGGAAAGAGGAAACCTCTTGCACCGTTGGTAGGAATGCAAACTGGTGCAGCCACTCTGGAAAACATCATGGAGATTCCTCAAAAAATTGAAAACAGAACTACCTTACAATCCAGCAATTTCACTATGTGATATTTACACAGAGAATACAAAAATAATACTTCAAAGGGACACAGCAGCATTTTCTCCAACAGCCAAATTATGGAAACTGCCCAAGTTTCCATCAACTGACAAATAAATTGAGATGTAGTATATGGAATGGAATATTATTTAGCTGTAAAACATGAAATCTTGTCATTTGCCATGAGGTGGATGGAGCGAGAGAATGTTATGCTGGGTGAAATAAACCTGTCAGACAAAGACAAATACCATAGGATTTCACTAACACATGGAAATGAAACAAAACAAAGGGGGCGGGGGTTGGGGGGATTGGGGGAAGGAGACGGTGACAAACAGACTCTTAACTAGGCAACAAACTGAGGGTTTCCACAGTGGGATGGCGGGGTGGGGGGGGGAATGGATGAAACAGGTGATGGGGATTAAGACGTGCACCTGGGATGAGCACCCAGTGACGTCTGGAAGTGTTGCTCTATATTTACACCTGAAACTAATATTACACTCTACTTTACCACCTGGAATTTAAACTAAACTATAACATAAGGTTAATGACACCTACCTACCAGATTTTCTGTAGTTTTCAATCATTTCCCTAGGTTGAAAAATAACCATGAAAATCTGTAAAAGCATGTGAGATGTGGGGGACAGTTTGTGCCCTTACCTCGGTCTTTGGTTCCAGCAGGACTCGGAAAGTGGGTCCCAGTTCATTCTTCTAGAAGGTCCTGAGACGAATATTTCATGTATTCACATCCTAACTGAAAGCAGCTCCCGGTCTTCTGAATTTCTGTCAGGATTTCTCCCTGGAAACCAGCCTGAATCTGGAGCAAACCATCCACGGCATCCATGATGTGATGTCGTGAGACCCCTCGATCCACGGGTCCTTTAATAAAATACGTCTTGTTCAAATACTGTCCGGGAAAGTGAGGAATGAAACACGGGAACAGCCCACAAAATGCAAGGGCCTGTGCTGCTGACCGACTGGCCAGTGCCCAGGGAAGCCACCCAGGGCCCTCTCCTCAACACTCAGTGCAACAAGGCAGCTTCTCTCTGGCGACTCAGGAGACACCAAGTTGCTGCAAGGCTCTCAAGGTCTCCCCTGGGGAGGGCGGCAGAACCTGCTGGAAACGCAGCTCTGGTCTCTGTCCTCAGGCAAGGGCAGAGGCCCTGAGTGCTCTGGGAGCAACAGAAGCCCTTCCTGCTCTGAGGTGCCCTGGGTCAGAAAAGCCGATGAGGCGCCCTCTGCCGGCAATCACCGTGCATAGAGAGGCGCCCGCCCTCAGGGTTTGTGGTGCTCGCACGCCCTCTGCTGGCCACCATGGGAATTCCTGCAATGTTGAAGGCCATGGCCCTCAGCTGAGGGACTGAAGGTGTTCTGGGCAAGTAAGCCTGTTCTCCACATTGGGAGGGGTCTTAGTGACAGGGCCTGGGACACTAAGAAATCTTTTCCTTCCCCTTTCTTGTGAGTGAAGAATGAAACCACATTTATTTATGTAATGACATCATTCGTAACGCTTGCAGCAAGGGTCACAGAAAAACAGCCCACCTATTTACACATGCTGAACAAGAGGTAATTGTGTTTGCCACCAAAATACTTATGTTAGATAAAGAATTGACACGTTTGAGAGAGAGATACCAGCTTCCAGCTCTGGAATGAGTAAGTCCTAGGGCTACAAGGTACAGCCAATGAAATAGAGTCAATCCTGTAATAATAAAGTTGCATGCTTTCAGGTGATAGCTACACTTGTGGTTAAGTACAACATAATTTACAGACATATGGAATGACTACACTTTATGCCTAAAACTAATACAACAAATGTGTGAACAATATTTCAAGAAATAATCGACATCCTTTACACTATTTTTAATTTCTCCTTCTTTGCCATTAAAAAATCATTCCTGGGGCGCCTGGGTGGCTTACTCAGTTAAGCGTCCGACCTCGACTCAGTTCATGATCTTGCAGTCCATGAGTTTGAGCCCCACGTCAGGCTCTGCCTGACAGCTCAGTGCCTGGAGCCTGCCTCAGATTTGGCATCTCCCTCTCTCTCCGCCCTCCCCAGCTGGGACTCTCTCAAAAAAAGAATAAAATAAACATTAAATTTTTAAAAAAAATCATGCCTAATTTAGACTCTGAAATTCCATTTATCCCACATTCTCTAACATCACCATCTTGATGTTGAGAGCTTCTCTGAAAAGTCACTAATAATATCTTTGATGGACACACGTGACAAGGTCGCATGCAACTTACAGGGAGCTACACATCTGTTATGACTTTACCATAAGCACCTTGGCTACTATTTTCAAATTATGAAATGAGCTGGGTCCCAGCTCCTTCTTCTAGAAGGTCCTGAGAGTCAACATTTGGCGTCTTCACTTCCCAACTAAATGCGGCTCCTGTTCCTCCGAATTTGTGTCAGGATTTCTCCCCCGAAACAAGCCTGACCTGGAACAAACCAAGCCCAGCCTCTCTGACGTGGCGTCACGGGACCCCATGAATCCACGGATCCTCCAGGGAAATACCGGCAGGGGAAATGAGGAACAAACCAGGAACAGCCCAGAAAAAGCGAGGGATGTGCCGCCAACCGACCACCCGCGCTTCCGGGGAAACCGCCCAGGCCCTGCCTCCCCCGCCTCGGGACTCAGCCCCACCACCTAGGAGACGCCAAGGGGCTGCGAAGCCTCCAGGGTCTCCCCCAGGCCCGGGGGCGGAACCTGCTGGAAACGCAGCTCTGGCTCTTTGCCCACATTCAGAGGCACTGGGTCCTCAGAAGCAAGGAAGCCTTCCCAGCCCGGAGGCGCCCTGGATCAGAAAAGCCTAGTGGGCGCCTTCTCAGGCCAGCACTGCCCACGCAGAGGCCCGGCCCCTCCCTGGGCGTGGTGCGTGCGCGCCCTCTGCCGGCCGCCGTGGGAATTCCTGCAATGCTCAAGGCCATGGCTGCTCAGCTGGAAGTACTGAGAGTGCAGCTGGTCCAGTGAAGCCTGTTCTCCTGATCCAAAAGGGTCTTACCGAAGGGCTTGCTTGGGACACAAAGAAACCTTTTCCTTCTCCTTTTTACTGAGTGAAGAATGAAACCGAATTTATTGACGTAGTGATATCATGTGTAATGCTTTAAGCAGCATTCGCAGAAATACAGACTGCAAATTGACACCTGCTGATCTACAGGTCACGGTGTTTAGCACCAAAATGCTTGGGTAAATAAAAAAGTTGACACTTCTGAGAAAGAGATACAGGCTTCCAGCTATGGAATGAATAAGCCATTGGGATCCAAGGTACAGCCCATAGAATAGCGTCAATCCTGTAAGAAAGGCGTTGCATGCTTTCCCAATATAGCTACCCTTGTATAGGTACCTGGAGAGCGTAATGTATACACACGGAATCACCATGATATATGCCTGAAACTAATACAACATGGTGAGTCTCCTATATTTCAATTAAAAATGACAATATTTTTAATTTCTCCTTCACCATTAAAAATTATTTCTAATTGAGAACATATGAAATTCCATTTATACCACATTCTCTAACGTCACCATCTTGATGTTGAGAGCTTATTTTTCAAGTTGTCAATAATGTATTTGAGGATACAAATGTGACAAGGTCAGAATGCGCATCTAGAGGGAGCTACACATCTGGTATAAATTTCCTGCCTCTATATGGGTAATTTCAATGAAAAGTGCTTTAGGGATGAAGATGGATGAAATCATTTCCATCAGACTCATAGGTAGATAATTGTGCCTTCAAATAATAATTGCCATCTCTTCATATCAGAGGAAGGCTGGGTGAAGATACAGGTTTCTCTTTTGATGTAAGAGAAGGCTGTGGTGTTTTAAACTGCTCACCTACCATCCAGAATCCAGAGATTAGCAGCCCTTGGCCTTCTGCTCTGTGCAGCCCTGTGCAGGAAACGGCACCACATCTCCTGTGTCCCCCTCTCCCCTGTCATGTTTTAGCTCAGGCCCTGATCACAGTGGATGAGAATCCTGTTTAGAGAAGCTGCTCATGCTGACCTTCACTGGAGCACTGCTGTTCCCAGCCACCGCAGGGAAGCATGTGGACAGCCAGATTTTGAGCCCTTGGTGGCCCAGCCATGACTCCAATGTTGCTGGAGGGCTGGTTGTCTCCACAACCTGGGAGGAAGAAGGGCCCTGCAGGCGTCAGGGGCTCTGTGGCAGAATACATGGGCTTTGAGGACCCGGAAAGAGCCAGATGCTTACAACCAAATCCTCCTTGGTGGTGAGGGAGGAACAGTATCATGTCACTGACCTCTGTCCTACCCATCTGTCACTAAGGAAACAGTGGGAGGAGGGGCACCCAGGTGGCTCAGTTTGGTTAAGCGTCTGACTTCGGCTCAGGTCACGATCTCATGGGTTGTGAGTTTGAGCCTCTCATTCGGTTCTGCGCTGACAGATCAGAGCCTGGAGCCTGCTTTGGATTCTGTGTCTCCCTCTCTGTCTCCCCCTCCCTCACTTGTGCTCTGTCTCAATACACTGGGAGGAATATGGGACCTCATAAGACTCACTCCAAAACTACCACCGTTCGTCTTCCTCAGTGCCCACCTGGATTGGTGCTGTGAGATAGTGAGTAGGTGGGAAAAGTCCACAACATGTGGATTAATGCAGGGTTTCCTCGCTATTCTACCAGAGACTCTGCTGACCCCTCATCCATGTCTTGCAATCAGGAATCAGCCACTTCCTGGGGACTGATAGCTGCCCTGCTGATCACCACACACCACGGTGATTAGCAGGTGCCGTGTGCTTGCAAGGATCTATTGAGGAGTGAACACCACCGTCACCAGATCTAGAGGAAGGTTGTGGCCACCACCCCAGAAGGAACCAGCGGGACATGTGCAGTCAATACAATTCAAACAGTCACTTATCTTCTGCCCCTATTACTGTAGATTCTACCTGTTTGTGACCGTGTATACAGGAGTCACACTGTGTACATCAACATAGAATGACCGTAGGTCCTCCTGGAAGCAGATACTGACACAGAGACAGAACGGTGATGGGTTTGTCAGGGGAAATGAGGAAGACAAAATAGAGGGGACAGGAATGGTCAGGGGAAGAATTCATTCAAATACGCATATCAGACAACTTTTCTTTTTTTTTTTTTAATTTTTTTTCAACGTTTATTTATTTTGGGGACAGAGAGAGACAGAGCATGAACGGGGGAGGAGCAGAGAGAGAGGGAGACACAGAATCGGAAGCAGGCTCCAGGCTCCGAGCCATCAGCCCAGAGCCTGACGCGGGGCTGGAACTCACGGACCGCGAGATCGTGACCCGGCTGAAGTCGGACGCTTAACCGACTGCGCCACCCAGGCGCCCCATATCAGACAACTTTTCTAAATATATCACATCACCACAGCCTATTGGTCACAGCTCAGGGTCCTCTTCAAACTTCAAATTGTCCTGTAAGACAAGGAGATTTGGGGTTATTGCAATGGGATCTTGTGTTCTCCTCTATGCATTTTGTCTTCTATGATATATGTGCGGCCTGGGATGAGCACTTAATTGTGTGGCTGCATTTGTGTGTCTACCTGCAATGGAAGAAGATTATCTTCAGATCTTAGAGGTAGATCCCTGAATGTACACATCCTCACAGTTATCTTTTCCTTCTTTGTAAAGTAGGACCTGAAGTTTAATAGAAAACACACAGGCATCTTTATTGCATCTTTTGAAACAGGAATTGCCAATCTCCCAGCCTCAGGCATTATACCCTTAGTTTCAGGAAACTGAGTGAACATCTGTTGATGATCTGTGTGCAGATACATTCATTTCCACCCTGAGAAGGGTGAGTGTCCATTCATGCCATGCACTTTACAGATTCTTATGTGCTTAACCACCTCTTCATCGCACTGACCTCAGAGGCCAACATTATCCCTGCTTCTCAGATTACAAAGTTGAGGCCCTGAGATGGCCCCACTGAGACCTGGTATTAGGGCTGAGACGGCAGGAACACAGGCAAAGCCTCAAGCAATCGTGAGGGAAGTTTTGGAGATGCAAACCTTCAG
This sequence comes from Herpailurus yagouaroundi, assembly GCF_014898765.1. NCBI lineage: Eukaryota > Metazoa > Chordata > Mammalia > Carnivora > Felidae > Herpailurus > Herpailurus yagouaroundi. Next base: position 10,265 of record NW_024412616.1, read on the forward strand.
GCAGCGTGGTGACAGCAGTGCAGGGGTGCGATGACAGGAGTCCAGCAGGGGCGGTTCCTTGGTCAACCCTGAATTTCCCCCTAACAGTCTGACTCAGGCTGAAGGCCAAGGAAGCCAAACAGCTGATCTACAACCTTTCATCGCATTTAGTCTCACAGAGGCACACAAACTTAGGCAGACAAGCATCCCATAAGAACCAAGTTGAACTACCAACCTCCAGGGCATTCTTTCACACAGATCTAGAACCTTCAGAAAACCAAGGGAAACAACAGTCTTTATTTAGATAATGAACTAGGTGCACTTTGGCCACCGTGACATTTCAGAGATGATAACTGCGTGAACCGGGCTTGAACCCATGCCGTAGCTCTGTGTGGACCTCACGCTGCGCCCACTCTCCCTGCCCAGGTCGTGGGCCCTGCCAGAAAGGGCCTCTAACTCCGTCTCACGGAGTCCAACACCCTCCCCTCTGCACCATCTCCTCTCTTCCTTCTCGTCCACAGCCTCCAATTCATTCCCATGAGATTCACGTCTCTCGCTCTTGTACTCGAGGACCCATTACTGGTGCTTCCACTCTTGTAGAGCAGAAGCTCCGTGTCATTTAATGCATGTGACTCTCTCTCCATTAGGACACCTGAAGCCCCTGATGGTAGGGGTGTGCCTCATCTCTCACAGAGCCCGGAACATGGGCTCTGTACGAGGCACATCTGCAGAAATGATATGCCTGCTTTTCTATGAAAAGCCTCTTTTCTTCTCCACAAGAGACACCTGCAGCCCAGCTCGGTAAGGGAAAATGACACAGCCCAACATATGTATGTTTGGAGAAACCTGAGGAAGCTTAACAGCGTCCTCAGCCAGCAGCACCCTTGCATTGCAAAGACTGTGAGGCCATCTCTACGTCTTCTCGAAGACTCAACAAGACAGAAGCTGAACGTGCTGAACACATCCACTCATACTGTTCAGATCATCTTACAAATAGTCGAGGAGGAGGTGGTGGGCCCTGTCCCTGAGGACACCCAGGAGCTGGAGGCGGCTCAGAGAGCACATGAACAGCGGTAAAAGGGGAGCTGTGGGGAAGGGCCTGCAGGGCGGACCTGGTAAAGAGGAGGTCCTCTTGCATCCATAGGGACCTACAGAACAGAAGTGACAGGTATGTTGGTATGACAGACAGAAGCAGAAAGCCCACAGGAGCGGAAACCCAATGATGCAGGTGTCAGCACCTGGCCCCTTGTTCATTCACAGGTTCTAGGAGAAAAGAGCATCAGTGCCGGAAATCTCTACCCTCCCACAAGGTCCCACCAGATGCCACAAGGAGAGACTACGGTCGCCACACGTGACTGCCCATGTTTATAAATGCAGAAAGCCAAGGCATCCTATTCTAGGAGGTTGATGGCAGTAATGCCAGTCTAATAAAGGAGCACATTCCAGAGAGGCAGGCATCTATGTCCAGGACCCCTCTGGTGTCCTCTTCCACCACACCTGCAGACTTTTTATTTCTGGCTTAATTTTACTTTGTACCAATGATCCCTTCTGAAACTCATCTGTTATTTGTATATTTATTTTTATTGTTTGCCTCTGCTCCCCAGAAAGCAGGCTTCATAGAGGAAACAACTGTCTAGTTTATTTACCACGGCAGCCTCAGTTCTTAGCACAGTACTTGGCTTACTTATTGAATAAAATATTGTGTGTGTGTGTGTGTGTGTGTGTGAAGATATAAACTCAGAGCACAGTTCCTGAGATACAGTGGAAAGTGGACATACACACAAACAGAAAGTAGTATGAAAAAAAGGAGTAATCGTAAAATGCCATTTTCAGGTTAATTAAAACAAGGGTTTGAACCAGAACTGGCAGACTCTAAATTCCAAATTCCTTCCTCCTGACCCTTGACTATTATCTTTCTGTTTATTATTTCGTGACGCCTACAGGAAGGTAATATGTCTGACAGAGTGATTGTAGTTTAGTGCCCAGCACACATTAATTGTAAATTGAATTGGAAAAAAACAGCAAAATCTGATGACATAATTATTAGAAAGTCATAACGTAAAAAAGAAATTATGGAACAGTCCCACTGAGTCAGTATTTACAAAAATAATTCTCATTGACTTAAATTTATTTGCATTACCATAAATTAATCTCATAATATGGTTTGACTTATTGAGATAAATTGAACCCATTATTTAGGATAGAGAAGGATTAAAAATAAATATTTTACTTTTCCAAAGGATTGAAACAACTGGTTTCAGTTGCAGTGCGCACCTGTAATGTTTGAGTATCGCCTATATTTCTGCAATTATTTGCCATGATTTTTTAAAAAGAAAAAAAAAAACTTTTAGAGAGAGAGCAGATGGAGGTGGGATGTGGAAGGGATATCAAAACCCTTTGTCAGACACTGCCATCTCCTGGTAAATTTACAAAATGCAACCTTAGAAATATTTCTCTTCAAAAATTAAATTCTGTGTTCCAAATTCCTCTGTTAATCAAATTCACTTAAAACCTGAGATTCAAGTTAGACTTATATGGGATTTTTCATGTGATATAAATACAATTTCAAGTATCAAAACGACTGAGTGAATGTTTCCCTCATAATGGCGAAGAAATGCCAATCTCAGATGTTAAAAAACATTTCTCATTAAAAAAAGATCCTCGTTACCACTTAAACTTTTCATGGGGCCAAATCAGCAAATTAAAGAGCCAGGGCCTTTGCCTCTCTGTGTTTACAGGATTACAGCTAAATTAGTTTAATTTTCTTAATCAAGTGCCCATCACAGCATGCCTCCTTCATTTCATGTGCAGGTAATGAAAACTGACACGTCTAACACAGGAGACTCATCTTTGCTCAGCCTAATCCGAAGTCCATTGGTAACTACCATGTTGAGTGTGTCCTGTTCTGCATCTACTTCAGCAGCTCAGCGCTCAGCTGATGCTCAGGCCATGGGGAATTGAGTGACTCTGGGCAATGGGAGTTGGCTGTTCCAGGCCGGGGTCCACAGTCTCACCAGGCAAAGCCAGGAGGTGCTCAATGGCCAAGTGGACTGTCCTACCTTGGGATGTGCCCGAGGCAAATGGGCTCCCAGTGCCTGATCTTTCCTGAGTTGGAAGACAAGTGCACTTTCCCAAGGTTAATGGAGTTCCATTAACGGTCGTGATGATCTTCCTTGAAGTTAATATTCTGCAGTCGTGACACTAGTGTGCTTTCTAGTTTAATCAAAATGTGCTTGGGTTTGAATTTACTGCCATTTCTCAGGAAACTACATGGTGTTGGCTTTGAAGCAGTCTCTGGGGTTAAACAGTTGTGAGTCTCATCATACTTTAGCCCCTTAACTGTTAGGGTACTTTAGGCAACTTACTGCTGCTGATGGCTTTCTAAGCCTGAGTTTCCTACTCAGAATTTCTTAACCCAAGTTCATATATAACTTCATATTTGGACTTATATGAACACCCCTGGAAAGTATATGTGTTTGTGTGTTTGTGTGTGTGTGTGTGTATCTTGTGATTATATGCATTTTTGTTCCCAAAGCATCCCTAAGTTTTCATCAGATTTTCAGAGTAGCCTATAACTTCTCTCCACCTCTGAACAGTGAAGACTTTCTATGATCCTGCCATTAATTGGTGATTTTAATTATACTACTCACCAGGTTGTTGTGGGGATAGATTAGGAAAGGTTAAAATCCCGGGCAGAGCGTCTGGTGCATGTAAATGTTACTTTGGATGAGGAGATCAGAATAGGGATCAAGACCATTACTAAAAAAGAAAAAAAAAGAGGAAATGTAATTTGGATTAGCGAACTCATTTTCAATCACTAAATTACTACCGGCATTCTCCTTATCTGGCCACAGGGTGCCTCCTGTAATTGGCCTGATGATGTTATTACCATTATCACAACTAGGTCTGGTTTGGCCAAACGCAACTGAGTTGGGACCTTTGATGAGGTCAATTTTTGTTTACCAGCACTCCTAGATTATCAGGAGAAAAAAAGTGCTTCTATGTCAAATCAAGGGTTTCCAGATTCCTCTCTAAGGGTTTATAGAGAACATCTCCCATTATGTGATTAGTGAGGAAATCAAATAATGCTGAGGTAGAATCTTAATAAATATTGGTTTCCACTCACTATTTAATCTAGGAAAAACAGAGTTTAATGAAAGGAATTCATCCTCCATTGAATTAATCAGTGGTTTCACTGGATGGTCAGTGTTGTCTGAAGTTCCGTTTCATTACTCAGTGAAAGCAAGTGTAATAGTATGAAAAGGGCATTGATTTGGGAATCTGAAAGAATTGATTTTAAATTTCACTTCTTGGAGATGATCTTGGGCTATGATGTTGAAGAGTTAACAAACTGCCCAGGACTCCAACTTTTCATCTGTAAAATGAAAAATTTTTACATTAATCTTAGGATTTTATTTTTAAAGGAAATCAATTTAGTAGAAATAGCATTAGTCTTCTACTTTTCTCTGTATTGTGTTGCTAAAGATTAGGATGAGATATAATTACTAGCAACTTACCCTGAAATTCTTATTTATTTTTCTAGAATGAACTGTCGTAGAGAGCACTTTTCATATATTCAAGAACAGCCAAGCTTACACTGAATTGAGGTGGTTTCTCATAAAATGGAGATTTGAACCCCTGAGTGGTGAAGAGCCACTGAAATAACCAAGGCACACAGGAGTCGGTCACTGGATGATAACTGGGTATGTGAAGTCAGAAAAGGTTTCTCTCTTAGTGCTTACACTCCTGTGGGAAGGGACAGAGGTGTATAAAATACCTGTCAGAGTGTCCACTTGAGACATACAGAACATTCATCAGTTGGCTCCAGACTCCAGGGGTGTGGACTCCTCACGCTTTGGGTCTGGCTTAGACACTGGCTGAGGGGACTCCCACACAGTCAGAGGTGGCCCGGACACAGACAGAAGAAGGAGAGATGGGGAGCTTGGGGCAGGAAGTTGTAAGAACAAGAAGAATCTGAGTTCGCAGACAGGTCCTCTGCAGCTGAGGCTGAAGGCAGAAGTGGGCCGGGGGATGGAAAGCAGAGCATGGTAGGTTTCTGCGACATGGGGACAGGGGTATTTTAGAGAGAGTGGTCAGAAGTCATCACCTGCAGGAGGAAAAATTTACAGATGATGAGCAAAGACCAACCATGTGAGCACGTCAGGAAAGAGTCCAAAGCAGAGAGAATATCGAAAGATCATGACACTCAGAAATAAATGTTTAGGGAGCAGAGGGAAAGGAGGGGAGGGGTAGACCTGGCACTTCAGACCTGTTCTTCCATCTTTCTGGAAAGCTCTTCTCTCACCTGTCCATGGCTGCTCCTTCTGCTCACTGGGGTCTTGTCCTGAGTGTGTTACCTAAAACTGCCCACCTCTCTACTTCCTTACCTTGTATAGTCGATGGACTGGTGGCCCCCTAAAAGATGTCCGCATTCCAATCCCTGGAATCTGTGAATGCAACTTATTATGGAGAAAGCAGTTTTGCAAATATAATTAAGGTAAGGATTTGAGATGCAATCATCCTAGATTATCCAGGTGGGGTTCTAAGCCCAATGACAAGTGTTCTGGCAAACATACACAGAGGGGATAAGGCAAGGTGAAGATGGGGGCAGAGATTGGAATCCACGACTATAAGCCGAAGAATGCCTGGCACCAGCAGAAGCTGGAATAGGCAAGGAAGGGTCCTCCGACAAAGACTTCATAAGGAGCATGGCCATGCCCATGAGTAGATTTTGGATTCCTTGATTTTGGACTTCTGGCCTCCAAAAATTGTGAGAGAATACATTTCTGCTGTTGTAAGCCACCCAGCTTGTGGTACTTTGCCATAGCCCTAGGAAAACTAATGTGTCCTGCCAAACTGTGTGACTTGTTTGTGACTTACCCATTTGCAGCCTCACTCTTCCCACTAGATCCTGAGCTCCATGGGGGCAGGGACTTTGTCTTGTTCATGTCTCTGTCCTCAGACATGTGTTGCTGCTTTCCAGTGATTCTGTCTTTGGAAGTCACCCTCCTCAACAGGGAAGACTCCAAGTCACCATCTTCTCCTCGCCTCCGTTGACAGGAAGAATACCTGTGCTTCTGCTTGGTGGATGAAGCTTGACTCAAAATCATGAGGCAGGCAGGGTTTAGTCAGGAAAACAGACAGTACACGAAGTGTTCTAATGGAGGAGACTTAGTATAGGTTATTAGCGCACAGGTGTTGGAGGGTTTCGGGAACAAAAGTGGAGAAGGAGCGCTGCAAGGCTCTGAGGAGGGACAGGACGGGCTACCGTCGGGGGTTCCAGAGGGCAGGGGGCTGGTCCTGGCAATGCCAGAAGGAACTGGAGGCTGCAACCAGCTGCTGCTCTGGGCTGAAGGGCACTGCTGGGGCAACTTTGCCAGAGACATTGAGCAAACACGGGAGAAGAAAGTCCTTTCTCCAGGACCTCCTACTTTCTCCTTACTTCCTCCTGGCTCCTAAGTTCCCTCTCTGCTTTCTGGTAACAGAATCTCCCAGCAAGCCACCAGGCAAAGGCATATGGGAAATGTAGTTTGTGCAGAACCAGAAGCCATGCTAGAGCCAGATGGATTTGGAGCTCAGAGATAAGAGCTTGTTCATAGCATAAACAGTGATCGTGTGCTTTTTGACCCGGCATCAAGAAGCATAGTAAGGATTTATCCTTCGCAGCCCCATACATATGTATAATCGCTTAATGAATCACGTGTGTAATTTTTTGCTATGTCTGTCTTCCCTACTGGACTTCAAACTTTGTAAAGGAAGCTGTTGTATGTTTTCTCCCTGTGGTATCCCCAGGGTTTAGAACAATGACCATCACGGAGTTGGCGTTTCTGAAGAGTTGTTAACTGCCTGACTGCCTTTCTGGGTTTTTAATCTCATTTGATTTAATGTTTCTGAAGGAGCAGGCTATCCTTTATGTTATAATGAAAAGTCTTCTCTCCTCGTATAAATATGTCATAGCCCTTATCCATTAGTGCTGATATCCCAGAGGCAGGGCAGTGAGTGAAGAGCTAAATTCTCAGGAGGCCGCTCTGGAGCCTAAATTACCTCGCTGGGTGGTCTGCATGAGACCAATTATTGTCAAATCTCCAATATCTGCTTCCACCTGTTTCATGTCAACATAACTACGGACTCCTTCAAGCAAGTTTGTTTTAGGAAATTCCTTTTCAGTGTGTCTTTATGAAAACTCAAAACTGATTGTGTTTCCTCCGAATAATGAGACCAGGATTTAATACACGGTTATTCTTTTTTTTTAAGCGTATTTATTTATTTTGAGAGAAAGAGAGAGAGAGAGAGGAAGAGAGAATGCAAGCAGGGGAGGGGCAGAGGGAGAGGAAGAGAGAGAATCCCAAGCAGGTTCTGTGCTGTCAGCGTGAAGCCCTACACAGGGTTCAGACCCATGAACTGTGAGGTCATGACCTAAGCCCAAGCCAAGAGGCGAACACTAAAGGGACTGAGCCCCCAGGTGCTCCTAGTATATGGTTCTTC
>NW_024412616.1:17828-21567 GCF_014898765.1 Herpailurus yagouaroundi
CTTGAATATTTATTTATTTATTTATTTATTTATTTATTTATTTATTTTTAGAGAGAGGTGGGGAGAGGGGCAGAGAGAGAATCCCAAGCAGGCTCCATGCTGTCAGCACAGAGCCCGACATGGGGCTTGATCTCACGAACTATGTATATATATATATATGTATATATATATATATGTATATATGCACACACATATATATATGCACACACACACGTGTGTGTGTGTGGTGTGTGTGTGTGTGTGTGTTGTTCTAACTGGTAGAGCAATGCATTTTCATTTTAGGAAAATTAAGAAAACGTATGAGAGTCAAAAGAAGAGAATGACAAAAATGACCCACAATCCAATAACTAGAGAGAGATGCTTAACATTTCAGCATATTTCTTTTCCTTTAGTCACTAAATGACTATTCTTGGGGGCGGGGCTAGACTGGTTAAGTTCATCAGGGTCTGTATTCTCAGCATTTTGCAACATACTTAGCACATAACTGGGGCACCTCTACCCAGAGATACTTGCTGGCTGATTGGCTGGGTCCTTAATTAAGTATACATGTTAGACTATAAGACTATATGAAAATAACATTCCACTAAAGGCTTGAAATCACAAGTTACCTTTTGTAACTGCTTATGTATTAGGTTGTATTGCATGAAATGGGCTATCTATACTAATTGTGACCCAAACGGTGGAAATTTAATTACAACTTCTCTTATGAGCCTTTTGAGCACTGAAAGTGAATATCATTCCTCGTTTGTACCACCTGCAAAGCCGGGTGAGAGCTTTGTAGAAAGAAGATGCTTAAACATTGAACACTGCATTGTGCATATATGTGTGCACTGTGAGGTCTCCCAAAGCCTTTACATGAGACCAATAAATATGAAAATACTTATTTATTATTTTCCTTTACGTTTAAATAGTAACCATGTTTCTGCATTGCTTGTGGGAAGGTAAATGGTTCAACCAGTGTGGAAAATAGTTTGACAGTTCTTCAATAAGTTAAACATACAATTTCCATATAACCCAGCCATTCCCCCTCTGGGTACATACCCAAGAGAATTGAAAGCAGGTGTTCAGACAAATACTTGTACACAAATGTTCATAGCACTATACCTGATAGCCAAAAGATGGAAACAACCCAGTTGTGTATGAATTGATGCATAGATAAACAAAATGTGGTATATCCATACAATGGAATATTATTCAGGCATAAAAAGGAATGATGTAATGGTACAAGCTAAGTGAAAACACTATGCTAAGTGAAAGAAGACCACATGTTCTATGATTCCACTTACAAGAAATAACCAGAATAGGCAAATCCCTAGAGACACAAAGTAGATTAGTGGTTGTCAGAAACTGGAGGGAGGGAGGAATGGAAATGGATTGTCTAATAGATACAGAGTTTCTTTTCAGCCCCTTATATAAAAATGTTCTGGAGGGGTGCTTTGGTGGCTCAGTCAATTGAGCATCTGACTTCAGCTCAGGTCATGATCTTGGGATTCATGGGTTCAAGCCCTGCATTGGGCTTTTTGCTGACAGCTCAGAACCTGGAGCCTGCTTTGGATTCTCTGCCTCCCTTTCTCTCTCTGCCCTTCCCGTGCTTGTGCTCTCCCTTTCAAAAATAAATAAACATTTTAAGAAATGTTCTGGAACTAGATAATGTGATAGTTCTACAACATTGTGAGTGTACTAAATGTCACTAATGGAAAAGTGTATGCTACGTGTATTTTTTCACAATAGAAAATGAAGCAACACCCATTTTTGTTACCTTAATAAGTCAGGATCCTTTTGTTTGAAAGGGACTGGATCAAATCAAATTGGTTTTAAAAAGAGGAATTATGGGGAAGAAAATTCATTATATTACAAAACTGAGAAGCCCAAGGTAGAGAACTCAGACATTGTCATCTAGATAACATTCTCTCTTGTGACACCTGGTTGCCTCAGTCAGTTATGTGTCCGACTTTGGCTCAGGTCATGATCTTACAGTTTGTGAGTTTGAGCCCCCCATTGGGCTCTGGGCTGACAGGCTGGAGCCTGCTTCAGATTCTGCATCTCCCTCTCTCTCTGCCCCTCTCCCATTAGAACTCATTGTATGTCTCTCTCAAAAATAAATAAACATTAACAAATTACAAATAAAAAATAATATTCTGTCTTCTCTCTTCTCCTTTCTCTGTTTCCCTCCCTCCCTCTCTCTTTCACCTTTGCTGTCTCCTGAATGTTGGCCTGCTACACATGTGCTTTTCCACAGTGTGGCAAGAGGAGAAAGCAGCACATGGCCTCACAGAGATCCAGGTGTCCATCACCAGGTGAGGGACCTCAGGTGAAAGAGGGAATCTCTTAAACTGGCCAGTTTTGGACAGTGGTAAAAAGAAAGATCTCCTAGCACTCCTACATTATCAGCTGTGTGATCTTGAGCAAGCTACTCAATCTCTTTGAACTTCAATTTCTCACCTGAAAAATCGGAATAACTATAGTACCCGCCTCGTTGGGTTGTCACGAGGGTTGAATGAGTTAATATGTGTGAAATACTTAGAACTGGGTCTGGCACATAACAAGTGCTCGTTAGGACTGGCTCTTGTGATCATCACTTTCATCATCATTATCAAAGCCTCTATCTGCCAAATCCAGGGGAAGGACTTGATTGGCCAGATGCAGGCCAATGAACTCCCTTGTTCTTAGGATTCTGGAGTGGGCAGGTCCACCAGAAGCAGTCCCCACAAAGAATGAGGTCCTTACCAGAAAAAAAAGAGTAAGGGAGTTTGGTGCGCTAAACAGTGACGGACACCCAGTTGCCTACCACTGCCACAGAGAGCTCCAAAATCCCATCTCTGTGGCATAAATATACACATACACAGCGGAAGTTAGCACTTTTGGGTTCACTGTGTGCCTGGCCCAGTTTTAAGCTATATATGTTTATTACATCATTTGTTCTTACAAATTTCCTGTAAGATCAACTATTGCTCCTGTTACAAATGAGGCAACTACATAATAGAAACTTGGAAGAACTTGCCTAATGTTGTCAGGTCAAGGTACGATTTGAGGCAGTCTGAATGTTCAGCCATTTGGCCCTAGTGCCTTCTGCTTAAAAGCAGTCACAAATAAGTTAATGAAAACATAAGAAAAAAAGTGTTCACGGGTGGCATTGGTATTGGAAGGAAAGAAAGAAAGAAAGAAAGAAAGAAAGAAAGAAAGAAAGAAAGGGAAAGAAAAGACTTGTTTTTAAGAGCCCCCATATATATAAGAGGTTGTACCTTACATATGAAGGACTAGCAAGCCAATGAAATGAGGTTCTGTTGACACTCCTGTTAAGAAGAATAAATGTTTGTTAGCTTGAATAAATAACTATACTTCCCTAAATTTAAATCCCTCCTCTCACTGAAAACTGAGAGATTTGGAAGTGGGAATCTTTGAAGAAACCTATCAATTCTCATATATTTGTGATCTCCAAGTTGGCATCTCTTGCTAACAGGCTTAATTCAAGGACCTCTGGTCAAGCAAACAGGTCTTTTTCCTTACAATGGAAAGACAAACACAACCCGGAAGCATGAATGGGTTAGTTGTCTTCCATTGTGGGTCTTGGTTAATGCACTCTAAGGGAGAACCTGTTTTTAGGACACAGCAAGTGTCCCAGCTGACAATTAAATACAGTGAAATTTGCTTGCTCTGGCCAAATGTCCCATACCACGGGATAAAGAAGGAAGCAACCACTATTTAAATAAGCAAATAAGGAGAACGTGGAGGACTGGAC
>NW_024412616.1:21577-29293 GCF_014898765.1 Herpailurus yagouaroundi
CAACCACTATTTAAATAAGCAAATAAGGAGAACGTGGAGGACTGGACCCATTCCTGTGTGTGACAAAAGAGAGGTTCTGCATTATATTTTGAGCATTGAGATAGACTGAAGTCAAACATATTTATTTAATAACAGAGTAAAAAAGAACAGCTGTGGAAAATGTTTAGAAGATGATACATAGAGGATCACACACACAGATAGAGTTACAGCATAGACACAAGAAGGGTGCCAGGATACCAGAATGCTTTTCTTTTTCTTTTTTTTCCTACAGTCTTATTTCTCTGAAATTAAAAAGTCACAACTTGGTGACTTAAATAACACAATTCACGCATGTCACATGGAAAAGAATCAAATAGCTTCCATATGTGACACCTAGCACTCTTGAGTACCTGCTGTGCACTAAAAACCATACTAAGAATACTCATTTTTTCAATTCACTAATTTCTGTGGGGGTGGTTGTTATTACTAGCCCTTTATTTATTTATTTATTTATTTATTTACATTTGAGAGAGTGAGTGTGCACATGAACATGAGTGGGGGAGGGGCAGAGAGGGAGGGAGAAAGAATCCCAAACATGCTCTCTGCTGTCAGCACCGAGCCTAATGTGGGGCTCGATCTCATGACCCTGGGATCATGACATGAGCTGAAATCAAGAGTCTGAGGCTCAACGGATTGATTCACTCAGGTACCCCTACTAAAGTGGTTTTAGCACATGGAGCAATGGATGCCCTGAGTTGGGAATTGCCTTGGGTAAGATCACTCAGCATCTAGGCTCTGCTGTAACCTAAGTAGTTGGATTCAAAGTTGGTAGAAATTGTTTAAGGAACAAAGTAGAAGGCCGCAGTTCTACACCCATCACTCCTCACCCATCCCACCTCCAATCCCATCACTGCCCAGAGTTAAGGTGGCCAACCTGTCTCTTTTTGCCTAGAACTCTCCCAATCTTTAAAACCAAAGTCTTGTTGGTGTGCCTGGGTGGCTCAGTCGGTTAAGTGTCTGACTTCAGCTCAGGGCATGATCTCACAGTTTGTGGGTTCGAGCCTTGCGCCGGGCTCTGTGCTGACAGCTTGGAACCTGGAGCCTGCTTTGGATTCTGTGTCTCCCTCTCTCTCTGTTCCTCCCCTGCTCTCACTCTCTCAACAATAAATAAAGATTAAAAAAATTTTAAACCAAAGTCTTGTTTCCCAGGAATTGGTACACTGGGATGGTTATTCACCCTACCCAGAGGGCCCTTGAAAAATAATTGTTGAGGGCAACATAGGAGGATGCTGGGCTCACCTCATCCTGCTGATAACTTAGATTTCACCCACATCTGCCTAAATAACACAGAAAAACACCAGAATACTAGCAGAACAGACTCTCCGGAGCCAATTGTAGACAGGAGGCCCATGGAAGAGGGTAGGAAGGGTGGAGAGGTGGTGTGTGCTACACAGACTGGTGGGAGGGAGCCAGGGCAGTGGAGGGGCAGTCCACCGGGCAAGGCAGAGCCCCCGAGGTCTGGCTTGCAAAAGCGGAGGGGCCAGACTGCGTGAGTTCTGATAGCCAGCGGGACTTAACATTTGGAATGTTAAAAGTCAACAGCTCTGCTCTCAGAGAGCAAGGGAGGTGAGAGGATGCCAGAAGGGAGAGTTCTTGAGCCCCAGAACAGAGCTCAGTGGGGGAACAAAGGCGCTGGCCAGTACCATTTTCCTTTCCCATCCCCCAGCCAAAAGTCCAAAGGGAACCAGTTCCTGTCACCGAACTTGCTTGCACCACTCAAACGCGCAAATCTGTGCTTCTGTGGATCCATCCCTCAGACAGGCCTGCCTCCCTCCCCAGGCTGCAGGGCCCCTCCCACAGGGGACCACTGATGGCAAAGCGAGCTATGCCTGCCCCTCCTGCCCAGTGCACCTTGCAGATCCACCCTGGCTAATATGCCTTTGGCCAGATCTCATGGAAGCAGCACCACAAGCCTGGCAGTGTGCAAGCAGCCCAGACAGGGGCCACACCACTCCACAGTGAGTCCTGCCTCTGGGAGAGGGGAGGATAAGGTACACACCAGTCTGACTGTGACCCCAGCGACATCTGGTCTGACTGCAGCCCCACCTGCCAACACAAGTTTTCCTGGACAGCACAGAGGAAGTTCCCTGCAGTTTGGAGCTACTGCAGGGACTATCCAAGATGACAAAATGGAAGAATTCTCCTCAAAAGAAACTCCAGGAAGTAGTGACAATTAATGAATTGATCAAAACTGATTTAAGCAATATAATGGAACAAAAATTTAGAATAATAGTCATAAAATTAATCACTGGGCTTGAAAAAAGCATAGAGGACAGCAGAGAATCTATTGCTACAGAGATCAAGGGACTCAAAAATAGTCATGATGAATTAAAAATGCTATAAATGAGGTGCAGAATAAAATGGAGGTGAACACAGCTTGGATTGAAGAGGCAGAGAAAATAGGTGAATTAGAAGATAAAATTATGGAAAAAGAGGAAGCTGAGAAAAAGAGAGATAAAAAACATCCTGAAGTATGAGGGGAGAATTAGAGAACTAAGTGATGCAATCAAATGAAGCAATATCTGAATCATAGGAATTCCAGAAAAGAAGAAGAGAGAGAAAGGGGCTGAAGGTGTACTTGAACAAATCATAGCTGAGAACTTCCCTGATCGGGGGAAGGAAACAGGCATTGAAATCCAAGAGGCACATAGAACTCCTTTCAGATGTAACTTGAATCAATCTTCTGCATGACATATCATAGCAAAACTGGCAAAATGCAAAGATAAAAAGAGAATTCTGAAAGCAGCTAGGGATAAACAGGCCCTAACCTACAAAGGTAGACACATAAGGGTAGTAGCAGACCTATCTACTAAAACTTGGCAGGCCAGAAAGGAATGGCAGGAAATCTTCAATGTGATGAACAGAAAAGATATGCAGCCAAGAATCCTTTATCCAGCAAGTCTGTCATTCATAATAGAAGGAGAGATCAAGGTTTTCCCAAACAAACAAAAAACTGAAGGAATTCATCAACAATAAACCAGCCCTACAAGAGACCCTAAGGGGGATTCGGTGACTGAAATGTTGCAAGGACCACAAAGTACCAGAGACATCACTACAAGCATGAAACCTACAGACATCACAATGACTCTAAACCCATATCTTTCTATAATAACACTGAATGTAAATGGACTAACTGCTCCAACCAAAAGACATAAGGTGTCAGAATAGATAAAAAAAAAACAAGACCTATCTATTTTCTGTCTACAAGAGACTCATTTTAGACCTGAGGACACCTTCAGATTGAAAGTGAGGGGATGGAGAACTACCTATCATGCTACTGGAAGTCAAAAGAAAGCTAGAGTAGCCATACCAATATCAGACAAAGTAGATTTTAAAGTAAAGGCTGTAACAAGAGATGAAGAAGGGCATTAAATAATGATTACAGGGTCTATCCATCAGGAAGAGCTAACAATAATAAATATCTATGCACTGAATGCAGAAGCCCCCAAATATATAAAACAATTCATCACAAACATAAGCAACCTTATTTATAAGAATGTGGTAATTGCAGGGGGACTTTAATACTCCACTTACAACAATGGATAGATCATCTAGACACATGATCAATAAAGAAACAAAGGCCCTCAATGATACATTGGATCAGATGGACTTGACAGATATATTTAGAACTCTGGATCCCAAAGCAACAGAATATGCTTTATTCTCGAGTGCACATGGAACATTCTCCAAGATAGACCACATACTGGGTCACAAAACAGCCCTTCATAAGTATAAAAGAATTGCAATCATACCATACACACTTTCAGACTACAATGCTATGAAACTTGAAATTAACCACAGGAAAAGTCTGGAAAACCTCCAAAAGCATGGAGGTTAAAGAACACCCTACTAAAGAATGAATGGGTCAACCAGGCAATTAGAGAAGAAATTAAAAAAATATATGGAAACAAATGAAAATGAAAAGACAACAATCCAAATGCTTTGGGATGCAGCGAAGGCAGTCCTGAGAGGAAAATACATTGCAATCCAGGCCTATCTCAAGAAACAAGAAAAATCCCAAATACAAAATCTAACAGCACACCTAAGGGAAACAGAATCAGAACAGCAAAGACACCCCACACCCAGCAGAAGAAGAGAAATAATAAAGATCAGAGCAAAAAAAAAAACAATATAGAATCTAAAAAAAACTGTAAAGCAGATCAATGAAACCAAGAGTTGGTTTCTGGAAAAAATAAACAAAATTGATAATCCTCCAGCCAGACTTCTCAAAAAGAAAAGGGAGATGACCCACACAGTTAAATCATGAATGAAAACTAGAATTATTACAACCAATTCCTCAGAAATACAAGCAATTATCAGAGAATACTATGAAAAATTATATGCCAACAAACTGGACAACCTGCAAGAAATGGACAAATTCCTAAGCACCCACACACTTCCAAAACTCCAACAGGAAACAGACCCATAACCAGTGAAGAAATTGAATCGGTTATGAAAAATCTCCCAACAAATAAGAGTCCAGGACCAGATGGCTTCCCTGAGGAATTCTACTAGACATTTAAAGCAGAGAGAATACCTATCCTTCTCAAGCTGTTCCAAAAAATAGAAAGGGGAGGAAAACTTCCATACTCATTCTAGGAAGCCAGCATTACTTTGATTCTCAAACCAGACAGAGATCCAGCAAAAAAAGAGAACTACAGATGAGTATGGATGCAAAAATTCTCAACAAGATACTAGCAAATCGAATTCAACAGCATATAAAAAGAATTATTCACCGTGATCAAATGGCATTCATTCCTGGGCTTCAGGGCTGGTTCAGTATTCCCAAATCAATCAATGTGAACATCACATTAAATAAAAGAAAAGATAAGATCCTGTCTATCGATACAGAAAAAGCATGTGACAAAATTCAGCATTCTTTCTTAATAAAAACCCTCAAGAAAGTCGGGATAGAAGGAACATACTTAAACATCATAAAAGCCATTTATGAAAAGCCCACAGGTAATATCATCCTCAATGGGGAAAAACTGAGAGCTTTCCCCCTAAGATCAGGAACACGACAGGGATGTCCACTCTCACCGCTGTTGTTTAACATAGTGTTGGAAGTGCTAGCATCAGCAATCAGACAACAAAAAGAAATCAAAAGCATCAAAATTGGCAAAGATGAAGTCAAGCTTTCACTTTTTGCAGATGACCTGATATTATACATGGAAAACCCGACAGACTCCACCAAAAGTCTGCTAGAACTGATACATGAATTCAGCTATGTCATAGGATACAAAATCAACATACAGAAATCAGTTGCATTCTTATACACTGATAATGAAGCAACAGAAAGACAAATAAAGAAACTGATCCATTCACAATTGCACCAAGAAGCATAAAATACCTAGGAATAAACCTAACCAAAGATGTAAAAGATCTGTATGCTGAAAACTATAGAAAGCTTATGAAGGAAATTGAAGAAGATATAAAGAAATTGAAAAACATTCCATGCTCATAGATTGGAAGAATAAATATTGTTAAAATGTCAATACTACCCAAAGCTATCTACACATTCAATGCAATCCCAATCAAAATTGCACCAGCATTCTTCTCGAAGCTAGAACGAGCAATCCTAAAATTCATATGGAACCACAAAAGACCCCGAATAGCCAAAGTAATTTTGAAGAAGACGACCAAAGCAGGAGGCATCACAATCCCAGACTTTAGCCTCTACTACAAAGCTGTCATCATCAAGACAGCATGGTATTGGCACAAAAACAGACACATAGACCAGTGGAATAGAATAGAAACCCCAGAACTAGACCCACAAACGGATGGACAACTCATCTTTGACAAAGCAGGAAAGAACATCCCATGGAAAAAAGACAGTCTCTTTAACAAATGGTGCTGGTAGAACTGGACAGCAACATGCAGAAGGAGGAAACTAGGCCACTTTCTTACACCATTCACAAAAATAAACTCAAAATGGATGAAGGACCTGAATGTGACACACGAAACCATCAAAACCCGAGAGGAGAAAGCAGGAAAAGTCCTCTCTGACCTCAGCCACAGCAATTTCTTACTTGACACATCTCCAAAAGCAAAGGAATTAAAAGCAAAAATGAACTATTGGGACCTCATGAAGATTAAAAGATTCTGCATTGCAAAGGAAACAATCAACAAACCTAAAAGGCAACCAACGGAATGGGAAAAGATATTTGCAAATGACATATCGGACAAAGGGCTAGTATCCAAAATCTATAAAGAGCTCACCAAACTCCACACCCGAAAAACAAATAATCCAGTGATGAAATAGGCAGAAGACATGAATAGACACTTCTCTAAAGAAGACATCCAGTTGGCCAACAGGCACATGAAAAGATGCTCAACGTCACTCCTCATCAGGGAAATACAAATCAAAACTACACTCAGGTAGCACCTCATGCCAGTCAGAGTGGCTAAAAGGAACAAATCAGGAGACTACAGATGCTGGCGAGGATGTGGAGAAACGGGAACCCTCTTGCGCGGTTGGTGGGAATGCAAACTGGTGCAGCCGCTCTGGAAAACAGTGTGAAGGTTCCTCAAAAAATTAAAAATAGATCTACCTTATGACCCAGCAACAGCACTGCTAGGAATTTACCCTAGGGATATAGGAGTGCTGATGCATAGGGGCACTTGTACCCCAATGTTTATAGCAGCACTTTCAACAATAGCCAAATTATGGAAAGAGCCTAAATGTCCATCAAGTGATGCATAGATAAAGAAGTTGTGGTTTATATATACAATGGAATACTACTTGGCAATGAAGAAGAATAAAATCATTCCAGTTGCAGCAATGTGGATGGAACTGGAGGGTGTCATGCTAAGTGAAATAAGTCATACAGAGAAAGACAGATACCATGTGTTTTTACCCGTATGTGGATCCTAAGAAACTTAACAGAAGACCATGGGTGAGGGGAAGGGGGATAAAAAGGTTAGAGAGGGAGGGAGGCAAACCATAAGAGACTCTTAAAAACTGAGAATACACTGAGGGTTGATGGGGGTGGGAGGGATGGGAAAGTGGGTGATGGGCATTGAGGAGGGCACCTGTTGGGATGAGCACTGGGTGTTGTACAGAAACCAATTTGATAATAAATTTCATATTAAAAAAAAAGAAGGGGCGCCTGGGTGGCGCAGTCAGTTAAGCGTCCGACTTCAACCAGGTCACGATCTCACGGTCTGTGAGTTCGAGCCCCGCGTCGGGCTCTGGGCTGATGGCTCAGAGCCTGGAGCCTGTTTCCGATTCTGTGTCTCCCTCTCTCTCTGCCCCTCGCCCGTTCATGCTCTGTCTCTCTCTGTCCCCAAAATAAATAAACGTTGAAAAAAAAATTAAAAAAAAAAGAAAAATAATAGTTGACTTTGTATCTTGCCTGAATATATAAAATGTGCTTTCAAAACTTTGTTCACGCAGACACAGGCATGTCATTTCTCTGTGACCTGCTTTTCTCATGTCTCAATGTATTAAGAAGCCCCTTCCCTTCCTGCTTCTTTGAGTACCTGGATCTGCTTTCATTGTAAAGTTGTGCAGTTGCTCATATAACCATCCACTCTGAATGCTTTGTTAAAATGAGGGAAAAAATTATTATAAGTAAAGAGGAATAATGGTGATATTTGAGGAAGAAGTCAACACTTCAAGGACAAAATGAAGAAAGAAAGAAAGAAAGAAAGAAAGAAAGAAAGAAAGAAAGAAAG
>NW_024412616.1:29303-90499 GCF_014898765.1 Herpailurus yagouaroundi
AAGAAAGAAAGAAAGAAAGAAAGAAAGAAAGAAAGAAAGAAAGAAAGAGATAGAATGAATAAGAAAAAAAAAATCTCCAAGAAGAAGAAACAAAGAAGAAAAGGTACACCAGGAACAATGCTAAGAATTTTTTTATTTCCAGAGGAAGGAAAGCCCCAGTAGATGAATGTCAGGAAGGCTTCCGCCCCTGTAGAGCTGTGTGACCATGGATGAAGTGCTCTGCCTCAGTTTCCACATCAGGAGAATGAGGACGGTCAGTCTTGCCCAGCCAAGTAGAGAGAATGCCTAGGAGGACCAAGCAAGTATAAAGCTCTTGGATTAATTATACAAATATAAAATAATATGGCAGGCTGGTCAAAGAACCAGCCAGCAGGTGTTTCTGTGATCATTGACGTACGGTTCAAAGGAAGAGATTACAGGGCGATGAGAGACTAAGTTGATGATTTTCATATGTATCAGATTCACCCAGGGAAAAAGTGAAAATCTACAGCCCCACTCCAGAATGATTGAATTTTTCTCCAAAAGTGGAACCCGTGCATTTGTCATTTTCATGAGTCCACCCAGGGAATTCTGATGCAAACCGTCCAAATTGGGCCAGGGTACAGCACAACAACAGGGGGCCCCATTCACTTATTCAACAATGCAAATGGCAGCAGCTGGAGCTGAGCAGTGCTCAGCATGGGAAGGTAAACTGGCCCTGTGACAATCGGGTCCCACTGAAAACTCTCAGACATGCTCCTTGACCCTTTGCTAATGACAGAGAAAGGGCCATGAGCACTTGCTGTGCATGAGGACTTTTTACATACATTGTTTTGAATTTATTTTTGTATTCAGTTGGAATGGACATAAATTAACCATGTATGGTTAACATAAAATTAACCATTTGAAAGTCTACAATTCAGTGGCACTTAGTATATTTGCACTTGGTACATTGTACATTTGGTACAACTGACTCGTCTATCTAGTTCCATGTATACCTTTTCTTATTTAATCCTTGCAACATTCTGAAAGGTCAAATGTTCATAATCTGTGCCAGTGGCAGAAGGAAGCCTAGATCAATTTAGTAATCTGTCCAAGACTGGACCATTGGTCCGGAATGAAGCTGGGCTGCAAAACCATGTCAACCATCCAAAGCCCTTTCCAATACATGAGTAGAAGGAGAGACCCTAGTATTTCCTATTTTCATGAAAAAATATTGAAACAGATCTTAGGACATTGCAGCCTTTATGCTATAACATTAGTCTAAATCAATCGGTCAGTATAATGCTGTACCTCTTCCTTTTCCTCCTTCACACCTCCAATCAGTTATCATCCTTTCCTAAGGACATGCTCTGCATAGATGTCCAATCACGGGCTTAAATTTAAACACAAGGTAAATGAACAACTTTTCCCCGATAGAAGAGAAAGGGAGCTTTCCCAAGCTGTAGGTAATCCCACAGAGAATAACATAGGGTAGCATGTGTCTTCTGCCTTTGGACCCATAGGACACAAGTATCCTCAACCCTCGTCAGCTGAGGGAAGGGGGGCAAATATACTTTTTTTTAGTTTATTTATTTATTTGTTTGTTTTGAGAGGGAAAGAGAGCATGAGCAGAGAAGGAGAAGGGGGAGAGAGAGGTGGGGGAGGGAGGGAGGGAGGGAGGGAGGGAAAGAGTGGGGTGGGGCAGAGAGAGAGGGAAAAAGAGAATTCCAAGCAGGCTCTGTGCTGTCTGTCAGCACAGAACCTGACACAGGGTTTGATCTTACAAATTGGGAAATCATTACCTGAGCCAAAACCAAGAGTCAGATGCTTAACCAGCTGCGCCACCCTGGCGCCCTGCAAACACACTTTTAGATAGGATGGCCATTAAATTCATCATCTCACTGGAAGCGGGACGTTTTCAGGATACGTGGACTGGGCAGCAGGACAAAGTGGGGCTGCCCAAGACAAATGAGGACACAGCGTCACTTAACTTGTAGGACTTCTTACCAGGATGCTGAAAAGCTATCGCTCTTCAGCAGCATCCAAAAGTAGGAGAGGAGCAAACAAAGTATATTGAGAAACTTGTGAGAAATAAACACTTAGAAAATAGTAAAACTCAGCTAGGAAGAACTAAGCCAAGTGAAATATCCATGAAGGTTTAAAGTTCGTCGATTGCAAAACAATAGCAGGGAAAGGAGTAAAAAGTAAAAAAGTATGTAAGAAAATATGGAGCTGGCCAAGCCAAATGAATTTTAAAAATCCACCACCCCTAAAATGAGCAGAAACATAAAATTTCAGAGAGAGCCTGTACCAGACCGAGTAAGTCCCACTGAAATGACTGTTAAAAAAGAGAACACATCTTGAGCTCGTGCAGAAGCTAAATGGAAATCAGATGACTAGGAGAAGAGAAGCCAGCATATGACTCATAAAAATGTCCCTTAAAAGAAAAGTTAACAGAAAAACAAAGAAACATCCAAATAAAGTGAATTCTACCAGTTCGGGGTCCGGTCCAGCAGGAGGTGTCTGGTGGTCTATCAAGTCACAGACACAGGACCAAATTGCAAAGTCTGCTTCTAGTGCAGCTCACGCCATTGGATTAGAAAGGTGAGGCAGATGGCTGGTGTGTGTGTGTGTGTGTGTGTGTGTGTGTGCGCGCGCGCACACACACACTCATGTGTAGAGCCAAACAAGATCAATGTGGAGCTGCCCAAAGCTTAGCACATGAGTTACTCAACTCCCAGCCTCGCTGACTCCCATTTCCCAGGAAGGGCGGGCAGGATTTCTCAGCACAGCAACAAGCCTTTAACCATTTGGGAGGACTTTTGCTCACGAGGGTTCTGCAAGCAGTGCTGCCCTTTATCCTTGGGCTGGGATTCACAAGATGAATCCTGTTTCATCTTGTGTGATGGAGGAGTCAAGATTTGGGAATTTTAAAGGCCTGGACTCTAAGCTCAATGTTTTCACTGGTAGCTGAGTGAACTTGGCCATATACCTTTTGCTTTCTTGGCCTTTGCTTTCCTGTCTGTAGATAGAGAAAAAAAAAAAAATACAACTTCCCTTGGGGCACCTGGGTGGCTCAGTTGGTTAAGTGTCTGACTCTTCATATTGGCTCAGGTCATGATCTCGTGGTTCGTGGGTTCGAGCCCCACATCAGGCTCTGCACTGATGGTGTGGAGCCTGTTTGGGATTCTGTCTCCCTCTCTCTCTCTCTGCTCCTCCCCTGCTCACTCTCGATCTCTCTCTCAGAATAAATAAATAAACATTTTAAAAAACATGACTTCCCTTGGTCCTTAGGAAGATAGAGATCATCCTTGGGAATCCCCAGGGGATTTGTCTAGCCCACAGTATGGGCTCACAGTGAAAGAGTCTCCTTCCCCTTTCTCGTAATAGAGAAGAGACAGTTAAAGGCACAGAAGACTTAAGTTCTTACTTGAAGTCAAACAATATTTAGTAGTCATGTCAGGACTGAGGTTCAGTGCTTCTGTTTCCCTCCAGCAAAATGCTTTTCTCAGCCTACTCCCCCTCGGTGCAGCCCATCTGTGTGTTCACCTGCAGCTTGGGATAAAAGGTCTCCAGTGTGCAACAGCTCACAATTCAAGTGCTGGAAAGTCTCTGCTCTCTACCTTGGGACTTTCTCCAACACCATGGAAATGACTCCTCTTGCAACAAGACAAATCTGGAACTTCAGGGTGGGAGGGGGTTTAGTATGCCCTACAAGTCAACCCCAACCAATGAGGGTCAGAAGTCAGTGGGAAAATGGCCCCAGCACCCCTGTCCCAGTTCCTCTGAGGTTCCCTAGGATAATGGATCCCTTTGATTTCAGTAGTAAACTGTGGGTATGGACCCCACACCCCTTATTAGCTTTTCTCCCTTTTCTATCTCACTCTTCCTGTCCCCTCCCTCAGCTTCTGGGCTTCTCCAAGAAACAACCTGCACCCAAGTTCTCATCTAAGGTCCTGGTTTGAGGAAACCCAATTAAGACACTGTCTCTTTTTAATGTCTCAGGTGAGGACACTGCATGGCTTTGTCTTCTGCCTCCCGCTCTCAGAACTGCAAAAATCTCACCTGGAGAAAAGCACCATAATAAGTGCTCCTGTTTACTGAGCATGTACTATGTACCAGGCAATGTGCACAGGGAAAAAAATTGGGATAACAGGTCTGATATAAGAACAGCAAAAAACCTTTTTTCTAATGGTACTTGCATAAGTCACATCAGCGTGGGGACAAATATTGCTACCTCCCCCTCCCTCATACAGAGAGCAAGGGGAAGAATAAGCCAGACCTGAGATTATTGAAAATCACGTTCAAGAAAGGGTGTATGTCATCGATTCTGTGGCTTTGCCATGCTGAAAGGTGACAGTCCTCTGTGCAATGGCTACTCCTAGGACACAGTCCCTTCCTGGGTTTTTAGAAATGCAGAAGTAGTTGCAATGTTAATTTTGGGTGGGGGCTGATGAGCTAAAAACAAAAAATGTAGGAAGAGAGTATAGGCACCTATGAGAAAGGAACAGTGGGTGAGGCCTGGGAGTATGGCAAGGGGGAGGTGTCCTGCCGTAACACATCCAGTGACAGATGTCCACAAGGGAATGCTTAATAAAACTTAATAAAACAGGCAAGTTTACTTGACTGTTGTATTGTTCTGGGAGATAAGCCTTCTCTGCTGCCCCCAATTTTTATTAGGAAGGAGCCCCACATAATTTCCTGTATTACCAGACTCTTGGTGGGAGAGTAATGAAATATTACACATTTCCTTTGACATGGGGCAGAGAAAGTATCAGGAAAAGATAAGTCACAACTCAGAGGAAAGAGGAAATCGGAGTAAGAAGCTACTAAGGGAAAAGTAATCGCCCACCAGAAAACTACCCAAGGTATTCCTGTATTCATGGTGTAGATGGGAAGAAGGACTTGAGCTAAAAGTTTTTATAAAGTGACTCAAAGAGCTGAATTTGGGGGTTTGGGGGACACCAAGGAGTTGAACTATAAATTCACTATCTCGCTTAATTCTCAAATGGTGATACCCATTTGATGGATGAAGATGTTGAGGCTCAGTGGGGTTAAAGTGAGGTTTCAAGGGCAGGTATTTGAACACAGCCCTGATTTTGAAGCCTTGCATTGTACACCTGGCTTATATTAGGCTAGAAAGGGACTCAGAGCTCACTCAGATTTGCCCACCCCATTTTGGACTGTGCTTTTGAAAACTTGGGTTTAAAATGTTTTTCACATTGGCTGAAAGTATAAGATAAAAGTCTTAAAATTTTTATTTATTTATTTGAGAGAGAGAGAGAGCACAAGCAGGAGAGAGAGACAGAAGGGGAGAGAGAGAGAGAGAGAGAGAGTCAATCAGGCTCCACACTCAGCACAGAGCCTGATTCAGGGCTTGATCCCACAACACTGGGATCATGACCTGAGCCTAAATCAAAAGTCAGACGCCTAACCGACTGAGACACCCAGGCGCCTCATAAGATCAAAGTCTTCAAGATTCATCAAATTCCATTTTCCCTCTTTTCACCCTCTAATCATCAGAAAGGAAATTAGTTCTTCCTTTCACATGTTTTGCATGTTCAAGATCCTGTGTAGGTTACACGCATGCGTGGATGCACGCATACACAGACACACGCTAAGCACAGTCTACTGAGGGCAGTGCAGACTAAAGTCGCGTAGGTGCCACCGAATTTCTATTGCTGATCCAGTACTGGGCATATTTGCTTGCATCCTATGTACAGGAATCAAAGACCATGTTGCCGAAGTGATTCCTGTTACAGAATCGGAACTGAATTAGGATAGCAACATTTGGCAGCCTGGACTGTGGCCGTCGATGCATATACGCAGTTCAGAAACACCAAGAGCAACAAAAATCACAATACCTTTAAGCTTCCCAAGCATTTCATGTCATGTTACAGGAGAAGGCATTCATTCATTCATTCATTCATTCAAAAAGACTGTGTTCCTTCTATGCATCAGACACTGTCTTAGGCACTTGGAAGAAAATGAGACCAAACAAAACCAACCAAAATCAAACAAAAAACCTCTGTCCTTGTGAAGTAAAGGGAAAAGATAGAAAATCAATGGTGAGAGTGAGAACGAGAATAAATAAGTTATACAGTATATTAGAAGGTGATAAACGCAACAAAAAAAGGGAAACACCAGAGCAGTGTGAGACTCAGAGCGGGCGAGCTATGAGTTGCTCTGTTAAATGGACTAGACTGCACAGGACTCACTGAGAAGGTGACAATTGCATAAAGACTTGAATAGTAATGATTCATGAGCGAATCATTGAGGAAGCCCTGGATATCTTTCTAAGATTGGCTTCACAATGAAATTCTGGCCTGGAAGATTTGTCTGTCTCATGACTGTGTCTGTGAAATTCCACAGGGAGGCAGCAGATCCTAGTGATGACCAGGCCAATGAATGCCTTGTGCTTCCCAATTGCAGAGGGTCTCAAGGAATCTGTCTTAAGCCCGAGTGCCTGTTGAGGCATTTCTCCCGTCCCTTATCCAAGGTGTTAGTTGCCTTTGGGTTCACTGCTGTTTGTAACAAGGGCAACAGTAATAGAGCTTTCACGTATTGGGACTTGGCTCTGTGCCATGCACTTGATGTGTTGCATTTATAATCTCTGAGCTACATCTTGTTATTGTCCTCATTTCTCAGATGACGATGCCGATGCTTGGAATCTCACTCAAGTGAAGGTAGAAACCAGGATTTGCCATAAAGTCTGTGGAAAATCTTTAAACCCTGAGTTGATTGCAAGAAGGAAACTTTCTAGATCAGTGTGTGAGATCCGCTTGTTTTATGTGGGATACGAGCACTGCATTCAAGGCTAGAGACTTGAAGATCATCAATATCAAAATGATAGTAATAATCAGTGTTCATTGAGAAACGCCAAGCAGTGTACTCAGTGCTTTATATATACATACTTTAATTCGTAACTACTGTGATTGACTGGTTCAACTAGGGCAAGAAGTCACTGACCGTGTGCTCCGTGCCAGGCATTGTGTGTATTGATATATCAGTTTCCCTCCCCAAAGAGTTTATTTGTAAATGTCACACATGATCAACATAACTATTACAACAACCCCAAGCTATATAATGTGAAACAAAAGCAAGATAAAACCTCTTCTCCTATGTCAACCAATGCGAGAGTCTGTATGCATTCTTCCACAATTAAAAAAGCAATTCTATGTGAAACTATACCAACATGATATTTAAACAGTGAACATTTTTATTCAATAGGGTATAATGGTATAGCTTGAAAATTATGTCTTTCCTACTCCTACTACTTAGAAAGATTTGCCAATAATGTATATGAGGGTTTTTCTCCCAGCAGTTAACATCATAACTTTAAATAATATATTTATGCCGTTAATTCTTTTTTTTTTTAATTTTTTTCAACGTTTTTTTATTTATTTTTGGGACAGAGAGAGACAGAGCATGAACAGGGGAGGGGCAGAGAGAGAGGGAGACACAGAATCGGAAACAGGCTCCAGGCCCTGAGCCATCAGCCCAGAGCCTGACGCGGGGCTCAAACTCACGGACCGCGAGATCGTGACCTGGCTGAAGTCGGACGCTTAACCGACTGCGCCACCCAGGCGCCCCTATGCCGTTAATTCTTAATGCAGCCAATTAATGTTATTAATTGCTTCTTGCTCCTTGTTAGTACTGATTTTTGTTTAGTACTTTTTCAGCTTTTTTTTTCTACTGATTAGTTTTGGAACTTTGAATAATACGTTTCTATTTTCAAACATGTCTGTTAGCTTTTTTATACTAAAAAAAAAAAAAATCAGAAAATTGGTGCACTTGCATTTATTCCATGTCCTGTGGTCTCAGCTTCCTCCTGGCTCTTATCATTCACTGGTCAAAAGTTTGCCCCATAGGAGTTAATTCAGCCCCAATGTGAGTAACACCATCCACCTCCTGTGGGACAAACCAGGATGTACACCATTTCCAGAAGTGGTGGCAAGGGCCAGAAACAGGGAGAGTAACTGATTGGTCTCAGTTCCTGTGCTGTTAGGTGGGTGGGGTCCAGGACACCACTATGTGTCTGTGACCTTGGCGAGGTTCAGAGAATCTGAGGCTGTATGTTAGTTGTGTTAACTGTATCTAATACTGTCTCATTGCCCCCTTTTTATGTACTAATTTCTTCTTTGCTATACATAGTATTTTATGGATGTCCTTAATGTTATTTATTAAAATGTGTTAATTTTCTCTATTTCCTGAATGATTCCTTAAGTGTCTCCTAGGGATGTAATTGTACTCGTTAATTTGTCCCTTTTGTTTATTTGTCTTTGTCAGATAGTTGAAGTTTAGGTACTTATTTATTTTAATAGCTGTAAAATGTTTATAACAACCACCCCCACAACAAACACACACTGAATGCGTCCTTACCATATGCCAACTGCTATCGTAAGCATGTTTTAGTATCAACTGCTTTAACAGCCATATCACATAAGGAAATGAAGTTACTGGGTAAATAATGTAAAATTCAGCCCCCAGCCTCCGAACCTAGAGATGAAGCTCATAACCACCACATAATACGTGGTGTTCTATTTGGTTTGCATTTAGATTTTACTTTGACTAAAGTGTCTGAACTTTAAAGTCACCCAAAAGTCAAATAGTGCTAGTTGATCCTATATCCAAACACCCAGTCTTCCAAAGTAGGAAATCTGTTAGCTGGCCATATGGCCATCCCAAATAAACGCCATGCTTCCAAGCTTTCCTTGCAGCTAAAAGTGGGCATGGGATAAGTTCTGGCCAATAGAATGCAAGAAGGAGTGCTGTGGCTGCTTCATGGAGCTCTCCTAAAGACACTCTCCAGTCCCATTCTGATTGGCCTTCTCTTTAGTCTCTTCCCCACATCACTGAGAGGACGGTGGTTTGGGGCTATGAAGACAGCCATTTCCTTGAGGTGGTGAGCCAGGGAGGAATTCTCTGCTGGGTTTTTGTGGAATGGAGCTGCCATACCAGGGCTTGGCTTCACCCTGTGGACTTTAATCTGAGCAAGGGATAAACTTTCTCACATTTAAGTTATTCCTGTTTGTATACATTTTATTGTTGTTGCTCCTTGCAGCCTAATATATTCCTAAATAATACAATGATAAAAGGCTTGTAGTGAAAAAAATAGCATCGTTTGGCTCTTGTACAGCTCCCTAGCCACGTGCAACATTTTTTACTTTTTCACTGTGTCTTGCCATATTTGCATCCACATTTCCACATGGTCTATTTTTGGCTGTGTTTTCTTGATTAATCAATTTTGGCAATATTTATTGACTGCCTTTTATGGTAGATTAAGTGAACATTAACCACTGATGAGGCAAATTGTCAGTTTTGGTTACATTTCTTCTACTTTATTTGGTATAGTTTTCTTTTTATAAGTGGGAGTTTTCTCTGCAAGTGTGAGGTTTTCCTTTAATCCTCCTTATTGGACAGGTTTTTAATGTCCATTTTCTAGCTGAAGACTTTGAGGTCCTTTCTTTCACTATACTGATAATAACAAATGTTTATTAGGCGTTATGCATGATGTTAAACACTGAGCTTGATGCTTGTTGAATACTCCATAGTGCCTACTGGTGTCCCTACTGGACAGAGCACAAAGGTAAAGCGATATTAAATAACTTGCCCATGATCAAAGAGCTGATGGTCATAGAGTCAGGACTCAGACCCATGTCTTTCTGACCCCAGAAGTTAATCCTCTTAATTAGGGATGGAAAAGGAGAGGAGAGGGACATTGCCAAAATACTTAAGATTCAGTACAGAGAATGAGCAGACAGAATACGTGCTAGCCTGACAAGAAGGGAAGTACATAGCAGATAAATCTCAGCCCCTTCTTAACAAAGAACTTATGACTCAGTCTAGCATGTAAACGCTGCATTTTGTTTTTGTGTTTGTGTTTGTTTTTTACTGCTGGTCTATGGAAGAACCTGGATATTTTGCTTTAAAGTGGTAGGGTAGGGGTGCCTAGGTGGCTCAGTCGGTTAAGCATCTGACTCTTCAGCTCAGGTCGTGATCTCACGGTCTGTAGGTTCGAGCACTGCATCAGGCTCTGTGCTGGCTGTGCGGAGCCTGCTTGGGATTCTCGCTCTCTTCCTCTCTGCCCTCCCCCACTCATATGCTATGTCTCTCAAAATAAGTAAATAAATACACTTTTAAAAAATAAAGTGGAAGGAAGACAACAGCAGGGGCCGACAGACCTTTGTTTTCCAAACAGAAAACTTGATTGAGGCAACTTTCCTATGGTCCCATAGCTAAATGGCAAAGGGAGAATCTCACCCCAGGCCCTCGGCTTCCAGAACCCAGGCTCTTCACACAGGGTGACACCTCTCATGGTTGTGCCCTCAAGTTCACTGCTTCGACTATCTCCAGGGCTTGGTGAGGGACGCTTTCCAAATCGAAATTCACACACACAAGGAACAGGTGACTCTGCTACTTCTGTGTGCCAGATCCAACCTGAAAGATGATGTGGCACTTCCTTGAGAGATTGATGATTGGAGGGAGAACACAATAGGATCTTTAAAACTGGCGCCATCCCAGAAAATCTGGGGAACCTGTCACCAGAAGAGAGATACTGGAAGTAATGAGATTAATAATGAGACGTTAATTAAGTAATGGCTCAACTGCTGCCTGTTGAGTCAGCGCCTTCCTATGTGTAAATAAATAATGAATTACAGGAATGACATTACCTGAGATTTACAGAATACCCCCAGCGGTTTGAAAAAGCTGTCTCTCCCTGAGGATCAGTCAGAGGAAGATTTTTTTTAATTATCTTGAATTACTAAGATTACCATTTATTAGTGAATTATCATTTCCTACTGGACTCTCAAAAATGCTTAATTATATGTAGAGAATAATTTGCTCCAGCTTAAAAAATAAACTTGGATATTGCCTAAGTCCCTGTTTTAAAACCCTTATGAGAATGTGCTACTAATATAAATGACATCAAAGTCTACACAATTCCCAGAGTAGCAGTGTATCCTTACCCCAGTCTACAAAATTAGTATTATATTGCATATCTCTTTGTGGGGTTTGAAGGAAACCAAGGACTAGCACTATCCTTCTCCACCCCACTCCCCCACAATTCATAACTGAATGAAAGACACCCTCACACGAGACAGAAGACCAAAGCACGGGTGTTTTGTGGGTAAAGTCAATTGAAGAAAACAGCCTGGCCTGCAGCCACTTCTGGACTTCATAAGTACCTTGCACAAATCTAGACTTTGGTGCATCACACTGGAGCAAGAATTCACATTCATGGAATCCCTGTTTCACCCTCTGCCTCAGACACAAGAAGAAAGATGAGCATCTGAACATGATTCTTCAAACGAGTACTGGGCTCAACCCTTACATCCTATCGGGAAGTAGCAACAGTTCCTGAAATATCCATGTCATCTGAAGTCTAGGCAGGTCCAGAACCAGAAGGAAAACAAGGGACAAGCAGCATGCTGCTCCCTTCCTTCTTCCAACATTTATTGCTTTCTGTATGCTGGCCAACGTTCCAAATGCTTACATGAATTAATTCATTTAAGTCTTGTAATGACTGAATAAGACAGGTACAGTTACCTCTATCTCCATTCTTGCAGCTGAGGAAACTAAAGCACAGGGAGTTTATGGATTTTACTAGCAAGTGGTGAACTTGAACTTTAAACCCAGTCTGGCTTTAGGGCCCTCACACTTAACTGTTCCCCACAACTGCTTCAGAAAGCGTGCCTGTTTCTTGGGGAGGAGAGAAGAAGGGTGAGTGGAGAACAGCTGGACAGGTTACTTCAATAATGTTGCTAATAAACATGAGGAGGAGGAGGGGGTTAAATTTCTTTTATCACCACTGGTTGTTGGCCAAGAAAGATTTAGTTACTTCTTTTTAAAAATTTTTTAGTATTTATTTATTTTTGAGAAAGAGATAGATATTAGTGGGGGGAGGGGCAAAGAGAGAGGAAGACACAGAATCCGAAGCAGGCTCCAGGCTCTGAGCTGTCAGTGCACAGCCTGACGTGGGGCTCAAACTCATGAGCCATGAGATCATGACCTGAGCCAAAGTTGGATGCTTACTCTACTGAGCCACCCAGGAGCATAATAATCACAAACACAAAATTACAGTGTCAAAATGAGTAGTTACACGGAACTCATAATGTTTCTTTGGGGTTATACTGGGCTTCTCTGGATGTTCTTTCCATCACAGCTTGTTTGGTTCTCGGGCAGATACACTAGGTCTTATGGACCGATTCCCATCTGGTCAGTGGGCATCTATCTTTCACCTACTTATTTGGCAAAGTGGGTCCCGGTGAGCCTCAACCTGTTATGAATCAGAGTTCAAGACGAACTATGTGGTTTAAGGAAAAGCTTTTGTCGGAGAAAGGGGAAATTGCCATAGGTCAAGATCAGCCAGAGAAGAGAAGGCTTGAGCCCTACTTGGTCTCATTACTTCACAGAAGTCTGCACCAGATCAGGGCTTTCTGCCTTATTTCCTCCAGTGGGAACTCATAGTACCAGGCAGTCTAGATCTGAGAATCAGCTCTTCAGGAGTTTTCTGTCAATAACAGCTGCCCAGTACCTGGAGACCTTGGAGCCTATGGGATCACAATCTTTCTCATAGGGGAAAGTGAGTTCTTGGTCCCATGAGATGCTGAGCCCTTTCTTGTAGAAGAAAGGTGCTCCCCAGACCTGATCCCAGCCAACGTGGGAGCCACTTAATCTGGAGTGAATACACAGGACCTCCTGCAGACATTTTTGCTCATTTCTGCACATATCTAGATTCATGTTATCTATTGCTTTAAAATGGTTTACTATATAATTTACTGCTTATTGGGCACTTACTATATTATTGAGTACCTACTAACCCTATGGAATAGGTTCTATTATGACATCCATTTTATAGGGTAAGGAACAGAGGCTTAGAGAAATAGTGTCATACCTAGCACATGGCAGATAGGGAACCCTGACTCTGATACCACCACCAGTGCCCTAACACCCTTTCCCTCCCAGCATGGCTCAGAGGGAAAACCAGGGTTTAGAAAACCAAAATTTGAATTCTGAAATTGTCCTGATAGGCTTCAGTGTGCACTTGTGGCCAAGTCGCCTCCAGCCTTAAAAGTGGCCCTATACACGGGGCATAGACAACAACTCCATGCCAGAGTTGGAGGATGGGTTAAAGGACAATTTCTAAATGGTAGCATTATAGGGGCACCTGGATGACTCAGTTGGGTCAGCGTCCGTCTCTTGATTTCGTTTCAGGTCATGATCTTACAGCTGTGAGTTTGAGCCCTGCATTGGGCTCAGCCCAGAGCTTGCTGGGGATTTTCGCCCTCTCCCTCTATCTCTGCCCCTCCCCTGCTTATGCTCTCTCTCTCAAAAGAAATAAAGAAACTTTTAAATTAAAACTGAATAAATAAATGCTAGCACAATGATAATGTTAATGAAGCAGAGTTTGTGTCTTCTTCACTTTTGGATCTTTGGTGTCTCCTGGGTACCCAACGATGGATGTTAAAAGAATGAATGAAATGAGAATTCCTATCAGTTTGAGAGGTAGAGTTTTGGCACAAGTTGGAAAACCAAAGGCATAAAGAAACACAAAGTTACTAATGTCCTATTTCACTTCACACATCTTTGATAATAAGCTACTCAGGAAAACACACACGTGTGCACACACGCACACACACACACACACACAGACATTACACCACACACACCACACCCTGGAAATAATTCTTGAAGCTCAGTGTGACTGAATTACCTGGCAGAGCTTTCAATGAGACTCATGGGCTTCCTTTCAAATTGCCACTGACATCACACTAGCACATTAATTTTTAAAATTGATCTGTCATGGGTGTATTGTGGAGGTAAAAATGAAGAACTGTATTTCTCCCTCTCTCACCTTTCTAGTGTAACTTTCAGGTACAAATATAGATTGAAGTGTTGCTGTTGTTAAAATGACACAGTTTTTCACACAGGCTAAGATTAGTTTCAGAAGAGAAATTCACAAACCATGGTCCAGCCCGGGAGCCCCTCATTGTTGATTTCCCAAAGCAGTAAGAAATCAATCTGTTCATGTGACTTAGAGTACCTACTATGTGCTGTGGATCAGCCAAAAGGATGTTATAAAGATGATCTTGCCTCCTTGTATTTGCAACATAGTTGAAGAGGCAGGGCATAAATACAGACAATTTTCCTAATGGTGTAGTTAGTGAATAAGAATTAGCATTCATAACTAATATTAAAACCGAGAGGCTTAAATAGTAAAATAATGTAACGAACTGCATACTAAGATGTCTGAGGATTAACAGGGTCTTAGAGGTGATCGAGCGGTTTAACCATTTCAAGGGTCTGTGTAGCTATATCTGGGATGGTTCTGGTATTTCCCTCTTGGGCACAAGACGGCTGCTGCACATTTAGGTAAGACATCCTCACATGGCTATATCTGAAGG
The DNA here is from genome assembly GCF_014898765.1 of Herpailurus yagouaroundi. Classification (NCBI taxonomy): domain Eukaryota; kingdom Metazoa; phylum Chordata; class Mammalia; order Carnivora; family Felidae; genus Herpailurus; species Herpailurus yagouaroundi. The sequence continues at coordinate 43,673 of NW_024412616.1, forward strand.
CAAAGGGGTATCTAGTAAGAAAGATCTCCATGCACCCTTCCCTCTTCTTTCATATTAAAAAAAAATGTTTGTTTATTTATTTATTTTGAGAGAGCCAGAGACAGCGTGAGTGGGGAAGGGGCAGAGAGAGAGGAAGAGAGAGAGAGAGAAAGAAAGAGAATCCCAAGCAGGCTCTGCTCTGCCAGCACAGAGCCTGACATGGGGCCTGAACTCACGAAACCAAGAGATCATGACCTGAGCAGAAACCACGAGTCAGATGTTTAACTGACCAAACCACCCAGGTGCCCCTCTTCTTTCATATTTTTGCCCAGAAACTTCCAACAAGCATACCCTTTTATTGCATTGGCTGGATCTGGGCCACAAGGACAAGCCTGCCTGCAAGAGAGTGTAGAAATAGAAATATCTCAGGTTCTCAGGTTCCATAACAGGAAGCAACAAAGAAGTAAGAGAGTTAGGAATTGGTTACTGAAAAGCCAACCCAAAGTCAGAAACAGTGATTAACTGCCAACGAGGCAGCATAGACATAGCTTTCCGATAGAATTTTCTGCAGGGATGGAAATGCTCTATATTCGTGCTCTCCAAACTGGCAGCCCCTGGTCACTGTGGGCCCCTGACTGCTAGAAATGGGGCTAGTGTGACTGAGAAACCAAACCGAATTTCAGTTTTATTTAAATTTATACAGCTACATGAGGCTAGTAACTATTATGATGGACAACATAGGATTATAAACAATATCTTCTTAGAGGTCAGAGGCAAAACAGAGACATACTTATAGGCCAGAATAATGTGGTAGTCTTCACCATGAATGAGGACCTTGAAATGGATTCAGAAGACTGTTGGAATTTGGATATCCCTGCAGGGATACAGAAAAGAAAATAATCAGGTATTCTTAGGAGATGCTAAGCAGATCAGTTTGACAGAGTATGGTTTGGTGTGTGTGTGTGTGTGTGTGTGTGTGTGTGTGTGTGAAGCTGTGGGCAAAAAGCTGAAAAGCAGGTTCAGGTCAGACGGCAGAAATTTTGGGATGCCGGTTTTGACTGTGTGTAATACTCAAGCTATGTTTTTGAGGGAAGAGTAAACTATGAAGTGGTTCCATAAATGGGAAGCTGTGAACCCTGTGATAGTATGAAATATTAACCCGGTGATAGTAAGAAGGATGGATAGAAGTCAGGAGATTCAGGTGGCACAGCGTGGTCTAATTTTTTAATATTATGGCACAAATGAAAATGATGTATGTAGGGCTCACTGGGGCAAATAATGCAGCTGCTGGCCCAGAGTGACCAGCCCAAAGACTCCAGCTGCCCTAGGCATTCAGTCCCAAATCCTCAAATGACAATCACCAGGTCCTCACACCTGTACTCCTTACAGCATCGTTGTGAGCATCAGCACACAGCTGGCATCCTCTAAAGTAGCCGACTGTAGTGATGATACTGATGTATATGAACAGGCAGTGATGTGTGTGCAAAAGGAAGAATGTGAGATAATTTCCAGAAGGAATTAAAAAGAATCGGGAACAAATTAGATGTAGTTAGGATAGATTTCTCAGTGGACAATAACTCCTAAAGTTTGAGAATGGTGATACCAGAAATAGAAACACTAGCATGAGATCTTTTTGAAGGAAGATGGCGATTTCCGTTTAAGATATGGAGGCAAAAACTGTACCTCTAGGTGGACATCTTATTGACGACCCCTGGTGATCCATGGCTCCGGAAGTCATGCAGTTGCATCCTTCCCTCCTATATTGATTCTGTGCTTGGCCATGTGGCTTATTCGGCCAATGAGCCTTTAACATGATGCAGGCAGAGGCTTCATGAGAGTTTGTGCATTGAGGCTTGTCTTCTTGGAACCAGCCACCATGACATAGGAAGCTCAGGCTAGACCACTGAATGATGAGAGGTCATAGGCAGAGAGATGAAGGGCTGTGTGAGTGCATTTCACATATTCTAGCCCTGGCTAAACTCCTAGCTGATCGTACGCATGGCAGTGACTTCAGCAGAACAACCACTCAGCAGAGCTCAGTCATTTCAAAAATTGATGAGAAATAATAAATCATTGTTTTAAGCCACCTGTTTTGGTTGATTTGTTAGACACTAGTAGATAATGAAAATAATATTCCAATGAAAATGTTCAGTAGGTCCTTGGTGATATCAGTATAGAGCTCCCGCTAGGGATCTGAGCCTTAGATGTAATTTTGGAATATAGGCATGCTTCTGTCGTAGTACTTACATTGTAATTATATTGATTGCTTGTCACCCTCAGTAGACTGGGAGCTCTTTGAAGATAGGGACTGGGTCTTTTGTAGTTTCTAGTATATTATGCCTGGTTCAAAGCAGATAGATAGTCAAGAGATCTGTGCCGAATCATAAAAACGAATAAAATGTAGTGAGGGAATCATGGAGGTCAGGCTTGAACTCCAACCCTCCCAATTGCTATCTGTGTGACGTTTAGTAAGTCACCAGTCCTTAATGTGAACTGTGACTAATGTCAGCTGCCTTTCAAAGGCATTGAGAAGAGCCAATATACAGTGGGCACTCAACAAACTGTAGCTTTTATTGTTAAGGATGAATGATCATTGAAAGTTGAAATGTGAGCACAAATGAAGTCAGCTGAGGGTAAGCGCAGAAAGGGAAGATCCAGGGGACTGGGGAGGGGCAAGGGCACAGTTGAAGAAAAAAAAAAGATTCAGGGAGAGCTAGAAAGCAGCAGCAAGAGATAAGAAGGAGAACCAGACCAATTGAAACACCAGGAAAAAAAAAAACCAGATTGGGTGCATTTTACCGGCTGTAAAAGGGAAGAGATTTTTAAGAAAGACGCACATGAACATTGTGACCGTTAGTGGTGGTCGTTTATGGAGCATGCATTTGTGTGTTTATTAAATGTCAGAAGTTGATTCAGAACTGTCAGTAAGGAAACCTTTGAAGAAAAACATTGGGCTATCTTGCGTGATCTAACTGTATCCTAACTGGGTCCCTTGGTTCTTTATAACATCGACCAAGGGCCTGGTGGTTAATAAGTAAGGTTAAACATCATGTGGTTGGGCTTTCAGTATCCTGTAGAATCATTGGAAGGAAGGAATTTGTGGAGCATAAAGAAATGGTACCAGAAAGGGGAGCGTTATTCGCATTTGGCCTTTTGGGGAGATTCAATCTCAAGAATCGAATTCTCTGAAGTCATTTCTCTCAACATAAAGACTGGAAAGACACAGTCTTTTAAACATGGTCAAACACACAATGAAACAAATAGCTACAAAAACAGAACCATTAGTTATGCAAATATCTCTCATTCCATTGGGCTGGAGTTGGATAGAAATAAGGGCAGACTGTTTTCTGTTGTTGTTTTGTTTTTTTGAGTATAGTTGACACACAATGTTACATCAGCTTCAGGTGTACAACATAGTGATTCCACAAGTTTATTCATTATGCTCTGCTCACCACAAGTGTAGGTACCATCTGTCACCACACAACATTATCACAGTATCACTGACTATGTTCCCCATGCCGTGCCTTTTATTTCAGTGACTTTCTCATTCAATAACTGGAAGCCTGAATCTGCCCCCAGGACCCCATTTGGCTCATTCCTCCCAGCTCTTCCCTCTGACAACCCTGTTTGTTAATGGGTCTGATTCTGCTTTTTGCTCGTTTATTCATTTGTTTTTTGTGTGGGATTTTTGCCTTTTTTTTTTTTTTTTTTAGTTTCCACTTATGAGTGAAACCATATGGTATTTGTTTTTCTCAATCTGTCTTATTTCACTTAGCATAATACCATCTAGACCCATCCAAGTTGTCTCAAATGGCATAATTTGTTACAGCAGTGTAGTATTCCAATGCATATAAATGTGCATACACACACACACACACACACACACATACACATATATATATCACATCTTACTTATTCATTCCTCTATTGATGAACATTAGGTTGCTTCCATGTCTTAGCTATTATAAATAATGCTGCAATAAACATAAGGGGTGCTTATATGTTTTCAAATCAGAGTTTTTGTTTTCTTTGTGTAAATACCTGATAGTGGGATTATTAGATCATATGGTATTCCTATTTTTAATTTTTTGAGGAACCTCCACACTGTTTTCCACAGTGGCTGTGCCAATTTACATTCCCACCAACAATGTGCTCCTTTTTCTCCACATTTTTGTCAACACTTATTATTTTTTGTCTTTTTTATTTTAGCCATTCTAACTGATGTGAGGTGGTTTTTTATTTGCATTTCCCTAATGATTAGGGATTTTTAACATCTTTTCCTGTGTCTCTTGGTCATGTATATGTCTTCTTTGGAAAAAACTGTCTTTTCAGGTCTTCTGTCTATTTTTTAATTGGATTGTTTGCTTTCTTGGTGTTGAGTTGTGTAAGTTTTTTAAATATATTTTGAATATTAATGAAAATAAGGTCAGAATCTTAATGAAAGAATATTTTATGGGTAAGAATTCTGGACTTTACATTTTTGAGTTTTGGTTTTCACTATCCATTCTTATAAGATAAGAGCAACATGGTTTTGCTCTGGGGACATCTTTCTGCCACTCTTAGTTCATGTGTTTAGATGGAGCATATCTCTCCTCTCCTCTACCCTCTATTCCAGGAGCAGATGTGTAACAAAGACCTAGTGAGTAGAATACTATATCCATGCAATCACAGTGATTGGTTCAGAGATGGATATTTATCCTAAGCCAATCCAATCCAGTCCAATCAGAACAAATTCTGATGTTTTCCTTGAGCACCTGAAAAAGATATGCCCCTTTTCTATTGAGCATAAACTTGGGATGATGTAAACCTGGAGCTGACAGTCATCATCACTGAAAGAGAAGTTGTCTGAGAATACAGTCAAGAAGGTAGAAAGCAGCACGGAGGACTGGAGAGAGATCTCTTCCCAATGACATTGCCTAAATCTCTGGATGCAGCTATGCCTGAGCTTTCTGACTGTATTAGCTAACAAATATACTTTATTGTTGAAGCCAATATGAGCTGGTATTTTTATTACTTGGAACTGAAAAATGTTTGGCTAGCAAAAGTTTAACAAAATATAAATATATTAGTGCATTGAGAAGGAAGAGTACTAGACATGTGTCTTTCAAAATAATCCTCAAACAGCTCTGTTGTATTGGGTCCACTAAGCACTCCATTTTAAAGATGAGAAATCTGAAGCTAAGAGAGATAAATCACTTTGTTCTATGTTGTAGAAGAGAAAACAAGGTCATTTAAACCAGATATGATAGGGAAGTAGTAGACAAGTTGCTACAGGATGGCCAAATCCAGCCCACCACTTGTTTTTATATGTCACACAAGTTAGGAATTTTTTTTTTTTTTTTACATTTTAAATGGTAGAAAAGAAACAAAAAGATGAACTTCATGACACATGAAATTATATGAAGTTGAACTTTGGAAGACAGTGTGGAGGTTTCTTAGAAAACTAAACATTCTCTTACGATACTATCTAGCAATAGCACTCCTTGGTATTTGCCCAAAGAAGTTTAAAACATATGCCCAAACACACACACACACACAGAAAACTGCACACAGGTATTTATAGTAACTTTATTAATAATTGCCAAAATTTAGAAGAAACAAAGATGTCCTTCAGCAGGTTGATGGATAAACTGCCCTAGAGCCAGACAATTGAATATTATCCAGTGCTAAAAAGAAATGAGATTTCAAGCCGGAAAAAGGTTTGGAGGAATCTTAAATGCATATTACTAAGTGAAAGAATTCAATCTGAAAAGGATACAAACTGTGTGATTCCAACTCCATGACATTCTGGAAAAGGCAAAACTATCAAGATACTAAAAAGATGAATGGTTGTCATTTTGTTTGTTTGTGTTTTTTTTGACTGTTTTTATAGTTTCTCTGTTCCTTTCTTCTTATCTTGATCTCCTCCTTTGTGGTTTGATGACTTTCTTCAGTGGTATGCGTGTATTCCTTTATCTTCATCTTTTATGTATTTACTACATGGTTTTGCTCTGTGGTTACCATAAGGTTTACATATAACAACCTATTATCTATAACAGTCTATTTTAAGTTGCTAACAACTTATGTTGGATCTCATTTTAAAGCTTAACATTTTGAATCTCTTAACATTAACACTATTTTTTTCACCTAACAATATTTGAGATCATAGATATGACTTCTGAATATACAGAACTATCAAATAAGTTTTATTTGCTGCACAGTATATTCTTTCACAATATCCCTTCATAGTATTATTTGTATTGATGGATGGTTAGGTTACTAATATCTAATGTGATGTGTATGTATGTACGTGTCTCACAGACACACTTGGATGTAAATGTTTGCTCACGAATTGCTAATATGTCTGGGGAATGGATTTGATAGATCTTTAATGGAAAACTGAATTAAGAATTTTCTTTAGCATTTTTTCCAGGTTTATTTGTCTAGATTAGGAGTGGCCACAAGGCATAGGGGGAAAAAAAGCGCCTGTAAATTTTTTTAAAAAGTCTATCTAATAAGAAGAGTTCAACTTTTTTGATATCAAGAAAAAAATTACTACTATGGGCAGCCATTATGTCTGTGGTTTTACCTAATTGACCTTATTTAAACCTCTGTGAAGTAGATGATCTTTTCCTTTTGTACAGTGAGGAAACTGAGTGTCTGAGTAGTGAATAAGCCACTCACATTCCCATGTATTGTAAGTAGCAGGGTTGGGTTTAAAATTTGTCCTCCATTTTAAAAGTCCAGGTTCATTTCACAAGATAAGATATTGAGCCTTAAAAACGAATCTAGTGAGATGTTATCTATATAATTTCAGGTTTCCATTTTTAAAACCCTCCAGTGAAGAGTAGGACTAATATTCCACAGAATTCTCTTCTTGCTAGTGCACCATTCAAGTGGAAGGAGGAAGGATACAACACCCCCTTTCTTCCAACACACGAACAGAGAGATGAAAGATGTATTATGTCAGAGGGCCATGAACAGAAACAATAAAAAATAGTCATCCTAACTGAATTCAATATCTGCTTATTATCTAGGTCTTTCTAAATTTCTCTCCTTGACAGTACGAATTACCTACATCTCACAAGGAGATTTATAATCTGACAAGCCTGAAACCCTGGTAATTAGGAGACTCTTCATTATCACTCATCTTTTGAAGAGTGCAGAGTGGCAGGCAATTGTCAGCTTTAAAGTGGTCAAGCTTTACATTGGCCAAGGATTCCTGAAGTATCTCCCTCATGTCAGGAGGAGAGGAGAAAAAAAGCTGCAGAATTTGGGGCCTCTCTCTTGAACTCATTGAAAGAGGGGATTCAAGCCAAATAAGGGAGTCATCTTACTAGCTGGGGCTAAAAATCTGCTCTGAACTTTGACATCTGTGGTTTTTTAATTGGTAGTCTTCATATAACATACATAAGTCTGGATTTTCCAGTTTACATTGTGTGTGTCCCATCTTAATCCATAACAATGACTCCACATATTGTGACTGTGAAGCAGAAAAGTCAAGCACATTCCTAGTTCATAATAATGGTAGTTAATACTTATTGAACATTTACAAGCGCTGTGTGTAGATTTTTTACATGGATTTCCTCACCTAACTTTGGCAATAACTCTCCAAAGTAGGTTCTTACAACTACTTCCATTTTACAGATGAGGAAGGCGGATCATAGGAAACTAAAGAGCTGTTCCAAGAACACACTGGAAGTAACACAGCTGGGATTTGAACCCATTACTGATTGACTTCACCGTCATCAACTGTAAATTTTAAACGGTAGTAGACAAAAAACATATCCTGTAATTACACATCTCCCAGAAGGAACTATTTTCTGTAAGCAGGAGATGGATGCTTGAAGTTACTTTGGCACTAAATGTCCCTTGGTTAGGGGAAAGCAGTGATTATATCAATGGCATGGAAGACACTTTTCTGGAGAAACTATGGTTTGAAGAGTTTAACTGCTCTGCAGGAGAATGTATAAGACTATTGTATCCAATGTAAATCCTTACCTCTGCAGGCTATGATTCCTGTGATGTCTATATACTATTGCTTAGTTTTGGAGGGGTGTGGGTGTGCATGCACACGTGTGCGTGTGTGTATGAATGTGTTTTATTATTTAAAAAATTGCCTGATGGAGAAAGAAAGTGAAGAACACAAAACAACAAGAGAGATGTATAGACTGGATTGTCAAAACGAACCAGAGGAATCCCTGTACTAAACTGCTGATGTCTGACAGGACTTCTCTGGAAGGCTTTCTGAGATAAACCTTGGAAAAACATGATCCCATTGAAGGCCTTAGAGCTATGGAGATAATGGAAATTCCTACCACCAGTCATCCTGGGAAGAGACAAATCTCAAGTTAAAAATAAGAAGGGGTTGGAAAGCCTTTAGGGGTAAAAGATCACCTTTTCCATCTCTTTGATTTTTGTAGACACAGGCAGAAGAGATGTACTCAAGGACCCTTAAGAAGAGATGTGAGCTATTTCCCAAAATGTGGGGCAAGGTGAGGATTAATTAAACACCCAACTGGTGCCTTAAAACTTCTCTGTGTGGCAATGCATTTCCATTACTCTGAAATCTTTGATAAAGTCTCACTGAACATTACAGCCTGGTCTCAGTTCTCACTTTGAGTTGACTAGATTCTCTTTGATCATTTGGGGTGAAGACTGAATAAAGAGAGTCTATTGTTGCTGTTTTCTTGTTCAAAATGTCAAAGAGACCACCTGTGTTTTTATATTCTTTCTACCCAAATTCCACAAAATGACACCAGAGAGTTAAACATGTTATTAGTCCATATAGTAGATGCTGTTGGTGCCCCATTCATAGCGATCAGACTCACCAGGTCAATAGATGACCATAGTGAGTGTATTGGAAAATAAAGTTGAAGAAATCTATCCAGATATAAATTGAAAAGATCAGGAGATGGTCGATAGAAGAGAGATGAGATTAGATGGTCAATCCTGTAGAAACAAACTATAGCCCATAGGGGAGAAAAAAGAAGGTAACAAGAAAAAGGAAGAGAGAAAATTAACAAAGAACACACATAAGAAGATTTCCCAAAACTGAAGGACACAGTTCTTTAGACTAAATCTAGCAAGAGCTCAGCACAATTATTCAAATAAGACCCATGTTACAGCGGATACTGTTGCATGCCACCCACATTTCCCTACAGGACGGAGACACTCATTCCGGAGGTCCTGAGTATATTGGTGGCTGATGGTTCTCAGATGATTCTCCCTTAGGCAATTAGCAGTGGCTCCACTCACTCAAGGTCAGTCCCTTCTTGGGAATGGCTCGCATCCATGACTGGTCAACAGGAGAAAAGCACATAAAGGCCCAGCTTACCTGCCTCAGGTGGGACAAGTATGAAGTGCTATTCCAACCCCAGACCCCTCTGGAGGATTAGCTAAAGTCTCAGTTCCAACTGCAACACAGTTCAAAGTCTCCTTCTGCCTAATCCTGCTTTCCTGACCACTCATAAGTGTTTTTTTCAAGATCAGTTTCCAATAAACTTCCTGCACAATATTCTTTGCATCTGAATCCAGGCTAAATTCATACCGAGGCATATTGTGGTAAAATTTCAGAGGTCGAAGGATAAAAAGAAGATTCCCAAAACTTTGGGGGTCGGGGTGGTAACAATCAACTGTAAAGCACCTGGGAATGGAATGGTGTCAGATTTCTCATTAGCAGCATTGAAATCTACAAAAATGCTTTTTAAATAATGAGGGGAGAGTATTTTCATCCTGAATTTACCTTTACTCTTAGACTATAGATTTTACCCTATTTATATATAACTAAGTGAAAGAAGAGCGTAAAGACATTATCATATGGGCAAGTACTCAAGAAATCTATATCTTACTCAATCTCTCTTTAGAAAACATTGGAGTGAAATGACACAAGAAGGAAGAACAAGAGACTGAGTATAGACAGTTTTTCAAAATGAAAAAGTAAACCAAGAAAGAAAAGAACACAAGAGGTAGGAAAATATGGGATATTACCCCCAAGACTGACAAAGATACAGTCTTAGGAATGCAGACTTGCAGCAAGCTAAAAGAAAAATTGGCCCAGATAGAATCAGTAGAACAGAGGTCTCCAGAAGGGAATGCTCTAGGAACGAAGAAAACTAATAATAATAATAATAATAATAATAATAACAACTATTAAGTCCAGCAGAAATATATGTTTGAACCCCAAAAGAGTCATAATTCTAGTGAGTTGAATGCTATTTACATAATCATATTAATAGAAACATTGGCTATTGACTTAGTAAAACATATGACTATGTTGGAGTGTTGAGGAAAAAGAAAATGGTAGGACATGGTGATGAACTAAGTACTTAGTAGAATGTCATGAATTCAGTGGGTACCTTCTTACATTGATGAACCATGAGATAGTAATATATGCAACATTTTAGAAATATGGAAGTAAATACTAGGGGATGTAGGTACAAGTTGAGGGGTTGCTTCTGGGTGAGAAAACTGAAGGAAAGTGCAAGGAATGACTTTTTCAAATATAAACCCTTCAATACTGCCTATGTTGGACTTCTAAAGCCATGTGCATACATCTATTTAATGAAAAAGAAATGATAGAAGCTGTTCTGCAATGTAATGATAGTGACAAGTGGGGAATACAAAGATGAAGGAGATGGCATGCATCAACCAACAAAGGCTATGGAACATGCAAACATTTCCTGGGAGTTATTAGAAAAACTTGGCAAAGGGATCCTTATAAAAGAGTGAACTTCCTAAAATCAAACCATCTTGGTATACTAGTTTTACCTTTAGGTTCTGCTGATAGGTTTGTAAACATAATGACAAATGCCTGGCACCTGTTAGACATAAGCACTGGGACCCATGGCAAATATTGCTAATTCAGCACTGCTGTGTCTCATACATAGGCATGATCAATTAGCAATGTCTACCATGGGCACAGAAAGGAGGAATGATAGCACATTTTCCACAGCTTGTGGCTTCAGAATCCTTCTCAATACAAGACCAAGGGCTGTGTCGTTGGGACAGTGAAATGACTCCCAAAGGCCATTCCAGTTCAAGAACTCCTCATAGGATTGGCATCTCTATATACAATTTGCCATGCCCAGTATAAAATTTTTTTAATGTTTATTTACTTTTGAGGGAGACAGAGACAGAATGCAAGTGGTTTAGGGGCAGAGAAAGAGGGAGACACAGAATCTGAAGCAGGCTCCAGGCTCCGAGACATCAGCACAGAGCCTGATGCAGGGGTCTAACTCACAGAGCTGTGAGATCATGACCTGAGACAAAGTCAGATGCTCAACCGATTGAGCCACCCAGGTGCCCCTGCCACTCCCAGTATAAAAGTCTACCTTCCATATGTCAGTTTGGGCCCTTTTAGAAATAGATGCTAACACAGGATTGAATGTACTAATGTTTATGGAGAGAAATGACTGTGAGAGAAAATGGGAACCATCAGACCATGTTACAAATCTATCCCCAATAAAGGAAAGAAGGAAGTTTGAAATGCACTACTAAGGAAAGTTTGGCCCAATCACTGGGAAGTCCTCAAGTCAAAATCTTCCATTAGAATTGTCCTTTGCCTTGCAGGAATGCCTTTGTATCCCTTCCATGTTCAGTCATTGTCCATGAGAAGCATGGCCTCAGAACAAGCACAGTGATGCACATCAGATCATAGCAACTGGGGCTTAGTCAATAATTCTCCCTGCAGTTGGAGGTCTATGGTTAACATTCCCATGGTTGCCACATTTCACCTTGGGAAATCAAGATCACTGACCAGGTTTCAGACTGGCCTATGGAACCAGATACCTGAAACACAGGTGTGACCATAGAGTCACAAGAGAAGGCTGAGGAATTGGAGTGTGAGCAAGACCAGGCTTTAGGTAGTAGCAGTCAGACTGGGTTGCTGGTATCTTCCTCCCAACAGGTTCATAATGGCCACTGGCTCGATGTAGATAGGAAAAGTAGAATAATTTTGTTAGCCTGAATCTGGACAATGAGATTGAGTAGAAGAAATCAGAATCAAGAGCTAGCAGGATTTTGATCAGGATCAGAATCCTCCCATATATTTGTCAAGTACTCCAGAGCACTGACACAACACATTTCTGCTCTCTTTAATGGCTGAGACAAAGCAATTTTAATCAGTAATCACATTAGAACCTACAATTAGTCATGGCACTAACAACAAAAACCATTAGTAAGTGCCCAATAAGTACCTATTCCTATGTAGTGGGTACTGTAAACACAGTTCTTGACCTATGGGTGCTTACAGTGGAGTTGCAGCATGAGCAAATTCAACCAGTGAGTGCTACACACACACACACACACACACACACACGCACACACACACGTGTGCGCACACACACACACATACACAGGAACCTCCTTTATTTCAAAGAGAGACATTTGTACAAGGTAGCCCTTAAAAGTTAGTTTCTTCATCTGCTGTGCCATCAAAATAACCCAGAGATTTGTTTCCAATGTTAGATAACATATTTTTAGATTCTAGTTACTGTTTTCCCCAAACTCATGACATAAAAATCTTCTCTTTGAATTCGTTTGTGCCTTCATGTCTATAGAACTATACAAGCCTAACCACTTAGGCTATTGAAAACCATCATTTTTTTTTCTAGTTAGGTGAAACATTGGTCATTTAGACGTGTCTGTTGTCATTGAGTCCATTAAAGGCTAGTGTCATTGACACAACTGTCAAAACAAGTCAGTCGATACCATAAACAGCCATCTTGGTTTGAGGTACTTATCAACTGCTTAAGATTCTCTCTCCTCTCACTCAGGAGGTGGTGAGTTGTGTCTTTCCCTGCTGCCAAATCTGAACATCTGAGTATTAAAAAACACCAAGATGATTCTAGGTTTGGTTTATGTATACTATTTCAGTTTCAGTATTCTGTGAAGCATGAATTTATTACCCATCGAACAGAGAGGGAAGCTGGGTTAGAGAAGTTATTTGAGTTGCACCATGAGTCATGAGGCCCTATCAGAACAAGAACACTTAGCCTAATCTGTACTGTATCGTCCCATCATATGTTTTATTTAGCCCAACCTCATGTTGCCAGTAGCAGTCTCCACCAAATCTAGACTATAGTGATCGAAGTACTTGGCAGAAGAGTCATCTTTGTCGTTGAATTTCTAAAGCCACGTCGAAATGAACCCTGCCATTGGTTATTTAATGACAACATGTTTTGTTTTATTTTTTTAAATCACACCCATCTTCTGAATTGAAAAAGAATAAGGAGAAGTTTTGAGGACTTTTTCGTTCCTTCTGCCAGCCTGGTGATTAGAGTGAGAGGATCTATCATCTTATCTCTCTGTAGAGAAATGGTCTGCTTTCAAAAAGGTGGTATGAAGACCAAGTAAAAATGATGGGAAGCCACTATTCGAAAAAAAAAAAAAAAACAGGTCTCCCAATAACAAATACTGAAAGTGGTGATCACTCAGATGCGAACTGGCCTCCCTGAATAATCTTAACACATCAAAAGCTGTACACCGATTACATGCCTTGGCCGTGTACCTTCCATTAGCATTAGTGAACATCTCAGGGGCCTGCTTGGCCACATGTTCATTGTAAGCAATGAGCTAAGAGCATGCACCACATTGGAAACTCAAAGATTTTCCCTTCCCTGAGAGTAGTTTCATCATGTTTTGTTTGGAGTGTATTCGTAACTCTATTGTAGTAAAAGAAAAACCAAACAGTTGAGTTAATAACATGCTACATTTGGGAAAGAGATTCAGGATTTGTCTGAGAAGTGGTAGGGCCTTGTTTAATTCTGAAAATAAAAAGGAACAGTTACCGGAAACCCAGGTCCCAGACACCATATTATTCTAACCATTAACTATAAAGAAATTCAAAATATGCTTCTTAATTATTATTTTTGGCAAATGTGTAACTCTTGGAATGTTCCGCATTAGCCTTAACTGTATTAATTTTACCACAGTGACAAAAGCAGACGAAAATCGGGAAATAGGGACTATTATGAGGGAAAAAAACATAGTTCAATTTGCTTTTCAAAAATTATGTTGACAGTTTCTGGCATGCATGCATACTGTCAGGCACAACCTGCACACCCTCATGCACACCCTCACACCCACAAATACTCTCAGACGACACTCATACACCCCCATACATACATTCCCTCATTTGTACCACCTCACCATGTTATCTAGCTTCTACTGCATATGTTGCTATCTAAGTACTGATTTTCTTTTAAATGGGCCCAAAAAATGTTACTTTAAACTTTTTTTTTAAGTTTATTTATTTATTTTTGAAAGAGAGAGAGCAGAGGGAGGAGCAGACAGAGAGGGAGAAAGAGAAGCCCAAGCAAGCTCCACATTGTCAGTATAGAGCCCAATGAGGAGCTCGATCCCACAACCATGAAATCATGACCTAAGCTGAAATCAAGAGTTGGATGCTTAACTGATTGAGTCATCCAGACACCCCCAAAAAAGTGTTTTTTAAACAAATATTTTCAGGAGGACTAATTCTGTGGTATTTGAATAGGTAGTTCAATATCAGTGTGTGTGTGTGTGTGTGTGTGTGTGTGTGTGTGTGTGTGTGTTTCATGGCCAAATGGGTTTAAGAAATTCTAAAGAAAGTTAAGCAAGTGTTCTTAGGGTAAGAATTCCTCAGCGCCCTTAATGAATGAATATGTTCTATGGACCCCAATAGAAATACGTTGTATATGGACTACTCTGTCTGATTAGAAGCAACATGTCACATGGCTATTGAGCCCTTGCTATGTGGTTGATCTGAGTTGAGATATGCTGCAAGTATAAAATACACAATATGGTATAGAACAAAGGGTAAAAAAAACTCATTAATAAATGTTTTCTATTGATTACATCTTGAAATGATAATATTTTAGGTGTATTGGATTAAATAAATATATTCTTAAAATTAATTTCACTGGTTTCTTTTTACTTTTTTACTTTTTAAATTTTATTATTTTATTTCTAAAGAGAGTGAACATGAGCAGGGGAGAGGAGCAGAGGGAGAGAGAGAGAGAGAGAGAGAGAGAGAGAGAGAGAGAGAGAGAATGAGAGAATCTTAAGCAGGCTTCATGCTCAGCACAGAGCCCAACATAAAGCTTGATCCCACAACCCTGGGATCATGACCGGAGGGGAAATCCAGAGTCAGATGCTCAACTGACTGAACCACCCAGGCACCATTCTTTCTACCTTTTTTAATGAGGCTACCAGAAACCTTAAAATTACATATGTAGCTTGTATTATATTTCTTTTAAAAAAAAAAAAGTTTATTTATTTTTGAGAGAAAGTATGGGGGAAGCACAGAGAGAGGAGAGAGATAGAATCCTAAGCAGGCTCCCCACTGTCAGAGCAGAGTCAAACACGGGGCTCAAATTCACAAACCATGAGATCATGACTTAAGCCGAAATCAAGAGTCAAACGCTTAATCCACTGAGCCACTCAGGTGCCCCATTTGTATTATATTTCTATTGGACTATGCTGATACAGAGCATTTTCCAAACATAGTTGACCATGAAAATTAGTTTGTGTATAATATCTTAAAGATGTAGCCTAATGGGGTTTGAATTCTGAGATTATACTGTTTACCATTTAGATGGGGCGAAGGGGGTCGTCAGCCTTTGCATTGGAAGTGTTTTTGCCTTCACCTGGGAACACTGGTTGGAATGCGAATGCATGTCTTGTCTGAAAGTATTTCCCTGAGATCCTACTATCCTACTAGGCCCTGCTCTAGGCAAAGAGCACAGGTCTGTGAATCCCATATATAGGGCTCAAATCATAGCAACAGAAACCAGCAAGTAACTGTATTGTGCTTTTCAATGTTTATTCAAATGCAGATTCCTGGGCACCAACTCAGACCTATTGAATGAGTTCTCTGGGAGTGGGCATTTTTAACAAGCACTTCCAGTGATTCTAAGACACATTAAAGCTTTGCAAACAACTGTGCTAGCTGGGTGGATAAACATGAATAAAACATCTTCATCTGTCAGCTTCTTGGTTGCAAGCAACAGACATGGGCACTAGCTATCTAAAGCAAAAAGGGAATCAATTGGAAGCCTATCAGGAAATTGTGGAATTGACAACAGGCTAGGAAAATGGGCTTCAAAAAGAGAAAACAAGGAAATCGCGGAGGCTTGGCAGCAGAAGCTGTAGCTTAGTTATGATCAAGATACCACTAAATTTCCAGCATCCAAAGGTTTCCTCTATCTTTGCATCATGCATGTGATATTCAAAGTGTGAAATAGGCCTCGTGGTCATGTATATGTTGGGTGAGGGCAAGACTTGACCTCCTCTGTTTCTGTTATAGGAAACAGTAGTTAAGAGGTAGCTTCTGGGAATAGTCATCCTTCTCCACCACCCCCAAGATTATAAACAATGGAGCATTCTTCTAAAGAGGACCCAAAATACCACCTAGGAAATGTGTGATGGAATGGGAGAGGGAGTGACTGAATGCTCACCTGCTCCCAAGTAACCACTGTCCGTTACCAGACCCTACGGTAAAATGATCTCCAAAGTGTAAAATCTAGTGGAGAGGTGCTAATTGACAGGGGAAGCATCAATATTTGAAATTCTTCTTCAGGGATGATGTGTTTCTTCTCCTCATCCATTGTTTATGTCAGTATGGACACAGAAATATTTATTCTTTGAGTTATAATCCAATAGTGCCATTATTTATTATACTTCTCAGATTTTTCCCTTTGCTCATTGGGAACTCTTACAGATTTATCCCTATGTTCTCTCTCCAAACTAGTCTCTGGATTGGACTAGGTTTCTTTAAATGCAGGGACTTGTCTTATCTGACCTTGCAGAATGGAAAATACCTTAATCCACAGATGTCACTGGGCTTGAAGTTGAAGTTCCTAATTATTCTTCTGACTCAGCAAATACTCTTATGTGTGAGGTTACACAAGAAGCAGCTTTTGTCTAGGGCAGTAACCAACATGTACAGAGTGTTGAACAACTTATGAAGCATGTCCTGAGGCATGATGCCATTCCATCTCCACAACCAACCTGTAAAGCTGATATTCAAGAACAGAACCCACACTGGCCTTGACAGTAGAGCAGAGTCTTAGGGGTCTCCTGCAGGGTCAAGTTTCAATTCCTCAGCTGGTGTATGTAGGGGGGGTCTAGGCAAGGCCAGGGGATTCTAAAGAATGAGCCAGGATGGCTAGGGCAGCAGGTAGCGGACAGTCATCAAACATGTGGTCAAAGGATGCAGTTTAACCACTGCCTAAATATGTACATCTTTGAACATTTGGCACAGTCATGATGGCACAGGCCAGCACAAACTGACTAATAATTTTCTCCGTATACCAGCACTATTTTTCCTTCCTATGGGCACTACTACGCCCATTTTAGAAGCTGGGATCAAATAATGTGCAAAGGTTGCAGAGCTAGAGATAAACCTGGATTTCCCGGTAGAGTTCTGTTAATGACAACATGAATTTTGGAAGTTAGGAGATGGATTTCAATTTTGTAACTAAACCAGATTCAAATGCTCTTTCTACCTTTTCTCAGAATTCCTCCTCACAATAGGAAATGGCATATTATTGCATTCAAATTCCAAACCAAGGGTGCTCAAATTGCCCTGAATCTTTGATGAGACTTCCTATTTACAGGGGAACAAAAGATACGTTTTCCTGTTTTTTGTGTGTTTGTTTGTTTTTTTGGGTTTTTTAAATATACATCCAGTTTGTAAGTGGCATCTCCTGTTTTCCAAACTGTGGCCCATCCTTCTATAGAAAGTCTCCGCTCCAAGGAGCTGGAAGGGGTAATGTCAGCGGTAGCCTGGCCACACAGCTTCCTCCTCCTTCATCTGCTTCACTAGGCTCCTCTGTCTCTGCACAGCGGGGGTTGTTAAGAGGCTTCTGTGCTCATTGGGAAGTATTTTTAAAATTTTTCCTTCCATCCTTCATTCTCCAGGACAGATTCCTGGATAGAGGTGCAAGTTTGCATTTTCTGCCTTCCAACAGGATAGTCACGTCGAGGCATACACCTGTGTAAGTGTGTGTATGCGTGTGTGTGTGTGTATGCATGTCGGGGGATTGTGGACCATGAGTTCAATTTTACTTTTTGCTGACTCACTCAAAACGCTAGAGGTCCTTACATAGGACAAGTGCAATTAAAAACAAGACCAAAAAACAAAATCCTCCTCTGTCCTCAGTATCTACTAGAACCTGGTCCAACAGGGACCCTGAAGAAGCAATCCTCATGGAAGATACAGCAGTAGGCAACCATGTTTGAAGACAGACTATTTAATTTCTAAGCCTTAAATTCCTTAATAAGGCCTAACATATGATGTTGTCTTCTAAAGCAAATGAGAAAACTGATGAAA
Organism: Herpailurus yagouaroundi; assembly: GCF_014898765.1. Taxonomy (NCBI): domain Eukaryota; kingdom Metazoa; phylum Chordata; class Mammalia; order Carnivora; family Felidae; genus Herpailurus; species Herpailurus yagouaroundi. The sequence goes on from NW_024412616.1 coordinate 61,947, forward strand.
AGTTCTCTACTATAGAGTTAATGCTCAGTTAACGTCAAGTACTGTTATTGTTGTGTTCAGTCCTTTTGGGGCCAGGGTTGACTGGACCATAAGTAAGGAAAACCAATGAATAGACTAACCAACACCCTAGGCCAGGAGTGACATAATTTAATAAATCCTCAGAAATGTGACTGGATAATACTCAGAGGAAAAGGTTATTACTTACAGAAACTGAAGCTGAAAGTTTCAAGATATAGAAGAAAGGTCATACTGGGAATGAAGATGAAGCACAGGAAAGCTCAATTTCTAGGTTTCTGTAATTTTTGCCTCTTTTGAAAAACTTATTGTGCTACCCAATATACACATTTAATCATAAAGTTTTGTTACTTTTTCATTCTTTTTTTAAAGTTTATTTATTTATTTTGAGAGAGAGACAGCATAAGTCGTGGAGGGGAAGAGAGAGAGAGAGGTAGAAAGAGAACACCAGGAAGGCTCCGTGCTGCCAGCCTGATGTGGGGCTTGGACCCACAAACCATGAGATCATGACCTGCACTGAAACCAAGAGTCCAACACTTAAACAACCAAGCCACCCAGGTGCTCCATAACTTTGTTACTTTTGACTTTTGAATGCGTGTGTGTTGGTTTTGTGTCCCTATCCTATTTAGGGCCCAGGCAAGAAAACTGCAATTGCTTTATGTTTCCCAAACAGAGAAGAGTTAATACAAGGAATTGGTTATGCAGTCACTGGAAGAGCTGAAAAGTGAAATAGGACACATAAGGTGAGCAATAGCAGGAAGTTAGGTCTGGGACTGGAGAGAGAAAGGATAGGTTACTAAAGCCCAGGATTTGGGTCGTATACTGGAAGCTGGAATCATAATAGGCTGGAAGGTGGCAACTAGGAGCAGGAAGAAAGGGAGCTTTCCAGCAGAAAGTGAGCTACAAAGGAAATACAGCTATGTCAGAAGCACTCCATGAAGAAGAGAGTGGAGAAGTATTCCAGCTCCGTCCTCCTCTTGCCCTTCAGTCTAGTACCGGTGCCTCCCATTGGCCAAACCATCTGAAAGGCAGAGGGTAACAGAACCTGAGGAATGCTGTTCCCTAAGGAATGGAGCCCAGACTAAAAAGACACTGACCAGCAAGGGCCCAACCATACAAGCTGCTTAGTGTCATCTATGGCCTCTCCCAGGTGTTTCCTGTTTGTAGGTAGTAAAGACATTATTCTTTTGGTGAACATTTATTTTTGCCTCTGTTTGGGGTGTGATTTTCTTTAAAGGTAAGAGCTATGAGAACAGAAGCACTGAAATTCCATAGTCAAATTCAAGAGAATAGGCTTAAAAGTAAGAAGGATATTTTTAAACTCCTAGAACTCTGTAGCTCATGTCTAATGTTTTTCAGCTACAACCTGATGACTCAGAAGATTTTTTTTTTTTTTGGTTTTGTTTTAGCAAATCTTGATTATCAATGTGATCAGCCCTCTCCCAGATCTGGAGGGAATGATTAGCAGGAGGCTAGCTGTGAACTGAACTAGATAATGTTACACTTGAAAAGGATGCATTCTGCATCCTTAATCTCAAGGACATTTTAAATAGCATTGAAATAAGTGTTTGCACATGACCTATGTTGGTGATGAATTCTGAATTTGGGATAATATGTTATGATTTTATGTGTTGCTTTATTACCTTCCCAGTCATTCTGATATATCTATATGTGTATATGTGCATGTGCATGTGTTTTAATTGCATCTTGATTAAATTATCAAAGCAATTGAAATTCCTAGGCAGTTCTTACTTTGTGAAAGCTAATTTTAGTTCATCTATGCAGTGTCAGAAATTGTATCCACTTGTAAAGTGTTACTGTGTGACACAGATTTTGTCATTTCCATTGCCTCATGGAAGAGAGGTAGATTCCAACAAATTGGCCATTAATATCCTGCTATTGCTGAACACCAACTAGTCAAGTGAGCTAGGCTTCTTCAACATCTGGAAACCCTAAGGGAACTCCTTCCATGCTTACTATTAACTCACCCTGGCACTTATTCTTTTGTTCATGCTTCACCTCAAGGAGTTCACCCATAGGGTATTTATTTATTTTTTTTTAAATGTTTTTATTTATTTGAGACAGAGAGAGACAGAGCATGAACAGGGGAGAGTCAGAGAGAGGGAGACACAGAATCGGAAACAGGCTCCAGGCTCCGAGCCATCAGCCCAGAGCCTGACGCGGGGCTCGAACTCACGGACCGTGAGATCGTGACCTGGCTGAAGTCGGACGCTTAACCGACTGCGCCACCCAGGCGCCCCGGGTATTTATTTTTAAACCAATCCTTGCAAGAACTATCACTTTACCAAGAAACACATCAAAGACTTACTGGATCTTGGGCTGAAAATACCCCTGGATGTCCATGGAGATTGGGATTACATAGCCGTGAACTTCATTGTTTGTAACATAACTTGTGGCATTTCATACATTTTTCTCTGAGGTTACCCTCTATTTGTAAAAATATCCTTTCTGGAGTCAATCCAGCTGCATGGATGTAGATGGAAGATCCTAAGGAGGTCCTCCAACTTGGCACACTTCCCAATTCATCAGTTCGTGAATATGGGATCCAGTGGGAAACTCATGTCTCATTGTTCACTCCTTTAAGTGTGCCAGGCATGTAAAGCTGAATACTGGTGGGGTATCTGCCAGGTTCATATCAAGTAACTCACCTCCCCTGAGAATTGCTCCTCTCCAGACGCGGGATTGGTCTCCAGGCAGCCATGTTTATGCACCTTGACTTTATCTACATTAATTGGACCTGAGTGGTCAATTGCATGACCTATTCATGGGCAGTTTCTCTATCTCTAGAACTTAGAGAGAATGCCATGCAGACTGGGCTGGTGTCTTGAACCAAGGAGATGTTATATGGGAAGATGTATGGGACAATGTACCATGGCTACCCAAGGGCATGAAGTTCAAGAGGAATCACATGCAAAGAGAGAAAAGACAGAGGTTAAAGTATTGCCTTGAATTCATTACCTATTGCTGTACCTCAAATTACCCCCCAAATAGCATTTTAAAGCCACCAAAATTTATTAGTTTACATAGTTTCTGGGGATCAGAAATCTGGGACCAGCTTAGCTGGGTATTTGTGGCTCAGAGTCTCTCAAGAGTATTCTGTCAACATGTCGGTTGGCTAGAGAATGAACTTCTGAAGTCACTGATGTGGCTTCTGCCAGGAGGATTCTGTTCCTTGCCATGTGACTTTCTCTATTACATTGCTTAAATTACATAGCAGCTGCCTTTCTCTACACCTGAGAGAAAAAGAGAGAGAGAGAGCAACCAAGATGGTGGTAGAGCTTAATTTTCCTCTTCTTGAGTGTGTACTTGACTTAGTGACTCTTTCAAAGACAAAAATATGGAAACGGAAAAATAGTAACCATCCAGTGAAGAAACATGGCAGATACCAGCTTAACAAAGTAATCAAGGTTGACATCACCAGTGATAAGTCATGTTGATTTTATATACTACTGATATGATGTAATGAGAAGATTATCTCACCTTGTGGTATTCTTCCCTCAAATCTGTAATCTCAGACTAGTTCTGAGAAAACAGCAGACAAATCCAAATTGAGGGACATTATACAAAATACCTGACCAGTACTCTTTAAAAGTTTAAAGCTTACTTAAAAAAAAAAAACTGTGAAATTGTCACAGAACTTAGGAGATTAAGGAAACCTGGTGAATAAATGTGACGAGGTGTCTTGGATTAGATCCTAAAACAGAAAAAGACTGTAAGTAGGAAAACTGGTGAAATCTAAATAAAATTTATGGTTTAATTGATTAATACCAAAATAATAGTTTGGGCAACGTACCGTGGCTATGTCACCGTAAGGGGAAGCAGGGTGAATGAAATATGGAAACCCTTTGTATTACCCTTGTAATTTTTCTGTAAATTTATAATTATTCAAAAGTAAAAAAATATTTTAACAAGTACCCCCTCCCCTGCATTAAACAAACAAAACCAAAGACAATGTACAAACTGACAAACCCTGGGTTCGACTTATATGTGGGTGGATGGGATAGTCTAAGAAGACTTCTCAGAGAGAATAAAGTCCAGTTGCATGCCAAAGAGAGTTAAAACTACAGCTGTAGCTTCATAAAATAATCAAGTAACTTCTAGTAGAATTGTATAGGCTAGGGGTGCCTAAGTGGCTCAGGCAGTTACGTGTCTGACTTCAGCTCAGGTCGTGATCTTGCAGTCTGTGGGTTCAAGCCCTGCATCAGGCTCTGTGCTGACAGCTCAGGGCCTGGAGCCTGCTTTGGATTCTGTGTCTCCTTATCTCTCTGTCCCTCCACCACCCATGCTCTGTCTCTGTTTCTCAAAAATGAATAAATGTTAAAAAAAAAAAAAGAGTTGCACAGGCTCAACAAATGGGGTGGGGGTGGTACATGGGGTAAAAGAGAGAGTAGCACGAGCAATGCTAGAGAAATAATTCTGGGTTCTTGGGATAAAACTGACACAGCACTGATTTCCTGTAGGAAGTTGTGTTAGTCTGCTCAGGCTGCCATAAAAAAATACCATGGACTGGGTGACTGAAACAACAGAAATTTATTTTCCATGGTTCTGGGGGCTGGGAAGTCCAAGATGATGGAGCCATCATGATCGCATTCTGATGAGGACTCTCTTCCTAGCTTCTTCCTAGGCTGCCTTCTCATTGTGTCTTTTTTTTTAATGTTGACTTATTTATTTTTGAAGGAGAGAGAAAGAGAGAGAGAAGAGATGGAGAGAGAGAGAAAGAGAGAGAGAGAGAGAGAAAGAGACAGAGAGAGAGAAAGAGAGGGAGGAGGAGGATGAGTGGGGGGGGCAGAGAGAGAGGGAGACAGAATCCCAAGTAGGCTCCTCCCTGTCAGCGCAATCTCACTGTATTGTTACATGGTAGGGAGAGATGGTGTCTCTTCTCATAAGGGAACTAATCCCATCATGAGATCCCCAACCTTATAACCTCATTTAAACCTAATTACCCTCCAAAGGCCCCATCTTCAGGTATGCAACATGGAGTTATGGCACCAAGGTAGAAATTTTCAGAGGGAGGACATAAACATTCAGTCCATAACAGAGATCTTAGAAGACAATCCTCTATTTTCCAGCCCTGCCCCATGATAGACTTAATATGCTGAGGTTATGAAAATAAATATCCCTAAATCTCAGTAGCTTAAATAAGTGTTTATTTCTCACTTATGCTTCATGTCCATCATGGGTTGTCAGGGTTTGTGTTCCTATTATCCTCCCTCAGGAACCCAGGGCATAAGGAGTCTTTACCATTAGTTCTTGCTGTAGACAAGGGAAGAGAATGTAACAAATCACACACCGATTTTTTATTTTAGTTGTTATTAAAATTCCAGTTAGTTAACATACAGTGTAATATTAGTTTCAAGTGTATAATACAGCGATTCAACACTTTCATACAACACCTGGAAGTGCATCACAACAAATGCACTCCTTAATCTCCATCACCTGTTTAACCCATCCCCTACCAACCTCCCCTCTGGTAACTATCAGTTTGTCTTCTATAGTTAAGAGTCTGTATCTTGGTTTGCCTCTCTCTTTTCCTCTCTCTTTTTTTCCTTTTGCTCATTTGTTTCGTTTCTTAAATTCCACATGAGTGAAATCCTGTGGCATTTGTCTTTTTCTGAGTGACTTATTTCATCTAGTATAATACTCTCTAGCTCCATCCATGTTGGTGCAAATGGCAAAATTTCATTCTTTTTTTTATGGCTGAGCAGACAATGCTGCTATAAACATCCAGGTGCATGTATTTCTTTGAATTAGTATTTTTGCATTCTTTGGGTAAATACCTAGTACTGTGATTGCTCCCACACCCTGATTTTCAGACACTTCTATCTGCGTGTGACATGCATTGCTTCCATTCACCTTTTGTTGGCAAAAGCAAGACATATGGCCACTTGTAACTTCAAGGGTGTGATAGGTTGAATCTCACCATGTGTCTGGAAGGAGGAAAATGGAATGTTGGTGAACAGCCCTAATGAACACCATAATAAGGAATCTTTGCTAGAATGCCATCGGGGAATGTTACAACCCTTCTGCCTCCTGATCCCCTTTTCTATTCATTCTTTTTACTCCCTTCTTTCTTTATATCATTTTGACTTTTCTCTCTTTTTTTCTTTTCCCTTCTCCTCTTTCCTTAATTTAAATGATCATTTTCTAATCACAGAAAGATTATATTTAAACTACAAAAAATTCAGATAACACTGGGACATAAAACAATTTGTCCATCTATTTTCTCCTGCTAGAGATAACAATTCTCAAGAGGTAGAGTGGGCAACACCATTCAAGATCATTTTTTCACAACTTGTTTTTTTTATTTAGCAGTGTTTTCTTGGACACTTCTTGTTTTTAAGTCAGAAAACAATAACCACCAATACTACTAGAAAACATTAACAACAGTCATTTGTTGATCACCTGGGTTATGCCTCCACTGTTTTAGGGATGGGGTACTCACCCCTGAACAAGACAGCGTCTCTGTCCTATATTCTGCTAAGGAGAGATCTGTACCTGGTCCTGCCTCTATCACTAATAGTTATGACACATTAGTCAACATCTTGATGTTATTGTTTCTGCGTGTTTTTGACTTTTTTTCAACAACAGAAATCAAGGTGTGAGCCAGATGTTCTCACTGGACCTATGGGTCTAATTCTAACTGTATGAGGATTTGTGGTGTTGTTGCTGTAAACAACAGATCCTGACTTTCACTAACTAAAGCAAGAAGAAAGAAATTAATTGGAAGAATATTATGTAGCTCCGAGACCAGAAGGAAGAGTTGAACAATCATGTCTGGGAAAGGGCAGAAACAAGGGGTCATTGGGGGAATCTCAGCAGTAGGAACTCATGGGTTGGTTTCGAAGGTTGCTGTTCTTGGATGACTCAGCTCCAACAGCCTTCCCTCCCAGGGTTTTTCTGTAGAGGATTCAGCTTTCTGAAAGAGAGAAAAGCTTATTGTTCTAGCTTGGGCCAGCAGTATGTTCCTCTGACCAGAGGGAGTGGGGTACTGTTGAATGACATTTGTACCGATACCACCTGGGATGGAGGTTGGGCAGTTCCCCAAAAGCAAAGGGAGGTGCTCTTAGGAGGAGAAGGAAAGAAGACAGGCAGGCAGACACAATCAAAAACGGATGTTCACTGCATGAATTTCTTCCTTTTTCCTCATCCTGTCCCTATTTTTCTCTCTTACTTTCTTTTTTAAATTATTATTTATTTATTTAATTATTTTTTGGGAGAGAGAGAGAGAGAGAGTGTGTGTGCATGCTCACGAATAGGGCAGGGGCATAAGGGAGAGAGAGAGAGAGAGAGAGAGAGAGAGAGAAAGAGAGAGAGAGAATCTCAAGCAGGCTCCACACTGAGTGTGACCCGCAGCTGGATCCGACAATCATGAGATCATGATCTGAGCAGAAATCAAGAGGCCCACACTCAACTGACCGAGCCACCCAGGTGCCCCTCTCTTACCTTGTATTATGAATTTTCCCAATTTTCTGCTGTGTTCTGCCTATTGATGTCTTAGGTTTGGCACCCAGTGCTAGGCTTTGTTTAATTGTGCTGGTGGGATTTCAGTGTCTGTGGTTTCTAACTTCTTTGATGGCTTTAAGAAAATGCCTTCTGGATAGATCCTTGAATGGTATAGCACATTCATCTATTCATTTACATAAGGAGACTCAATGATATCACAGTACTTGGTGCCTTCCTTGTTTTCCTGAACAGCAAAACTGAAAATTCCTAAATTTATTTGTGGCACTGTTTATAATAGTGAAAATGGGAAACAAACAAAATAATCAGGAAGGGATTGGTTAGATAAGTTATGCCATCTCTTCCACAGGCATATCAGCCAGTGACTCAACTCTTTTTTTCTTCTTCTTAAGCTGTGGAATCCTCAGACAATCTGAGTAGAGATACGAGCTCTCTCTCTAGAAAGATGCAGATCTATTTTGCATGCAACCTAGATATTTTGGATATTTGCAAACCCAGTAAAAGTTTACATATAAATCCAGAGGTGTTTTATAACCATTTTATATGCTATTGATGTAATGGTTTAATCATTATCATAGTTTTAATCTTAGGTTTAATCATTATCATAGGAGTATGAGTTTTTTAAATTTTTTTAATGTTTATTCATTTTTGAGAGACAGAGAGAGAGAGAGAGAGAGACAGAGAGACAGAGCACAAGTGAGGGAGGGGCAGAGAGAGGGTGACACAGAATTGGAAGCAGGCTCCAGGCTCTGAGCTATCAGCACACAGCCTGATGCGGGGCTTGAACTCACAAACCATGAGATCATGACCTGAGCCGAGGTTGGACACTTAACCAACTGAGCCACCCAGGTGCCCCAATATGAGCATGTTTTTAATATGAGAAGTTGTTCAAAATATATTATGTAAACAATTATGCATTGAAAACAATGCATAGAGGGGCGCCTGGGTGGCGCAGTCGGTTAAGCATCCGACTTCAGCCAGGTCACGATCTCGCGCTCCGTGAGTTCGAGCCCCGCGTCGGGCTCTGGGCTGATGGCTCAGAGCCTGGAGCCTGTTTCCAATTCTGTGTCTCCCTCTCTCTCTCTGCCCCTCCCCTGTTCATGCTCTGTCTCTCTCTGTCCCAAAAAATAAATAAATGTTGGAAAAAAAACACAAAAAACAAAAAAGAAAACGATGCATAGAATATTACCCATTACTTTGAAAGGAAGAGAGTAGTTTGTGTGCATGTGTGCATGTACATATGCATGCATGTGTGTGTATGTGTGTGTGTGTGTGTGTGTGTGTGTGTATAACACTAGAAATAAGTTTGGACAGTTGTCAGGAAAATACTTAAAAGCATTTCTCTCTGGTGGGTCAATGACAGGTAATTTTTTTCTTTTTGTTTGCTGTAGTATTTTCCAATTCTTCTCAAATGCACACAAATTATTTATGAAATTTTAAAGACAGCAAAGTGTGATAAAGGAAATACATGCTTTCATCACTTATGGCTCACTTTTTATGCTGTGTGGTTCTCATAGCTCTTTGATGTAGAAATCATTGGGAAAAATGGGTAAGAGAAGATCCTAGATTAGGTACTCAAGAGAATCAGAAGGGTTAAATCTGTAATTTATCACTCTTTCTCATCACAATCATTGACATTCTTATTATTGACGCAAACGGCACATTAAAAATTTACTGCTTCTCTCCCTGCTTTCAAAAGAAATATGTATACATTGTAACGAAATAAAATATTACAAGCATGCGTGATTTTGAAAGCCAAATTTCTTTATAATTCCTTAGTTCCTGTAACAGCTGTTAATGATTTAATCCAGGTACAACATTACATATACACATACACACACACACACACACACACACACACACACACAATTTGTTTCTTAAATGAAAATAGAATCGACATACATCATTTGCAGCATGCTTCTTTTTCCCCATGTAAGATCTGTTTTGTGCATCTTTCTATGTCTGTTCACAGAGTTCAGTCTCATTATTTTTTTAACACACTTCTGTAGTATTTTTAACACTTACATAGAATTTAACTGTAAGGATACACCCTAATTTATCTATAGCCTCTGTGCCATGGATCTAGTTTTTCAAGGTCATGAGAAACATTGCAGTGAAAACTCTTGTATATACATCTGTGTAACCTTTGTGAGAGTAGTTTTGCCCCATAGATTTCTAGAAATGGAATCTTACTCTTAATTTTTCATTAGGTGCCTGCCTTGCCGCCCACATTTCTTAGTTAATCTGTGGGTCCTACTGAAACAGTGGCAGAGGGCAAACAACCGAACTGTCCTGCTTCCTGTTAATTGGAGGTGCTCAGGACTCCTGCTTGGCCACACAGCTTCAATGTTAAGGAAACATGACCTCCTGAGTCTGCAGCGGCCAAAATGTTTGCTTTTGTTTAATTGCCAGTCAGAGGAAAATGCATCCCGGGTGAGAGGGTCTGTATCTACCTCATCCTCTTTTCTCATTTTTATTTGAGAAGCAGAGAAGTCCAGGGGCTGCTTGGGGCACGATGAGGGATAGTAAGTTTGTCATTCAGGATTGTCAGATGACTTTTGTGACAGTGGAAAGAAGAATTCTATATGATAATGAAAACAAGCAAACCCCACACAGTGTCATGGAGGAATCTTTGAAAAATGTTGAGTCAAAGAATCAAGATACAAAAGAATTTGTACAGCGTCATCTCTGATTATCTCCCGTTGTGTAACAAATTACTCCAAATCTTCTGGGTTTAGTACAACAGAAATCACTTATTATTGCATATGCTTTCTGTGTGTCAGATATTTGGGAGTGGCTTGGAGCAATTCTGCCTCTGGGTTGCTCTTGAGGTTGAGATTGCAGTCGAATGCTTTTTTTGGGGTGCAGGCATCGGAAGGCTGGACTCGGGCTGAGGATCCACTTCTAAGGTGGTTCAATCACAAGGCTGGCAAGTTGGCGGTAGCCATTGGTGGGAGGCCTCAGTTCCTGTCCACAAGGGCCTCTTCAAAGGACCACTTGAATCTCCTCATGCTCCCCTCAGAGTGAACAATCTGAGAAAACTGGGAGGAAATCACAGTTAACTTTTGTGACAGTCTTAGAAGTTAGTCACACTAGACCAGCCCTGATTCAATATAGGAAGAGACCATTAAGAGACCTGGATCATTGGGGGCCATCTTGGAAGCTGGTGACCATAATTTCATTTATCTGAAGTTCAAAAATAGGCAGAAAAACCCTATATTGCTTAGGGGGGCACGCTTATGTGTTAAAATTATAGAAGAAAAAGGGCAATGATGACCATAAAAGTGGTTATCTTTTGAAGGGAAATATTTGTGAGAGGGTAAGGATCAATTGTGAAAGAATACATTTATGTTTTATGTACTTTTCCAAAGAGTAATAAGTTTCATGATTGCAAGAAAATACTCTTTAGGAAAGTTAAACCAAAAGAGAATTGACATGAGAAACAGAAAGTGTTCTTTTGTCTTTTAGGTCTCAAACATAAGATTCCTGAAGGCTAATTGAAAGTCTGGCCAAAAAAGGAAAAAACAATAGCAACAATTAACACTTAAAATTAGCCAACAGTTCTTATGTGTTCCAGAAAATAAAAAGCAAATGCTTTATACAGATTTCCTTGCTTAATCCCCACAATAACTAGCTTATTTTTGATTATCCCCTTTTTTGTAAATTAGGAAACTGAGAATTAGGGTGATTTAGGCATCCTACCGACCAGGCAATAAGTGGTAGGTGTAGGGTTTGAATCCAGCCACTGTGCCTTTCTGATGCAGAAAAGAAGGTCAGACTATTGGTATACATTTTAATTCTATTTTTTGCCTAGATTGAACAAACTTTGGAAACCCTTAGCTGGATCAGTCAAGTAGTCGGTCCCAGTATGCGACTGGCACGGAGTAAGTACTATAAACTATACTTCAATTAAAAAAAAATGAGAGAGTGGGGTTCCTGGGTGGCTCAGTCGGTTAAGTGTCTGACTCTTGATTTTGGCTTAAGTTATGATCTCAAGGTTTGTGGGTTCAAGCCCCGTGCTGGGCTTTGAGTTGACAGTGTGGAGTCTGCTTAGAATTCGGTCTCCCCTTCTCTCTGTCCCTCTCCCGCTTGCACTCTATCTTTCAAAAAAAATTTTTTTAAATGAGAGAAAAAAATGAAAAGAAACAGATGTTTCCTAAGTGAATAAAGAATTAAAGATTAATTTATTCTATTTATTTATTTATTTATTTATTTTGCAAAACTCTTGTATGGAGCACATTATGTGGCAAGCCCTGGCTAATGGTCTGTGTGTCTTACAAGTATTAATTCTTTTACTGTTTTGTAACTGTCCCCTGATGTCCACTCTAATTCATCTCTAAAAGGTAAGTCGCTGGAGACATTCCCTTCTTCACTTGCCTTGAAGCAAGCTGGAAGTTTTCTGTTTTTCCAAGTACTTGACTTTTGCCCCCTGGGGCTTGATATTTTAGCATCTTACTTTTGCAAATCAATTCCACAGCAGTACTGCTGAACTCTTACCCCTACTGGATTTGGGGGGGGGGGGGGAATGAATGTATTTCCTTCTGTAACCTAACAAAGGAGTCCTTGTTTTGTCAAACTTTTTGACAACTTTTTGGGTTAATGTGGATGGGAACATCAAAACCCTTGAGGTTTACCTTGTAAACTTCATGACGGGAAATGTGCATACATGGTGGTTTATTTCAGTTTCTCTTTTTAGTTTCTTTAACAAGTGCTAAATAGGATTCATTCAGTTATTTTCTGGCATGATATTTCTCCAAATCACCCGTTAGCAAGTCTGAACGTGTCTGCTTGTTGTTCTAATGAAGAAATCTCAGCCTCCTTATCAGCAATGCCTCTGGGACACAGGCTAAATTCTACTGTGATAAATCAATTTAGACTGGGAGAGAGTCCTAGTGATGGAAAGTTATTTCGTTCCATCAATATTTCCTGATGTACAAATGGACACTGTGGAAAACTCAAGTTAAAAATTCCATTTTAATTTGTATTGTCTTTGCTATCATTATAAAAAGGAACAGTGTAAATTTGCTAGAAAACATATTTTCTTTTACTTGATGGCTAATCCATTTGTTTATTCAACAGTTATTGAGTATCTATTGTGGGCATGGTCCCAGCCCTCAGGGGGCTCACAGTTTGGGCAAGGGCAGGGGTGTGTTGGGTCTGTGTACCTGTTGGTGATGATAGTGGGGTAGTAGGGTTGGAGGGGGGGATTTGTATAAAAAGTTAAACAAATAAATATAATGTGGTATATTGCAGATAGTGTATTTGGGGAACTTAGGGATGGGGCTTCTAAATCAATATGGGGGCCTGGTGAGGGTTGGTAGGGTACAGCAAGACTTCCTGATGAAAGTAACATCTGAACTGTATCTTAAGGTTAAAGATGTGTTTGGGGCAAAAGAGGAAGAGAAAGGCACTCTGGACAGAGAAACAGTCTGACCTATTCCAGGAGCTCCAAACAGTTTGGGGTTGGTGAAGCTACTTAATATGGAAGCTAGAGAGTGATTTGAGAGGAGGAAAAGGGCGTGGGAGAATCCAGGGCCTGGAGAGCTGGGTATCTAATATTAAAGAGCCTGGTCTACATATCTGTAGCAGTGGGGATCCTAAAATGGCTTAAAATAGGGAAAAGACAAGATGAGGTTTGTGTTCTAGAAAGATCTCTCTTGGCAAAAGTTCAAAAACCTGTGCTTTTTGGTGTAGCAATTCAATCTCCAGGCAATTGGTGTGAACGGGAGTAAAGATTTAGCTACTGAGAAAGAAGTGAAATGCTCTTTATCTCTAATAGTAAACAATTGAAAATAGTCGAAAGGTTCAACACTGCAGACATTAGAAAAATAAATGTAATAAACTTAGAAAATGGCAAATGTATTTTAGAAACATTAAAATGAGGTTGTAGACAAGGAAAGCTATTCGTGATACATGAAAAGGAAAGGTGTGACCAAGAAGTGGTATATTCAGTATTACCTTTCGAATATTTACTGAGACTGTACATACATATATATCTATATAATGAATATATTGAATATTGAGTGACATATACTTAGGTATGGGTATCTCTGGAGAGTGGTATTATGGGTATTCAAAAATGTTTTTCTTTTATTTATCTGCATTTTGTAAGTTTTAAATAATAAATCTTTTTATTTATCCAATAAGAAGATAACTTTAGGGGCACATGGGTGGGTCAGTTGGTTAACCGTCCGAGTTCAGCTCAGGTCATGATCTCGTGGTCCGTGAGTTCAAGCCCCGCGTCGGGCTCTGTGCTGACAGCTCAGACCCTAGAACCTGTTTCAGATTCTGTGTCTCCCTCTCTCTCTGACCCTTCCCCGCTCATGCTCTCTCTCTCTCTCTTTGTCTCAAAAATAAATAAACATTAAAAAAAATTAGAAGATAACTTTAAAATATTTTACATAGAAGCCAGTAACATTTGGCTACTTTGGTAGCTGTTTAGAGGAAGACAAAAAAAGCAGGAATGCCCTTTCTGGAGTATGTATTCCATCTTTTGGAACATTTTGTATTGTACTGCTTACTCTAATTCCTGTGACTTCAGATACCTTGGAACGAGAATGTACAGCATGACCTTTATTGATTGTTCTGTATTGGGTTTGGAGTCACCAAGTTCATACCAGGGTCAAATCACTCTTCCACCATTGCTGTTGTATTTGTGAGGTGAGAGCTACTTGGTGCCATTGGCTTGTCTTTAGGGTCTATTAGCTACAAAAGGCACTTTTTTGGTTTGAGTCTCTCCTCGATCAAATTTTAGCCACCCTCATCTGAATCTTCTTCTCAAATAGGCCTTGACTTTTGGGCTTGCATTTACACTGACCAATTTTAGCAACAAGCCTGTCAAGATGGTTTGGCCATCATCCCCATCCTCCATATCTGATCACCTTCCTTATCTCCCATCCCTCCCCTTGCCTGCCTCAGGAAGAATCCTGTTAGGTCAGTTTAGCAAAGAATTATGCTGTGCCTAACCATAAAAGACTCTTAAATACTGAGAACAAACTGAGGGTTGATGGGGGGTGGGGGAGAGGGGAAAGTGGGTGATGGGCATTGAGGAGGGCACCTCTTGGGATGAGCACTGGGTGTTGTACGGAAACCAATTAGACAATAAATTACATATATATATATATATGTATAAAAGAATTGTGCTACTCCTTTAATACCCACCCACCACCTTCTATGTCTACCCCACCTATGTTCTGCTTCTTGACTAGAAATCCCAACTTTTCCTGGGGCATGTGGGTTGCTCAGTTGGTTATGTGACTGGCTCTTGATTTCAGCTCAGATCGTGATCTAATGGTTATGAGTTTGAGCCCCGCCTGGAGCACACTCCACCTATCCTTGTCCCCCACCCTGGGCTCCACGCTTACAGTGCAGAGAAACTTGGTAAAAATGTAGGTTCTCAGTCTCTACCCCTTCAATATCCTGATTTAGTCGTTCTGCTGCTGGGCTTGGATATCTGCATTGTAATGGCACCTCAAGCGATTCTGATGGACATGGATCATAGACAACCCTTTGAGAAGAGCACACCACTTTCCTCTCCTGGACTACACAGCATATCACCCTTCCCTCTCCCTGGGCCCCTGTCCAGTGGCTCTGGAAAACCATGGTAGACAGTACTCATAAAAACAATATATTTAGAAGACCAGGATCCAGAGACTCCTGAGGAGCAATAAATGACCACAAGGTGGTCTGTGGCACCTCTGAAGTTGCAATGGTATTTGAGCATTCTCTCTTTTCTGGTAAGAAAGAGTACAGCTTTCAGATTCTCAAAGAAATCCACTATCCAAACATTAACCCTGCAAAGCCATGAAGCAGTTTTATGCCTTGAAAATTAATTATCTTCCCTCTTGATATGTTTCACATCTGAGCTTTGTATAGCTTAGATTGTTTTTCTCGGAGCACGCCCATGTCTGGGCACATAGTCTACTGCCTTGGCAGATGTAGGAAGGACATATACTGGAAGGGTAGTGGTGAAGACTTTCCTGTTGAATGCCTCATTCCCTTCTCCTCTATTATCCTTTTCCTTAGCATTTTTCTGTCATTTATATTGTTCTGGGCCTTTTTTGCCTTCTTTTTGAAGTAATTGAACTGGGTTCTTCTTTTGAAGTAACTGAGCCTGAGTGGTTCAGTTGATTGAGCGTCTGACTCTTGATTTTGGCTCAGGTCATCATCCCAACCTCGTGGGATGGAGCGTCAGCTCCACACTGAGCCTGGAGTCTGCTTAAGATTCTCTCTCTCGGTCTCTCTGCCTCTCTCCCGTGCTCTCTCTCTCTCTCTCTCTGTCTCTCTGTCTCTCTAAAAAATAAACAAAAATTATGTAAATTGACAGCCTCATTAGTGTTCAATCCTGTGCTTATTAAAATATGCTTCAAATAAGAGAAAAACAAGTTGAAAAGGGGGGTAGCTTTATGTGTTTCTGTCTACATAACTGAAATTTTTGCTCCTAGGGAGACTGCAAAATGGTGGGTTTTCTTTGTTGTTGTTGTTGTTGTTGTTGTTACCTTAAGTCTCTAAAGTAGTGAGAGAGAAACAGGGTAGGGAATGGCTTTGGGTAGCTAGCATCCTTGCAGTCAGAGGTCAGAGTTTGGGCACAAAACCTAGGTCTGCCAATTGCATCAAGCCTTGACCTTGGACAGGACAACACCTAGGTGAAGCAGCTGGGACTCAGCCTAATCCTTTCTGGTGATGGGCAGTTGTGGCTATATCCAGTTCCCAGAGGCAGCATCTCTACAGTGTGCCATATTCAGTGTCAAAGGCACAAGCTGTGATGTTTCATGACACAGTGTTATCGGTGGTGGTGGCTTCACTAGCCCAGTTCTATGGCATAGATTTTGGAGTTGTTCCTGGTTGCACAACTTCTGTGCCAGGTCCTGCAGCCCTTCCAGAAGGTCTGGGGCTACTCAGTCTACTTTCAGTGAATTGCTTTCTGCTGAAATCAACCATCTCCTGTTGTTCTTGGATGTTTCCTCCAAACATACCTTGAGCAGCTTTGCTTCCACATCTTCCTCATGTCCCGTTTCTCCTTTTCAACCACATGTTTTTTAAATCTAACTTTATCAGCAATGGTATACCATTTAAAAACTCATTCTGACAGTTCCCTTTTTTTCCTGTTTATTTTTATTTTTATTTTTTTAAAAATTTTTAACGTTTATTTATTTTTGAGACAGAGAGAGACAGAGCATGAATAGGGGAGGGGAAGAGAGAGAGGGAGACACAGAATCTGAAACAGGCTCCAGGCTCTGAGCTGTCAGCACAGAGCCCAACGCCGGGCTCGAACCCACGGACCGTGAGATCATGACCTGAGCCGAAGTCGGACGCTTAACCGACCAAGCCACCCAGGCGCCCCGTTTTTCTGTTTATTTTTTAACATAGAGATGTTAAAATGTACGCAAAGGTACAGAGAGTGGTATAGTAAACTTCCAAAGCACATTACCCAGTTTTACCATCTTATTCACATTTCCGCTCTCCTTTTCCCACTTTATGGGGGGATAGTATTGTATGGAGTATTTTATGGCAATTCCCAGACATCATATCATCTCACCCATAAATACCTTATATGTATGTCTGACTATCAGATAGGAACTTCGAAAATAAGATAAGCACGATGTCACTATCACACCTAATAAAGTTAACAATAATTAAGAAAATCTTTTTTATGTTTATTTGTTTTTGAGAGAAGGAGAGAGAGAGAGAGAGAGAGAGCGTGCTCGCGAGAGAAAGGAAAGACAGAGAGACAGAGCACCAGCCAGCGAGGGGCAGAGAAAGAGGGAGACACAGAATCGGAAGGAGGCTTCAGGCTCTGAGCTGTCAGCATAGAGCCTGACGTGGGGCTCAAGCTCACGACCTGTGAGATCATGACCTGAGCTGAAGTCGGACACCCAACCGACTGAGCCACCCAGGCACCCCAACAATAATTTTTTAATATCATCCAATTTCAGTCCATGTTCCTACACTTCTAGTGTTCTCCAAAATGAATTTTGACAATTGGTTTGTTCAATCAGACTCCACAGAATATGTACACAATGTATGTGGGTGATATGATATGTCTGTTTTCCCAATTTGTTTTCAAAATTAAATATAATTCACATAGATCTTATGTATGTCTCTTACTTCTTTAAAAATCTATAGCAGTTCCTCCTTCCTCTTTATTTCATGCTATTTATTTTTTGAAGTATTTCCCAATGTCTTGTAGAATTTCCCAATTTCTTGGTTTGTCTGAGTGCAACCTCACATGTTCCTCTCTCTCCTTTTCCCCCCTAAACTGGTGGTTAGATCCAGGGGCTTGATTAGATTCAGTTTTCATGTTTTATGTCCTATATTTTTCTCTTCTTTATTTTTCTTCACTTTATTTATTTTTAATATCTAGCTTAGTCACATCTCCTCCAAGAATTCTTCACTTTATCTCCACCTCCGCCCTCGGCGGTGGCTCCTTTCTCAGACACATGTAGCACTTACCTATCTATTTATTTATCTATCAAAGCATTTTCACTTCTATTCTTAAAAAGGCAAGGACTAGGTCCTGAGTGCAGAGATCATGTATGGCTCAGAACTGCTATTTTTCTCCATATCTAGCACATAATGTGGCTGACACAGAGTAGGTGCTCCATAAATAGTTGTTGAGATAAATGGATATGAAAGTCCAAATCATATATCAACTATCAACTGCTTAGTACTTGCTGCCTTCTGTGTGGTTTCTCACTGGGTTACAAGCCTTGACTCAACTCCTGGACTATGAGTCTCTTGAGGGCAGAGAGGAAGTCAAATACATTCTTGTAGTCTGGTTACTTAACACTATGCTCTGTTTATGACCAGCGCATGTACAATGTGTCTTCGAGTGAGGACCCTTTCACATTTATCCTTGCTGTTGGATTTTTATAAGCTTAAATGACAGGTGCGTGTGACAAGCATGAGCAAGAGTAAAATATTACATAAATGTAGGTAAGTGTGACAATAATAATCTTCTGTACTTCTTTTGCTCTTGTGCTCTGAAGAGACCCAATCTCTGGTTGAAATGTATGAAGATATTGACTTTCATCACCTTTTTAAAGAAAAGGTATCTACTCCTAGGGTTTAATTCATTCATAAAGAGGGATTACAGGGCCATCTACCAGGGGGCCAACTTTTTATCACGTGGATTAATGGTATGGCCATCCCTCGGGATGGGCCATCTATTTAAAGGAGTGAAAAGCGTTTAGGGTGATTACTCAAAGGTCTTTTGGTTGCAACTGACAAAAACCTAAAGCATAATAGTTTCAGCAAAAAGAAAAGAGTTTTGGATTCATATCTCTGGAAATTCTAAGGATATCTGCTTCTCTGATTGTTGATCTTATCTCACTGTGTCATTTTTGGTCAGCTTTCCAATGTGGCCATAAGTAATTAGCTTTAGGTTGTCTATCTTTGTTTTTTTTTTTTTTTTAATTTTTTTTCAACGTTTATTTATTTTTGGGACAGAGGGAGACAGAGCATGAACAGGGGAGGGGCAGAGAGAGAGGGAGACACAGAATCGGAAACAGGCTCCAGGCTCTGAGCCATCAGCCCAGAGCCTGACGCGGGGCTGGAACTCACGGACCACGAGATCGTGACCTGGCTGAAGTCGGACGCTTAACCGACTGCGCCACCCAGGCGCCCCAGGTTGTCTATCTTTGAACACCAAGCTTCCGCAAAGCAGACAGTCTTTCCCTGTTGCCCTGTAGAAAGGTTCAAAGGAGAACTTTTAATCGTGTTACTGTCCTGTGTCCATCCCTAAAGGAATCACTGTGGCTAAGGAAAAGGGGTCATTCATTGGTCAGGATTAAATCACATACCCACTCTCACTGGGTGGTAGATGGCGCTCTAAATGACAAATGTGTCACATGTGAGGGAAGAGGAGTTTTCCCCAACTCAGAGTAGGATGAGACCAGAAGAAAAGGTGCAGGGGAAAAATAGCGGCTGTATGTGCCTCAGGGCAACCTCCGCTCAGAGCTCTGTATGTAGCCTACAGATCCTTCTGGAAGGTGCACTTGTCTGGTGGTAAGTTCAGGGCTCTTAGTTTTCTTGATAGTTTTTTCCCCTTCACGTTTGGTCCATTTGGTCTGGTAGGTCACTATTTGATATGAGTGCCGTAATGGGCTGTTCCATTTCAGTTCTAAAGACGTTACACAGTGCAGTTCTAACATGAACTTCTTGATAGCCTTTAAGGGGTCAATGGAATTCTGGGAGATGCCCAATCATTAATCCAAACTTCTTAGAATTTTATCCTAGTATGATCATTTAGTTTAATACTTCTGGAAGGAAAACTCACAGATGAAATGTTAGTCTGAACGGAATATGTTTAAGATATTATTTATTTTTTTAAAGATATTTACCTTAAAGAAAAATAAAAGAATGACCAGGAAGCATAATTTTTAAAGACTACAAATCACCTTCCCTTGCATTTGACCTTGCAACATCTTCTAAAACAGGTTTGCTCATCTCCTCTCTTACAGATGAAGACATTGAGGCTTCTAGGAATCAATGACGTGCCCAAGATTACACAGTGCTTTAGACAGGATTTCAGGATTTCACCTCTGAGTCTCATAACTTTAAATATCACCCTCTAACTCTCTACTGCCTCCCTGATGCCTTAAGACATTTTTTAGAAGAAAGAACACATTCTGCTGGAAGTAATCAGAGGGAACGTCTGGAAGTAAACATGAGCCATAACTGAGCTTTTTATTCTGTTACCTAAATGAGTGATGGGAAGCTCAGGCGGGAGGATGACACTCATACAGTTTACGCACCCCCAAGTTCACTCCTGAATTGTTAGGACAATCTTGTTTGAACTCCCAGACAAGTGAGAAATTAAAAGCAGACAGTGACGACTCTGTTTTGTTAACTTGGTGCCTTTTAAATTAACCGGACCTTTCAAGTGCTGCTTTAGATTAAAAGTGGCTAATTGGATAAAGGGAGCAGAGCCACTCAGCTGGATGGAAGGTATTGTAAAAGCTCAGACTGAGTTACAGAAAAGGAATGCACAAGAATAATTTTTACGATAATGTTTTAATTCTAAAGTGAAGGCAAATTCCTCCACTCTATTCCAATCCGAGGACAAGGTAATATGTCACCGCGGCGCTGAAAAGCATACAGGCTGATAGATAGTTAGGTCCTTTTATTTTAAGGCAGGCTTGAAGGCAAAAACTTTCTAGTGCCAAAACCCTTCACGATTAAAAAAAAAAAAAATTTTTTTTTTTAAAAGGATTTGGCGTACCCTCGCAAATATCTGCACAGGGAGTAGGGCTGACGGTAGAAGAGCAAGGCTGAGGCCATTCTTATTAATATTAAATAGCCACGTCCGTATCCTTGAAGCAAGAGAGGAGAGAGGAGGGAGAGGAGCTGCTGACATTGACGATGAATCCAAACAGGAGTTGCAAGAGCGGTGTCCACCACGTTGCCTCTGCCCCCGCCTGGCCTTCTGGGAGTTGTAGTTTTCACGGGAGCGGCTCCCCTGGAAAGCCGGGAACGCCCGTCCGGACCGAACTACAGATCCCAGGCTGCGCGCGGCCGCCCGCCCCTCCCTCCCGGGTGCGAGTGTAAACTCGCCGCGCCGGGGCGGGTGGCCGCGCGCGGGCAAGCGGGCTGAGCTGGGCACTGCGCGGGGGCACACCGCTCGGGGGACCCAGGCCCCGCCACCTTCCCTCCGCCCCAGGCTCTGTTCTCACTTTTGAGCAGTGGAAGGACGGGAAGCGGGAGCCATGCAGTCGGAATCGGGGATCGTGCCGGATTTCGAAGTCGGGGAGGAGTTTCACGAAGAGCCCAAAACCTATTACGAACTCAAAAGTCAACCTCTGAAGAGCAGGTGAGTAGTGACAGCTGGAGGGAGGCGCGGAGTGCGGCTGGGGGCCCCGTGCCCCACACCGTGGGGCGAGGAAAGCCGGTCGTCCGGGCTCTGGGACAAGGACCCCGTGTCCTTGCCCGGGGGCAGAGGGCGAACTGCCCCCGCAGTTGGGGGGCCGCGTCCGCCCAGGCGGTGCGCCTCCGGGGGCTCCGTTCAAGTGCGCTGCGGGGGCGTCGCAGGCAGCCTACGACCGCCGGCCCAGGTGAGGGGTCCCTGGGCACGGCACACTGGCCGCTGAGACCGGGTGGGGGCAGGGGAGCGACCGGGCGAGCAGGTGGGGGAGGAGGAGCGCGGGAACCGGACGCTGTCCCGGTGGGAAGGAGAAAAAAAGAGTTTCTAGTGAACCTCTTTTCTGAAGATCCCGGCGGGCTGAGTACTCGGAGAGGGAGTGCTTGGGGTGGGTTGAAACGCGACGTTGATGGAAGCAATTAATTCGTTTGTGTCGCCTCCTCGGAGTCGGGCTCCTCTGGGAAAGTCCGCCCCTGGCCGCCTCCAGGTGATGTTTCCCGGAGCCCCGCCTCTCACCTTGCCCACCGGGGCACGCCGGCGCGGGCGGGTCGGGGGGCAGCGGGTGGGCGTGTCACCTCGTTCAGATTAAACAACTCCCTGGGCAATAGAGTCCCATTCAAAACCAGGCCTTCCCTGGAGGGGGAAAAAAAAAAAAGCCTCGTAACTGGAGGGTATTGGGACAGGCCTGCTTGGCAGGGCCCCTGCTTGGCAGCGACACGCGTTTAATTTGCAGGGGAGTTCAAAAACTTTTTGGAGAGAAGTGAAGACACCCGCTGGTCTGGCGCCCCACCACCTCTAGTGCCCATTTCTTATGCTACCTCCGTTCCCACTCCGTTCTGTCGGAACGGGTTGGGTATCTTTCTTTCTCTGTCCGGGGGCCGCTCCAGACATTTCCCGTGTTTACGAAGAGGGACATGGTCATTGGAGGTTGTGATAGTAGAGAAGGGTTTATGTCCACCCCTCTCAGTTCTGACATAAGGTGAAGCTATAGCTGGAGGGTTAAGCAGTGCTTCTGCACACCCACCTCAAACCTGCCTGCCTGCCCCTCACGTGGGTAAAGTCAGGGTGAACGGACCTGGCTGGCAGAGGGGGAGGAAGGTTCAGTAATCAGGGTGAATGAAGAGAAGGACAACTGGCCGGGGGGTGAAGTAGTACATAGTCCAGTCTTTGCTTCTGGGGTGCACGGGGCTCCTGTTTGCTCTAGCCGCAGGCAGAGCCAGGTTTGTTTCCTTCGGGGCTGCGTGGGGACTCTGAGTCCAAGTTGGGGAAGAAAACCTAGGAACTGCGTATCCACTTCCCGGGGTTGCTGAAGCAGCCTCTTTGCAGTCGCTTCACAGTGATTGGAAGGAAATGCCTACAAGCAGCCTTTAGTTGATGGTTTCTCTTCATAATGGCTGTTTTGTGTGTGAGAGGAGATTGTGTGTGTTGGGGGTGGGGGTTTTGAGTAATATTGTGTGAAGGGTATTGTTGGTTATGCTCATTGGAGCTTTATGTGCATTCGGCTGAAGGGACCAGTGTTTTACTGAGCAGTCTCTGCTTTTGCTTCTATAAGCAAATGCTTACATGGCCAGAATGAGGGAGTGAGTGTTTGAGTGTGTGTCTGTAGTCCTGAAAGAAATGAATTAACCGGACTGTTTGGAACATTTTTGATGGGAGCTGATACATAACATTAAATGAGTTTGAGAGAGTGAGGAAAATACCATCTGGAAAAACCCAAATGAGTGCCATGAAACTCATGTTGAAGGATTTGGGCCTGTTCGTTTTCAGAGTCGGCAAAAAATTGCTTGCAAGGGTGAGCGTCCTCGGTAGCTAGCTAGCATGTGTAAGGAAAAAATGTGGCTACGTGGGAAGCAATGGCTTCACACGTTGAAGCTAGAAACAGGTGCGGGACAGAACCGGTATGGAGAGGAATGCTAAATTAAAAAAGTTGTTGTAAAACTTGTCTGTGGAGCAGACACATGCTCTTTGAAATAAACCAGTTAAAGAAAATCTGTGAATAAATATATGGGGTTGGCAAAATTTCCCTATACTGTTTTCCACAGTTGTCTAACTTATTGTCATCGGCATCTGTTGTGTGACTTTAAAAGGGCTACATGTTGTTGGGGGCCTCCTCATGGCTTTTTGTCTGAAGTCTTTGCCAGGGTATCTCCCTTCTTGTAAGTCTTGGTTGGAAAAAGTAGAATTTGAAAGGTCAAGATGGCTGTAGCCATTTCGTCTCTCAGTTGTATTCCCTAGATCGTCTCTTGGAGTTGAAAATATGTTCAGAATCTGCCCACCTCTCGGCAGGTCCCCTGCTACCACTTTGGTCCAAGTCCTCACCAGCCCGTGCCAGGGTTATTGCGGTAGCCTCTTGCTTTCTACTGTTACCCCTTCCGGTGGATTTTCTACGTGACAGCCACAATGTTCCTGTTAAAATTGGTTCTCAGGCAGGATAGATATCGCTGCCCTCCCCAGGGGTCATTTGACAATGTCTGGAGAGATTTTTGGTTGTCAGAATGGAAGGGTGTTGGTACTGGTCTTTAGTACATAGAGCCCTGAGATGCTGCTAAACTTTCTGTAATGGACAAGGTAGCAACAGAGAATTATCTGGCCCTAAACTGTCACCGCTGAGGCTGAGAAACTGTGGCTTAAAACGTGCCACATCATGTCGTTCTCTGCTTAAAACTCTCCAGTGGCTCCTAGTTTCAGTAACACTCGAGATCCGTTAAACGGCAAAAGGCAGCCCGTATGGCCAAGTTCCCTGTCAGCTTCCTTGCTGTCCCGGAACACTCCGGGCTCCTCCTCCGTAAGGCCTTTGTATGTTGTATTTGGCTGGCGCCTCTGCCTGGACCATCCTTTGCCCAGAGAGCCACAGGGCTCACCACCTCACCAGCTTCAGGTCTTTTAATATTGCTAGCAGGCCTACCTTGACCTCACTAGGTACAATCACTATCCCTCCAGACTCTCATCTTCCTTGCCCTGTACTATTTTTTCCATTGTACTTCTATTATAACCAACTCTCATTTCTACTATGTTTATAATAGGTTCCTCCACGCTAGACTGCCAGCTTCAAGGGAGCAGAGATTTCTGTCTGTTCCTTGTTTACTGTTGTGTCCCTAGAGTCTAGAGCAGAGTTTCTCAACCTCAGTGCAATTGACATTTCATGCTGGATTACCCTTTGTTGTGGGCACCGTCCCGGCCATTGCAGGATGTTGACCAGCACCCCTGGCCTCCGTCTACTAGAGGCCACTAGCGCCCTACTCCCAATTGTGACATCCAGAAACGTCTCTAGACACTGCCAAATGTCCCTGAAGGGTACAGTCACGCCTGCTTAGAACAATTAGCCTTGAACATTGCCTGGCACGGGAATGATTTGTTGTTTGAACAGGTGTTGCTTTCTCCCTTAGGAGTCCACCCAGGACGGGGTGCTTGGTTCTGATTTTGCCTTCAACCTGGCGGCCTTTTAATGTAGGTATCCATCAGGGTCTCTCCAAAGTGGAGGTTATATATTCTTCATTTGGGCTGAGCTTGGATGTGCAGGTGTTTCATGAGGAAAGACACGTTTTCATTCCTAACCGAGACCTCCTGGCCTTTAGGAGTGTGAGGCTGCTGGAATTAGATCGCGTGACCCTCCTTTTGGTCATAGTCACTGGCAAATCTGCAGTGGAGGAAGACACACGATGAGGAAAGGTTCTAATGAAGAATTGTTTGCAGTGTGGTTCCCCCAGCAAGATTTTTGAAGCCTCTGTGTGTTCTCCTGGGAATGAGCTCTGAATGGTGGGCGGCAGGGGAAATGTGCCGAATTTCAAGGGTGAACCCAGAATTCACACGCTGATGCAGTCACATCAGGGAAACAGATGTGGAGCTGTTAAATGAGCTCCTATCAGTGTAGGCACTCTCTCTAGGTCTTTGGGACCTGAAAACAGCATTTTATTTTATTAAAAAAAAATTTTTTTTAAGTTTATTTATTTTTGAGACAGAGCGAGACAGTGCATGAACGGGGGAGGGGCAGAGAGAGAGGGAGACACAGAATCGGAAGCAGGCTCCAGGCTCTGAGCCATCAGCCCAGAGCCCGACACGGGGCTCGAACTCACGGACCACGAGATCGTGACCTGAGCTGAAGTCGGACGCTTAACTGACTGAGCCACCCAGGCGCCCCTGAAAACAGCATTTTAAAACATGTTAGCCTCTGTCAGGTTTATGGTCCTCTTATTCGATTGACTGGGTGCACAATTCTGTGGCTTTGTACTTGCTAATGCCCTTTTCCTGGACAGACTTCAAACTTGGCCTAATCTAGTTCCAGTTTCTTCTGTCAGAATTTTAGTTATGTTTCAGATAACTGTTGTTTAACTTCCTGCAAATTAGATAGAAATGGGAATGAGGGCAAGCCGTGGGTTTATTATGGCAGGACAGGATACAGTGGTGGTTTCCGAAAGCTGATTCCTGGAGACATGTGTGAAGTTTTCACAGGTTTGTGGTGAATGAGAAAGACAACAACTGTTGTGTCACACGTGCACATACACGTGTTTTGGGATAAGGCCACTGCCATTTCTTGGATTTATTCTGAGAGTTTCTCTCCTGTCTTCGTAGTAAAACTACCCTTTCTTTTATGAAATGATAATCCATTCTTGGCAAAACACAGCTGTCAATCTTTTACTGGTTTCTGAGAGTTTTCTTGATTTTTCTGCCAGTCCAGTCTGCAGGGAATTGCCAGCATTATTCTGGCATCACTGTCCCCAGCCAGCTGAGACCTTAGGCAGGCTGGGTCTAACTAACTTTAGTTTCCTCATCTGACAAATGGCGGCCTGCGTCCTAAGGGTCTTAGGAACATTCACTGTCACGTTGACTGTGGAAGAGTATTAGCCTGGTGCCCGGCCCATAGTAAGGGTTCAGTAAAATGTTAGCAAGTGGTGTTCTTGGTGTTATTTCTTTATTACTTAACGGTGAGTCCTGACATTCCATGAAGCATTTGCATGTGGTTGTCCTTGGCTTTCTACCTTAAGGCCAGGGTTGTTCGTGAACAACAACCTATCTCCTAATGAATACTACTGCCACCTAATGTTTAGATTTTTTTTTTTTTACATTTTATATTTTTGATCCAACCCATAAAAATTTATGCTGGTTAAAAAAAAAAAAAGCCATTGTGACATCAGTACCTACAGAAAACTTCATATTCGACATGTGTCTGTTGAGCCCTGTGCAAATTGCTTGTGTAAATTAATACCAGTAAACGTAGCTAACATCTATTGAGCATGCATCACGTGTCATTGCCTATTCTACGTGTTTTTATGTATGTGGACTTAATATTTGCATACCTGCGAGAGATGATAATGATAAATAACAACATTAATGATCTTAATTACATTTTTAAAACTGGTAATTCTTAATGCGGTGCTTACTACCTGCCAGGACTGAGTCTGAATATTTTACTTGTGTTAATTCAGTTAGTTTTCACATCCACCCTGGGTGTCTGTGCTTTTATTATTCTTATTTTCCAGAGGAAGAAACCGAGGCATAACAAGTAGATGGGCCCAGGTTTAACCTGAGGCCATCTGGTTCTAGCCCCAGGCTCTCGTCCACTAGCCTGTACCTCCGTGTAAAAGGCACTGTGCACGACAGCAGAAATGGAGAGGAACATCATTCTGCATCTTTTCCAGAACTCTCAGTGGGTGGAGCACCTGGGGGGCTTCATCCGTTACGTGTCTGGCTTCAGCTCAGGTGATGATCTCACAGTTCATGAGTTTGAGCCCTGCATCCGGCTCACTGCTGTCAGCACCAGGCCTGCGTCGGATCCTCTGTCTCCCTCTCTTTCTGCCCTTCCCTGGCTTGTTCTCTCTCTCCAAATAAATAAACAAACTTAACTTAAAAAAAAAGTCTCAGTGGGTGAAGGAAAGAACACATGGATCCAGCTAACCATGCAAGACAGAGTGTGACCTCGTGGGAAGGTGAGCATCAACAGTGGCCATTTCCTAGAGGACAGGAAATAGGAGGCCAGTTTTGTGAACGAGCAGGGCTGTATGAGTTTGGCCTGGAAGTTCAAGCAATACTCAAGCATATTTCTCTATAACATTAAATAAGATGTTAGACACCCTGGAGGACATATCCTAAAATAGACTTCTGGGGGTTTTGGTTGCCTTTTAAATGTTTAAGCAGACTCTCAGACCTTCCTCACGGTCTGGGAGCTCCTGGTGGTGGCAGAGACCGGATGCGCGTGAACAGGTTCAGAGGGGGCCGTCCTGAAGTGCTGTGCCCACGGCTCTGTCACTTAACCGTGACGTGTGTGCTTGAGACACTTAGCTTCTAGGAGCCTCAATTTCCTTACCTGTAAAATGGGGCCAACATACTATTGGTAGAAGTTTTAATTTTTTTTTTTTAAATGTAATGTTTATTTATTCTTGAGAGGTGTGAGCAGAGGAGGGGCAGAGAGAGAGGGAGACACAGAATCCGAAGCAGTCTCCAGGCCCTGAGCTGTCAGTGCAGAGCCCGAAGCGGTCTTGAACTCACGAACCGTGAGATCAGGACCTGAGCCAAAGTCGGATGCTTAACTGACTGAGGCACCCCTATTGGTAGAAGTTTTGAACTGGAAATAGAATCTGTAAAAGTGCTTTACAGAGTGCCTAGCACACATCAGTAATAAAACTCCTTCTTTTCTACTTTACCACGGTAATTTTTTCCTTCCTCATAACAATAACTAAGAGGCAATCTCCGAAGCAAAAGAGGCAAGATCGAGGTGCCTCATGCTGGGAGATGTTCAACTCTTCTTATGCAAATTAGTTTTGTGGTATGATTAGATGGAAAATTTGATTAAAGTGGATTCTAAGTGTTGGTTCTGTGTGTTATTGGAGATTTCCCTTTCCTGAGTCCTATTTATAGAATTTATTTAAGCGTGTGTGTGTGTGTGTGTGTGTGTGTGTGTGTGTGTGTGTGTGTGTGTTTAATTCCCTTTGAGTTCTGCGGTGCAGTTTGCACAGGCTGATGTTTATATCTGCTCCAGTTGTGCAAGAAGTGGAAAATATCCTTTTTTTAGAACAGGTCACATGTGCTTACTGTCAGGAATAGGACCTCAGTGTAAAAAAATGTATCTTGGGACAAATCAAAGTTACTAAATTTCTCCCTCCAACTGCTTTGTTTCAGAACTGGCAGTATTAGGATAAATAATAGGGAAAAAAAAACCCACTCGGCTATTTTTTTTTTGTCATTTTTCAAGGACAATAAGCAA
>NW_024412617.1:0-4758 GCF_014898765.1 Herpailurus yagouaroundi
TGGCAAACTTTGTGCAAACCGCATGGGCACCCTGTGTGGCCAGCTGCAGGCAAAGCTGCCATTGCACACTGTGCACATCTGCACTGCACCCAGCTATGCACCCCTGGCTACCCTCATAGGTCTCACCCAGCCACATGTCTCCAGCCACTGATGCACTCTGTGCACAGCCTTGAGCCCCTGATTGCCCTGGTGCATAGCCCCCCAGCCACCAAAGGACAGCTACATATTTGTCAACAGAATCTTGGCAAGCCAGAGGGAAGTGACATGACATATTCAAAGTGCTGAATGGAAAAATCAGCAGCCAAGAATACACTATCCTGAAAGGCTATCATTCAGAACAGAAGGAGACATGGAATCTCCCCAACAAAAACTAAAAGAGTTTGTACCACTAAATCAGTCCAGCAAGAAATACTAAGAGGGACTCTGAGTGGAACAGAGAGACCAAAAGTGACCAAAGGGAGGTAGAAAACACAAATCCAGTGAAAATGAATATTTCTGTAAAAAATCAGTCGAGGAACTCACAAAAATGGATATAAAATATAATAACGTACCAAAACACAGTAGGGAGGAGAAAATAATGGGTTCAAAGGTAAATGACCATCAACTGAATACAAACGGCTAAAAGCAAAGAAATTATGTAAAACTTAATGGTCACCATATATCAAAAACCACCCATAAATATTCAGAGAATAAGTAGAAAGAAAATATATCACTAAAGTAAATCAGGAAAACAAGAAAGGATCGAGAAAATCATGAAAAACCACAACAAAACAGGTAATAAAATGGCAATACATACATACAAATCAATAATTACTTTGAATGTAAATGGAATGAATGCTCCAATCAAAAGACATAGGGTGTAAAAATGGATGAAAAAACAAAACAGATTTATATGCTGTCTACAAGTGACCCATTTTAGACCTCAAGACACCTACAGAATGAAAACGAGAGGATGTCGAGAAACATCATGCAAATGAACGTCAAAAGAAAGCTGGGGTAGCAATGCTTGTATCAGAGGGAAAAAAACAGAATGGACTCAAATAAAATGACAAATGAGAGAGGAGAAATCATAACCAACACCTCAGAAATACAAACCACCATAAGATAATATTATGAAAACTTGTAAGTCAAAACTTTGGACAATTTACAAGAAATAGATAAATTCCTAGAAACATATAAGTTACACAAACTGAAACAGAAATAGAAAACATGAACAGGACAACAGCCAGCGAGCAAATTGAGTCAGAAATCAAAAAACTCTCAACAATCAAAAGTCTAGGACCAGATGACTTCACAGGTGAACTCTACCAAACAGTTAAAACAGGGTTAAGACCTCATCTTCTTAAGCTAGTCCAAAATATAAAAAATGATGGAAAACTTCCAAATTCATTCTATGAGGCCAGCATTACCCTGATACCAAAACCAGAACAAGAGCCCACTAAAAAAGAGAACTCCACACCAATATCCATGCAAAAATTCTGAATCAAATACTACCAACCGAATTCAAAAATACCTTAAGAAAATAATTCACCACAATTAAGTGGATTTGTTCCCAAGCTGCAAGGTGGTTCCATGTTCACAAATCAATCACTGTGATGCATTACATAACTGGGAGAAAGGATAAGAACCATATGATCGGGGCTCCTGGGTGGCTCATTCCTTGAAGCATCCGACATTGGCTCAAGTCATGACCATATGGTTTATGATTCAAGCCCTGTGTTGGGCTCTCTGCTGAAAGCTCAGAGCCTGGAGCCTGATTCAAATTCTGTGTTTCCCTCTCTCTCTGCCCCTATCCCACTCACATTCTGTCTCTTTCAAAAATGAATAACCATTTCAAAAAAACCCCCACACATACGGTCATATCAATACATGGAGAAAAAAGCATTTGACAAAGTACAACATCCATTCATGATTATAACCCCCTCAAGTAGGTTTACAGGGAACATACCTCAATGTAATAAAAGTTATCTGTGAAACCCCCGCAGTTAACATCATCCTTAGTGGGGAAAATCTGAGGGCTTCTCCTCTAAGGTCAGGAAGAAGACAAAGATGTTTACTCTCACCACTTTTCATAAATGTAGTACTGGAACTCCAAGCCACAGCAATCACACAAAACAAAACAAAACAAAACAAATCCAAATCTAGAAGAAGTGAAACTTTCGCACTTTGCAGATTACATGACACTATGTACAGAAAACCCTAAAGAGTCCACCGAATAACTGCCAGAACTGATCAC
This sequence comes from Herpailurus yagouaroundi, assembly GCF_014898765.1. NCBI lineage: Eukaryota > Metazoa > Chordata > Mammalia > Carnivora > Felidae > Herpailurus > Herpailurus yagouaroundi. Next base: position 2,237 of record NW_024412617.1, read on the forward strand.
TGAATTCAGCAATGTCAGAGGATACAAAATCATTGTACAGAAACCTGTTGCATTTCTAGACAACAATCATGAAGCAGTAGAAACAGAAATTAAGAAAACAGTCCCATTTACAGTGCACACCAAATAATAAGACGTCTATGAATAAATCTAACCAAAGTGGTGAGTGACCTATACTCTGAAAACTATAAAACAGTGATGAAGGAAATTCAAGATGACACAAAGAAATGGAAGGACATTCCATGCTCATGGATTGGAAGTACAAATATTGTGAAAATGTCTATACTTCCCAAAGCAATTGACACAATTAATGCAATCTCCATCAAAATACCAACAGCATTTTTCACAGAACTCAAACAGTCCTAAAATGTGTATGGAACCACAAAAGACCCCAATCTTCAGAGTAAACATCCTTTAGGTGAAGTGATAATTAAGGATGGCATGATGCCTCTGGATCTTCCGCTCCAAAACACGTTAACTCTGGCCTAAGCGTATGAACAAACGTTAGATGTATCCCACCCAAGGATCATTCTACAAAATACATTCTACAGACGTACCCTCAAAACTTTGCAGATTATGAAAAATATGGAAAATCTAAAAATCGTCATGACCAGGTGGAGCCTAAGGAGACAGGATGACTGAATGTAATGTGCCAGCTGGGATGAGTCTGGAACAGAAGAGGTTAAAACTGAAGAAATCTGAGTAAACATATAAATTTTAGTTAATACTACCATATCTCTTCGGGATATTGATTGTGATAATGTACCAACTCATAGGCCATCAAGAGTCAGAAAACAGTCTGACGTATGTGGAGACTCAGTACTATCTTCCCAATTTTTTTTGGTAACTAGAAACCCGTCATAAATGAAAAGATTATTAGTAATCATGGTTTTATTTTTTCAACACATAATATTATAAAACTGGTTCTAGTATAAGTTACTAGTGATTGACATTTACCTATTCTTGTTGTTCTTACTATTGTTTAATTTAAATAATAGCATTCATGTTACAGAAAACCGAATGCACAATGATGTACAATTCATAGAAACATCTACTTTACATATTTTAAGATAACATATATATATATACACCACTGTATCATGTGGTATGTAAATTAAGTGTTTTTCTGATCTTGAATGATCATGTCATTGAATGGCTTTCCATAAAGGTGGTTATCCTAGATAATAAATGATACTCAGATTTTACAGGATGTACTTCACATCATGCTCGAACATTTTCAAAAAAAAAAGTGTACAAACGGCCAGATGAATCATTGTGACTGGCTCACTTATTCTAAAGAATCCTTGCTTTAACATTTTCATGCATATTTTTAGCAAGAATACAACAGAATCAAATATTTCCAAATCAGAGATATTCAAAGACTGGAAGAAAGATAGGGAGTTCAAGGGGTTTCAGAAGGAAAAGATGTGACTATGAAGTGGCAGTCACAGGCAAGCAACTTTCTCTGGGCCACTTTGACAGGTTTGCATGAGGATATGTGACTTGCCAAAGGATAAGACCCAGAAGTACAAGCGGGAAAGACAACACTTTAGGAAGAGGTGACTTGGAAAGTGTGCTTCTGTGCCTATGTGGTGGCTCAGCAACCTGGCTGGGGGTCCCTGAGTCAAAGATTTCAAAAGTCCAGCAGTAACTTAGACTCACAAAGATCTTAGTAACGTATCAAAGTAACTTAGACCCACAAAGATCTTAGAGCCACAGAGTTGATCTTCATCTATGATTAGGAGATGGTCATAGTTTCCCAGGATATGAAAATCGGGCCGGCAGTAGGTGGCTAAATATTATTTAGGGCTATATTTCTAATAAAAAATGAATGTGTAAAAATTTGGGTTTGGAATGTTAAGAAAAATCATAGGCCCCACATCACCAAACCTAGTTTCATCCCTGCAGAAATGTAACCTTTAACCAGTCAACATAATTGCCTAGTCCGTGCTAGAAATTTTACTGATAGACCACTGCCATCCCCCTCAGGGAGACAATCTTGCCTAAATAAGGTATTCCATGCCACTAATTTTTTAATTTTTATTTAAGTTTATTTATTTTGAGAGAAACAGAGAGCACATGCAAGGGAGGGACAGGGAGAGAGGGAGAGAGAGAATCCCATGACAACGAGTTTATGATCTGAGCCACTATCAAGAGTCAGACACTTAACCAAGCTATCCAAGCACCCCAAGAATATGGGCTTTCAAAGGTTAGCAGTCTTGGCTGGGACACATCCCTAAGGGCACTGGCCTTCTCCTGGAGAGAAGGCAGCAAACTACTTGCAGGCATATGGCATGGAAACAGTTATCTGTACAATGCCTGGTGCACACAGTGGGCAGATTATATACTCATCTTGCAGAGCATCCCTGAGAGGCAGTGGTCAGAAGAGGGGACAAAGGAGCTGGGACAGAGGAGCTGGGTGACGCCATTTCCCTCCTCTGCTCCCCAGCATAAACACAGAGCCACCTGCTGGATATAAGGCAATTCCCACACTGTCTGCCTAACCTGCCTACACCAAGCCCCAC
>NW_024412618.1:0-20814 GCF_014898765.1 Herpailurus yagouaroundi
AGAGACAGGATACGCACCAGCCCAAGGGTGGGTTTCAGAGGTGGGATGGAAAACCTCCCTGCTCTGCTCCCAGATGCGCCTTCCACGTCCACCTTGGAGGCTTAAGTGACTGGATGACTCACGTCTCTGAGATTAAAATAAGAGAGGGCAGTAGATGTGGGACTGGCTTCCCGTGTCATTCCTACCATCGTTGGTCCTTTGGCGGCACGGTGCTCGTCGCAAATGAGCAGTACCCGTCTCTCTCTAACTAGGCTGCCACCCCTGGGTGACCAGCCCCGAGCCTCCTACATGGTAAGTACTTTTAGTACGGTAGCAGGTGCACTGCCCCTCGGTTACTACACTGTCTGAGACCCTATGTTCTGCATAGAAGAGCTCTCCGTGTTCAAGGCACTGATATGCGCCGCGGCAGGCTGGGGCCAGCAGCCTCCACACTGGCCCTTCCTCTCTCCTGCTCGTGTCTGATGCCCGCCTCTCTCCGCCGGGCGGATCTGGATTATTCCGAGGGACCAGCGAGTGCCAGTGGCTGGTTTAGGAGTAGGCCTGTGGCCCAGCTCTGCTCGGTGTGAGGGAAGAGGTGGGGGTCTCCGGAGAGGCTTCTGGGGAAGCTCTCTCTGCTGGAAAAATTTAAAAATACACGGAAGGGAAAAGCATTGCCTTCTCCCACCTCGATGACCCTGAGGCTGTGGCGTCGATCCTGAAGCGAAGGAGCAAGATACACCGTGACTGGGAAAAAGAAGCTCCTCGAGGCTGCCTTTTCTGCTACGAGGTCAGGTCAGAGGCATTCGGCTGAAAGCAATCAAAACCCCAACTGGCCAACGATTTGGATCAGGAACGAGCAAACGTCTGCTTCCGAGGGTCGGATAGTCAGTATTTGAGGCTTTGTGGGCACATGGCCTTTGTCACGGGCTCATGCCTGCCCTTGCCACTCCAAAGCGCCACCAACAATGAGCACACAGATGAGGCTGCCCGTGTGCCAGCAAAACGCAATTTACAAGACCAGGCAGCAGCCTGGATGTGGCCACATGGTTTAAACCGGAGAGGAATCCGTCATTTACTGAATAACAGAACAGGAGGAACGTTCTGGGGCTGGTTCGGGACCTGTGACGTGGTGTCTCTTCATTCTTCCCTCCCAAGGCTCCAAGAAGGCTGTCCTAGACCGGGGTGTCCCCACCGCACAGGGCACCACCCAAGGCAGAGTGGGGACCCCGGTGTCTCCCACACGGCCCACACACCTGCCCTTGTGTGTCCCCATGTCCGGCTGCAAGGCAAGTGAGAAGTGGGTGAGCGAGAAAACGGTTGGCGATGACTCTGGGGAGTCCCTCCCGCCGCCCCCCGCCCCGAGAAATGTCAGCCCCGAGAAGTCGTCACCAAAAGGAAAGGGACTCAGAGCAGGTCAGCTGACCAGCTTCCCTGGGCTGCGACAGTGGCTCCAGGGCACATACAAAAAAAAAAAGAGCCTAAAACTTCTTTTTAAAATACTAAATACTACTATTAACAACGAATTAAATGACTTAAAATTACAGTTATGTTGAAATCTTAAAAACGTAATTGCAGAGGCAAGAGGAACCTCGGGGAAATTACTAGAAGGCGGCGCCAGAAAGGAGATTTCTAAACGAATCTGTATAATGCTTTGCAAAGTGCACTCACGTACTCTTGGTACTCTTGGGAAGAGGCCTTGGTCCCTGGTTTACGGGCTAACCTGACAGAACTGGGGTCTCCTGCAGGCCCAGGATGGCTTCTCTCTACAACACCTGTTACATGACACAGGGCTCTCAGGAGACTGGCGCAAAGGACCGAGGGCTGAGGAGCCAAGCTGTTGGGTCTGGAAACGCAGGCGGAAGAGAGCCAAACGCTGTGTCCGAGAAGATGCCACACTTGTTCCGTTGGGCCCTGTGACGACACAGAGCTCAGCTCCAGGCAACCAAGCCTCGGGGTCCAAGCCTAGGTCCTTCCTAGGGGAGCCTTTGGAAGGCGCCTGTGGCCCAGAGTCCGACTACAGATTAGACTCGATGACCCTGAGTCCCCAGGGCCCTTTCCACCCCCCCCAGATTTGAGAAGTTTGGCAAAGGAGCATCGGGGAGGACGAGGGGAAGCTGAGGAACCGTGGAGGTGTGACAGTAGGACCTGTGGGTCAGAGCTGGACCAGGGCTGGGAGGAATGGCATGGGGGATGGGAAAGGCCACGCAGTCAGGGAAGCCGTGGGAGCTGCTTCGTCACTTCTGAGAGACCTGGGGCACCCTGGGCAGGAGGAGACGCTGCCTGTCCCTCTACCTTCTTGCCCCCGGGCTCTAAGAGATCAAAGACTGGCCCACACTCAGCCCTGCAGGAGGTTCAGAACAGGAAGGAACCTCAGAAATGACCCTCACCAGCTTCCTCCCCCACCCCCACCCCCTCACCCCGTGCGCGCGCGCGCGTGCGTACACACACACACACACACACACACACACACACACAACCACATACGCACAGCCACACACAGTATCTCACGCACACAGTGCATGTAACATCAATATTGGATATTTTACAGATGAGAAAACCAAGACGGAGCAACATGGGGGGGAGGGTGTGCTCGTGTCCGCCTGACGCACACACAGAGAGGGGACCTGGATCCCGCACTGGACGCCACCTTCCCCTCCCTTCTCCCCCCCTGCTCTCCCGGTCACAGATGGTTCTGCCTAGCTGGCAAGTGGAGTCTGGGAGGACAATGGCCAGGATGGCCACCATGGCCTTGAGACCCCACTGCCAACAACCGGCCCTCCCGGGACGCAGCCTTTTCTTCGTTCTTCACCCAACGCTCAGCCCCGCACAGTGGGACCTTTGTGAGAGGCTCAGATGTAGACAGAGAAGAGAGATGGGGACAGGGGCTTGGAGGCATGGAGCAAACAGCCTGTTTCGTCTCCAGGGCAGCGGCGATGAGCTGGCCCAACTCCTGTCCAGTGTCCTCCAGGGAGAATGGAGGAGGGGTGTTAAAAATGAAACGCAGGGGGCGCCTGGGTGGCTCAGTCGGTTGAGCATCCAACTTCGGCTCAGGTCATGATCTCGCGGTTCGCAGGTTCGAGCCTCGCATCGGGCTCTGTGCTGACAGCTCGGAGCCTGGAGCTTGCTTCGGATTCTGTGTCTCCCTCTCTCGCTGCCCCTCCCCTGCTCATGCTCTCTGTCTCAAAAATAAATAAAAACGTTTAAAAAAATTTAAAAAAAAGAATGAAACCCAGGCAGACAGAACGCATCCCCCAGGGTGTGGACGGAGACTCAGCTGAGGCTGTATGCAAATGGCCGGCTGCCTCCCAGTCTGGTGTCCCTGTGCCTGGCACCTCCTGGCTAGAGACAGAGGCATGCATAATGTTGGGGACCCCAGGCATTCCTTCTCCAGCTACCGTATGTAATCTACGTCTGCCAGTGGTCACCTCAGGTCCCCCTGGCTTTGTCTCCAGGTGGGGAGCCTTCCCGGGGGACCAGGCACGTCCCGGCCCGCCCTTGGGCCCCGGCTGCCCTTCGGCAGGGGAAACTGAGGTTTCTGAGCCTCCCACAGCTGAGAGGGAGAAGGGATAGCAGGCAAGACCACTTATATTCTGAGGAGAGAAGGGAAATCTTTTTGAGGGGAGGGCGCAGAACCGGGGGACTCCAAAGCAGAGATAACGAACATTTCTGTCTGGATTTTGGAAAGAGATTGCCTCTCTGTCCGGGGCAGGCTTTCCATCCGGGGGACCCAGGTTGGCTGGGGCGTGCTGGCCAGGTCAGCCTCGGACTTGTCGGGTCTAAGGACGGCTCAGATGTTTCCAGTGAGCCAGTTAAGCCCTCACAAACACCTGCCCCCTTCTCTCTGGAACTTAGGAGGGCAGTCGAGGGGAGGGGGATCAATTCTTCGAGAGGTATACAAATGGATTGTTTTTAATTCCTACATACTGCAAACCGCGCTAAACTCTGCCAGACCAGACGTGTTCAGAGAAAGGATTTGTAAAGTTAAACCAAACCAGGAACGGGGCCTCCAGAGCATCCCGAGGAAACCTTCCCATTTAATAGAAATCACATGCAAATCCTTTCCCTCTGATGGTGCCCACAGCAGACCGTACCTTAAAGCCACACAGGCCTGTTGTGCGTCTTGTTTTTGTTTTTGTTTTTTCATCACTGAGGAAGATCGTTCTTGCTTTTCTATGTAAAAATTCCCTCAAATTTCCAAGGCTTTGTTCCGAAAGATGATGCGTCACTTGAGGTGACTATTACCTCTCCCGGGTCAGGCACCTCAGATGCTGGGGGCCATCCTTGGCAACCGAGGGAGGAACATTCCAGGTGAGCCAGCAGCTTGTGCTGTCAGGTGGCCCCAGGCTACGCTCTCACCTGAGGTCTTGCCACAACAGAGCCAGCCCTAGACAAAGCCCTCGCAGGCTCTGAGACCCCAGGGCAGAGCCCATCCTTCCAGACCTTCCCACACAGTCTCCTGTTCCGCCCCCCGCAGACCCCTGCTCCACGTGAAGCTGCGCAAACATCCCTGTAAGATATTATGCCTTTGTCACCTCCCTCAGATGGCTCTTTCAATGGAAACTTTCCCAATGTTTTGACTGATTTCCACACACCTGAATTGCGGCCTACTCTGTGCCACGATCATCATCATGATGGATGAGGCAGAGTTTCTCTCCTAGAAGAGAATGTCTCATCCTTGACATTCGCCTTTCCCGCCAGGGCACCTAGCCTGGGCACCTAGGGGGCTCCCCTGTAAGCTTGGAGACCTGACCCCAAACCCGGTCTCACCGGCCCAGATGGGGCACCTGTGCGGAAGCTCCAAGGCCAGCCTGGATCTTTCTTTTACTCTCTCAGCCGGTGCCCCGGGGTCAGGTTCCCAGGCCTGGCTGTCACTTCACTCATCTTGTCCGTTTGTATAATTGAGCACTACTCGCCCGCCAGGCCGCCCACCACCCGCCAAGCCCCAAAGGGGCGCTCCCTTCGTGCTTTTGTCACTCCTGACGACAGAAGTGGCTGTGTCCTGAGAGAGTCTCTCAAGCGCGTCCATTCCCAGCACGGCGGGCTTTGTGGCGGGAGCGCCGAGTTCCCCTTGGCGAAGGGACTGGGAGTCTTCGGCCAGACTTTAACCTTGATGGGGGGGAAGCGGTGTTCTCGTCACCTCAGCCGCTCGTAGGCTGTAGAGACGTGAAGGAAAAGGTTGGAGCAGAACCTATTTTTAGCCCACCTAAGAAGCGTCCCCGGTCGTCATCAGGCCCGTGTCTGATGGCATGCGAGGTCTCAGTCACCCCCACTATCAGGAGGGCCAATAAAGCAGGACCTCTGTCTCCACAGAAGAGACTCTGGCCTCGTTCCCAACTTCCCCTTCCTGTGCTCGAGTAGGTAAACACTCAGTTCCGTGAAAGCAGCTGGGACAAAGGCCAAGCTTCTCACGCATATTACCTCACCCCTGCTTCCTGCCTTGGGTGATGCCCTAGTTTATAAGGACTCGGGTGGATCGAGGCAGCCAGGCTGGGCTCCTGCCCCCTTCGGTGAAGCCCTGACTTTTGGGCCCTTGCCCTCTCCTTGGAGTCCCCTTTGTTTCTGGAGTCAGCTTCCGGCCCAGACCAGAGAGGCAGCCTCCACGGGCAGTGCGTGGGCCCCTGAGACTTGTGGAGCCGCTGTGGTTGGCACCCCTCGCTCCCCTAAAGGTTCACCTTCCCACTCCTCGGCCTCTTCTTTCCTCTGGCTTCTGCCATTGCGCTTCCCCCTTGCACCCCTCTGTCCCCCTTCTCTTTTTACTTCCCCAATTGCTTATGCCCGAGCGAGGCCCCCCGACCACCCTGCTTGGCTCTTGGCATCTCGAGTCCAAAGGGCTTATCTGTGCTCTAGGAAGGGAAACTCCTCTGTGCTTATCCAAACCCGTGGATGGGCAAAGAGCCACAGGTCAACCAAGAAGATAGTGTAGTTTGGGGGCGCCTGGGTGGCTCCGTCGGTTAAACGGCCGACTTCGGCTCAGGTCACGACCTGGCGGTTTGTGAGTTCGAGCCCCGTGTCAGGCTCTGTGCTGAGAGCTCAGAGCCTAGAGCCTGCTTCAGAGTCTGTGTCTCCCTCTCTCTCTGCCCTTCCCCTGCTCATGCTCTGTCTCTCTCTGTCTCAAAAATAAATAAAACATTGAAAACAAAATTTTTTTTTAAAGAATATAGTGTAGTTTACAAGCTACAAAAAAGGGAGGGGAGTAAACCCCTGTATTAAAAACTCCAACCTTTAAAAAACACTGCAATTTAGAAGCAGAAAGGAACAATTGAAAGATCCTCATTGGGGTGCCTGGGCGGCTCAGCCGGTTAAGCGTCTGACTTCGGCTCAGGTCATGATCTCACCGCTCGTGGGTTCGAGCCCCGCATTGGGCTCTGTGCTGACAGCTCAGAGCCTGGAACCTGCTTCGGATTCTGTCTCTCCCTCTCTCTCTTGCTCTCAAAAATAAATAAACATTAAAAAATAAAAAAAAATTTAAAAAGATCCTCATTACTCCCTGAAAAATATTGCCATTGCCCCATCACTGCCTTGAAAGAGTCACCACATCAGTAGAGGAGTTCCAAGCAAATGTCCTCCTGGGGCCTTAACGGGCATCTGTCAGGAGGCCCGGACTTCACCTGTGAGAGAGCTGGGGGCACCGGCCAGAAATGGGGCGGCAAAGCAAGGCAGGCAGATGACGGGCGACCTCTGAGCCCTGTCATGACGGTCAGCACTTGCTTCAGTCACAAAATACCACAGAGTGGGCGGCTGAGACAACCAGAATTTATTTCACACAGTTCTGAGGCTGCAAGACCAAGGTCAAGGTGCCAGCTGGCTCAGTTCCTGGTGAGGGCCCACCTCCTGGCTCACAGACGGCTGCCTTCTCGCTGCGTCCTCCCACGGCAGCCCTGGTGTCTCTTCCTCTTCTTATGAAGACACTTAACCCCATCCTGGGGCCACCCTCCTGACCTCATCTAAACCCTGTTGTCTCCCAAAGGCTCCACCTCCAAATAGCAGCCCCTCGGGGGTTAGGACTTCCTCGTGTGACTCTGGGGTAGGGGGGCACAAAATTTAGTCTATAGCTCCCTTATCACCGGGGGAGAAGTTCCTTGAGCATAATACCCCAGAGCAGAGGCCTGTGGGCTGCATTATTCCTAATTATATTCCCCATGTGACAGAGCTGTATGTTTGGAATTCAGAATCCCACCAGTCTGCTGGTTAGAAAGGCCAGGGCAGCCCCTACAGAAACATGGAAGGCATTCACTTTTTCTAGAATCCAACTGTTATTCTGCACATGGTCCCCGGGAAGCCGGGGGCCCCAAGGCTCCTCGAATCTCTGAGGGGAATGACTATGCTTCAGAAAGAAATAACAGCAAAGCAGTTGTTGTCTTGTGACGATAGGGCCGACACAACACAAGAATTGGTGGGGGGGGGTGGGTAAGGGCTGAATGCGGACCCCACTGAATCGTCTTTACTTGAGCACAGCGTTGGCAGGGTAGTTGGATAAAGCCTGGCTAATGTGAAATCACCGTAAGGATCTGGTTCGTTAATAATTCATTGCAGTCCTATTTGCCACTCTGTTACCCAAGATAACATTTTGTAGGTCAGCCTCCTTTCCAGTTCCATTAAGAAATCATTAATATTTGGGACGCCTGGGTGGTTCAGTCAGTGGAATGTCTGACTCTGGCTCAGGTCATGATCTCGTGGCTCATGGGTTCGAGCCCCACGTCGGGCTCTGTGCTGACGGCTCAGAGCCCGGAGCCCGCTTCGGATTCTGTGTCTCCCTGTCTCTCTGCCCCAATCCACTCGCATTCTGTCTCTGTCTCTCTCAAAAATACCCAAACATTTAAAAAAAGGTTTTTTAAAAGAAATTATTAATATTTGCCATTTAGTGAACTGTTATGAATAAGTTCGTAAAGAAAGTAGAGAAAACTGACCTAAAATATTGTGGTCCTCGGCAACAGAATTGTAAATAGAGCCGTAATTATTTTTATAATCAGTTACAGAGATAGCATACCCATGTTTTCGTTTTTAAGTAAAATGCATATCGTTATAGAATAGGCACGTGATAGTCATAGGATTTTGAATCTCACAGATAGGCGTTCTCCCATTAATTCCTCAAGTCTCCAGATTAACCCTTCCTCTGTTGCTTTCTTGAGCTCTCGTGCCACTCTGCCTTCTTTTGTGCCCTCAGAAGGATATGATCTTGTCCCTCATGACATCTTGGTGGTTATGTTCTTTTTGAAACACGATGATGTATGAGCTTATCTCAGCCTGTCACCAAATCGTTACTCCCTGCATGGCACAAGGACTAGGGCCTCGATACCTTGTGCTAAACATTACAGTTTATCCCCAGCCCACACTTTATAAATGTATGAAATGACTAATCAAGACTTAAAACATGACGGAAAACCGGTCCACAAAGAAGCCACACAGAACATCTGAGACCTGGGGGCAGACTTTTACTCCTCTGTTTTATCCAAGCTATAAAGCTGGGAAGATTTAACTTCTCTGCCATAGAAGCGAAGTTTTCCTTCGCTGCCGTGTGCCCGGACTTGTGAGAACCCCCATTCTTTTTGTGGGAATAGGGGAAGACTCATAGATGCTTTCTGCCGAACCTATAGTCAGGGTCTGAAAGTGGGGTTCCCTGTACCCCTATGTACTGCTCATCCTTTAAGCCAGCTTGTCCCCCCCTAAACGGATGACCCCCTTGAGAGCCCACGTTTTCATGTTTCTGGGGATTATTTTCATGATAAACAGAACTGGGAGACCGGGGAGATGAGGAACAGACACGGGCTAGATAGAGAATCAGTGTGACTGTAAAAAAAAATAAAATAAAATAAAAAATCAAATAAGGAAAAAAAGCAGTTGGTGTTTTTAAAGATGAAGAAATGTATTCCATCTGCGATTTGGCTCTGTGTGTCGCAACCAGAGACGAAGGAATTTTTGAAGGAGACTGAAAAGCGATTTTCGGGTTTGTTGTTTTTTTTTTTCAGATCCATTACTTCACTAGATGGTATTTCAAGCAAGCATGGGAAGGTCTGAGAATGCCAGGTTTCTTCGTAAATCAGATGTAAAATGAGAAGGCCAGCCAACTCACAGGAACCCAAGGATCCCTTGACTAAAAGCGGTCCAGGAGAAAGAAGGAAGTGGGGATATACCTAAAGGAAGTTAGCAGAGGAGTGCGAAATGAGAGGAAAAAATTTTTTCGACTGAAGAATATACATGGGGCAAGGAACTTAAAGACACGTTATGTGTTTGCTAAACAGGTCAGGCAGGTGGCAAAGAGAAAAGTCTGCTTGAAGCTAATTCCAACAAACATATTCTCAGTGACAGGCACCAGAGCTTAGGAGTTTTCAAACGGGGGCGGGGGTAGAACAAGTGATCAGACCTTTGCATTTTTTTTTTTAATTAAAAGTTGTTTTAATGTTTATTTGGAGGGAGACAGAGACGGAGTGAGAGTGGGGAGGGGCAGAGAGAGAAGGAGACCCAGAATCCGAAGCGGGCTCCAGGCTCCGAGCCCGTCAGCACAGAGCCCGACGCGGGGTTCGGACTCACGAACCGTGAGATCGTGACCCGAGCCGAAGTCGGACGCTTAACCGACTGAGCCACCCATTCTTAACATGGGGATTGACCAGCCCAAGGAACAGATGCGGCCAGCACTAGCTTTCTGCAGGACAGCATGTTGGGAGCCACAAAGGGGTCCCTGGGGGAAAGGTGGGGGAGCGGGGTATCCCCACAGGAGCCTGGGGCCAGCCCTCCGACCCAAGCCCAGAGCCCCACACACCGTGGAAGCTGACTGTTGCTGGGGTCTTCAAAGCCATGTGGGAGAGATCCGAGTCGCACGCCTACACCCATCTGAAAACGTTGGTTGGATCTTCTCGATGAACCCTAAGGCAAACTTTCGGTGATTAAGAAAGACTGCAAAGTCTCCTGGAAAAGAGACTTCTTGAACCTTCCATTCCGCACGAACTTCATGTTGTGGGTAAGTTGAGTTGAAGACTGGTTGACAGAAGAGATGAATTAAATTTATTCAGACGAATTCCAAAATACCTCATCCTAGAGACCAGATTTGAAGTGATTGTAGGTCCAGAAGTCGAGGAAACATTTGTGGAAGAGATTTAGAGGGACAAACATGTAGTTCCTCCCCCCTTTTGTACCTCTCCATAGTTTTGTTCTCGGAGGCCTGGTGTACAAAACTTTGAAGGATCCCCCAACCTTTAGTGTTTCGGGGGCTACGTAATCATTTAGGCAAAGCGGGTTCTCCTTTCTTCTGATGACCCAAGGAGAACTTATTATACCCAACTTCGACCCTATGTGATTGCTTCTAGCCTGATGATGAGCCCCTCTTCATGGCCCAGAATTCCTCCATCCCAAGGAAGACTCCATATGTAAATGTTCAACAGAAAGAAAGCCTACCCTGAGAGTCCTAGACCTGCTTGTTGCTGGCCCTTTTGTGGAGGTCTGTGCATGATGAGAGGACATCAATCCCAGTACAAGGCAAGGAAAGAGACAGAGGCTCGTCCTCCCCACATCCCTTTAAATGAGCCTGGCTCTTACCTTCCTCAGCGGCTCCCCTAAACCACTCAGATCTCCTCTTACCCTCTGTCAGGCCAGTAAGCCTTAAGGGACAAGGCCCACTGGGTTTGCTTCATACAAACTTCTTTGCCCTAGAGCCAGTTCTGTATTTTGTTCATGGTGTTTTACTATTTGTCCCTTTTACAGACGAAAACACTGAGGCGAACTACAATAAGAGTTTTATAAAGAAGAGCCCTTAATAAGTACCATGAACCAACCAAATCGTTATAGATTCATTATCTTTTTTTTTTTTTATGTTTATTTATTTTTGAGACAGAGAGAGACAGAGCATGAACGGGGGAGGGTCAGAGAGAGGGAGACACAGAATCCGAAACAGGGTCCAGGCTCTGAGCGGTCAGCACAGAGCCCGACGCGGGGCTCGAACTCACGGACCGCGAGATCATGACCCGAGCCGAAGTCGGACGCTCAACCGACTGAGCCACCCAGGCGCCCCTGGATTCATTATCTTATTTCAATTTCTAACAACGCAGTGAGCTGGAGACTCTTCCTATTACCAATCTCCAGAGGAGGAAACTGAAGCTCAGAGAGGTTTAGTTGCTTCTCCAAGGCCACACAGCTAATGAGTGGTGAGCCCGGATTCAAAGCTGCTGGGTCTGACTCTAAAGCCTCCTCCCTCTTTCTCCACCTCGTGCCCTCTCCGCCCTCCTCCTTAACCACTAGAAATTAATTATCCAAACATACAAACAGCCTTTGTAACATGTATGTTTGCTCTTGTAGTAAACAAAGCATGGAAAATTAGAAACATACAAGCATCGACCCACCCTTGGATTGTTCTGGAAAATCAACGTCAGAGAAATCGGAAAGGCTTTCAAGGAACAGGATAGCTAAAAATACACCAGAGACAGTGACAATGCCTTAGCCCTGGGCAGGAGAGGGATCAGGGCAGCAGAAGCAGAGAAAGGCCGCGTCTGGAGAAACTCCTTACCCATGCAGAGCCCAGAGGTACAGTGTCCCCTCTCAGGTTTTCCTCCCCTTCCATCTCAGCCACCGCCCCTTCCGGGTTGGACGTGAGCAACCGGGTTCCAGAGGGGAAGAGAAGTGAGGCATACAGCAGAAGGTCAAGGACCCAGCCAGCCACATCAGTCCCTGTGACATGGTGGCCGGGATCGCAACACGAAGTCGCCCCTGAATGCGGGCCAGGCTCCTCACAGCTGCCTTCGGACCGGGGTTCTCTCAGGAGTCAGGCAGGGCTCGGCTGCAGGGAACCTCATCTGTCTGAAAGCAGAACAAGACGGCCGGTAAGGGAACAAAAGGCTCACAGAATCTGTGGGACGGCTAACGCAGGCCAGGCTGGGTCTCAGGTTCAACTCCCCAAGCCACACCACAGGACCAGGTGACAAACGACCCGTCCCCGCTCCCCTGCCACCCACGATCAGGAGCTTGCCAGCCATCAAGCCACAGTGCTTCCCCTAAAAGCGCTCCCGCCCTGCCTCTGTCTCCCCACATAACTCCACCGCGAAGTAGTTTCCTCCGGTGCCCTTGGCCGGCAGAGCCTGCGTCCCATCCAGAACCCGCGTCTCATCCAGAACCCGCGCGCGGAGGGTCTGCGAGGTGCGGGCTTAGCTTTCCAGTGTTTGCGGGTGGGGAGGACACAGGAGGAAGCTGACTGAACAGCCGCATCTTCGCAAAGAAAAGTAAAAGAAAGGAAAGGAAAGGAAATGTGGCCAAAAGGGTCCGGTGCTGAAGAAGGGACCGCCCTGGATGCCTACACTTTCCTCCCTGCTCCACAGACCTGTAGTGAGTGCCCGCGCTTGCACAGAAGTGTATACAGGGGCCTGCCCCTGAGGCTTTCAGAGAGAAGCTAGAGTCAAGGAGGGAGTGGGCAGAGCCCTTTAGTTTTATAGCTGGGTAAGCTGAGGCCTCAGGAGGCCACCAGCCCTGCCCAGCGGGCCTCTGGGTAAAGCCCAGGCACAGATCCCTGCCCTTCCAGGCGGGGCGTCTCCTGCTAGCAGGGAGCTCCCGCAGTGACCCAAGCCACAGAGGAGCTCAGATTCTGGGGACCCCCCCAAGCCCCACATGCGGATTCCAGGAAAGAACCATTTCACTAGAATTTTCAATGAAAGATCAAGTCAATTCATACTTAGATTTCAACGTTTATTTATTTTTGGGACAGAGAGAGACAGAGCATGAACGGGGGAGGGGCAGAAAGAGAGAGGGAGACACAGAATCGGAAACAGGCTCCAGGCTCGGAGCCATCAGCCCAGAGCCCGACGCGGGGCTCGAACTCACGGAGCGCGAGATCGCGACCTGGCTGAAGTCGGACGCTTCACCGACTGCGCCACCCAGGCGCCCCCATACTTAGATTTCAAGATGACGTCGGGGGGGGGGTGGCGTTTCATGCACAGGAGACTTTTCTGAAGTCCTCTTTCTCCTTCTCTCCCACTGAGCCTCCGTAACTTTTCTCTCACCCTGCCCCTCCCCCCCTGCAAAGCCCGCCCCCTCCCAGTCCCCGGGGGACAGCTGTCTTTCCTTCTCTGCTTCCTTCATGTCACCTCCCCTACTGATTCTCTCCCGTCGGGAAATTTCTGGCTCTCCTGCCACGGCCACTCCTCAGCACGTGCCTCCAGGAGTCTCCAGTCCTTTCTCTCCCGGCCTCGCCCTGACTCGGCAACGGAAGAGCCCAGGAAGGCAGCTGGCAGAGACAGAGTCCACGGTGGTTGGCGGAGGGCAAGGGGAAGGCTGTAGAGGCTCCTTTGCAAACCGCGTGGTCCCTGTTCACTCCCGTGGCAGAGAGAGGGAAAGCGACCCTCTTCTTCTTTCTGGAAGGTGGCTGGGCATCTAGAATTCCTCTCGGGAGCTCTCTGCAAACTTCCCACCCCCCTCACCCCATCGCTGTCCTTGAACAGTTGGGTAAATCTTTAGAACATGTCACAACTTGCCCGGGTTTCGCAGCAAAAGCAGAAACACATTAAAGACACCTGGCTCCCGGCCTGACTTCCCTACCTCCACCCTGGCTTTTCCACCGTCAAACTCCTTTGAGTGGTTTAAGCACGAAATGTGGCAATTTCTGGTGCTGACCAAGCTGGAAAGCGGCAGGTACCCACACCTTAGGTCGCCACTGCCCACCATGATGGCTCAAATACTTTAAGTTAATGAAATCCATTTACTACCTACTCTGTGCCTTCGCACAAGCATTAATTCATGCCCCGTATGGAGATCAAACCCAGGAAGCATTTGCATATGATCTCCTGCCCAGCATGGCACACGAATCATTTCCATCATGGAAAAAATCCAGGCAGGAAAACAATAGCCCATTGAAACGAGTTATGCAACGGAGCCTGCATGGTCAAAGTCCTCCTGGCTTTCGGTTAACACAGGGAGTTCAGGTTAAGAGGGCCGCCTGCTTATTGATGGGTTGATTGTTTATGAGAAGAAGAAACGTCCTCTTTTCCCTACATTCCCCCGCTGGCTGGAAGCCCAGATGCTGCCTCCAGCACCATCCTGCAAAGGCAGAGAACATTCTGTCGGCTTCTCCTGACCTCCTGGGTGCCACTGCCCCCGCGTTCCCCAAGCTAGACCCCTCAGGAACCCCCTGGGTCCCTCCTTGCCCTTGCCTCCTCATGTGACTGGTCCCCACGGCCTCTGACACCCCTCCTCTCCTTTCCTCCTGTCTCTGCCTTGGCCTTCTATCACCTGGACAGTAATTTGTTTCCCTGAATCTCAGATTGGGTCACAGTTATCCCTCGACAGAAGCCCATCTTTTGGCCAGTGAAAAGGGATGGAAGTGAGAAGGCACAATAAGGGCCCATGCCTGCTTGGAGACGCTCTTTCTCCCCCTCTGCCACGGCAGCCGGCCGTGTTCTAATGAAGTTCTCCGTGAACCTGGGGCCCAGTAGGAAGCCCCTGAGAGACAGAGCGGCACCAACCTGCAAGGGCCAGACCGCACAAGTGAACAGCAGTGCTTTGTTTCCAGTGATCTTGAAGCTCCTGTTATCAGAATGCTATCTGCGCTGAGTTGAGGGATCGCTCCAGTTCCCTTCTATAGAGAATGTCATGACTTCCTCAAGCTCACAGCCAACGCATGAGTCAGAATCTGGAAAATAAAACCAGAAGGCTAAAAGCTAGTATCATACGATAAAGAATCTGACTGGCCTCTGTCCCTGGTTCCTGGGAGAGAGACTCTCTAGGTCCTCGGAGTTTCCCAAGTCATAGGAGTGTCTTCGTTATTCACGAGCCCCTGGATTGTCTCTGAGTTTATGCTAATGAGCTGACTCACGTGGGCCCCCGGTTAGTTTCAGGGTGCTCTGATCGTGCTGGAAAGACCGACCATGTGATTGATGAGCGAGTTAGGGCCACTGGCATCAGCCTGACCTCCCAACCTCCAGGGAAGGGTGGGGGCTGATGGTTGAGCCACATGTCACATGGCCAATGGTTCGATCAACCGTGCCGTTATAAAGAAATCTCAAAACAAACTCTGGACACTGAAGCTTGGTGGAGACTTCTGGTTGGGGAACACGTCACCGTGCTGGGAAGGTGATGTGCCTTGATTCCACAGAGACGGAACACGGAAGCTCTGTGTTTGCAACCCTCCAGAACTTGCCGTACGTACCTCTTCATTTGGCTGTTTCTGACTTGCATCCTTTACAATAAAACGGTGACCGTAGCATGGCACTTTCCTGCGTTCTTTGAACCATTCTAGTGAGTTATCAAACCTGAGGGGGATCGTGGGAACCTCCCAGATTTGCAGCCAGTCAGTCAGAAATGAGAACAGTCTTATTGTGGACCACACCCTTTAATTTATGGGGTCTGCTCTAACTCCGTGTAGGTAGTGCCAGAATTGAATCCCAGCATACTGGTTGGTGTCCAAATCAATAGACAAATAGGTCCAATGGTGGACCAAGCTGGGAGATCCAGGCAGGAGACGCAGGGGACTTAGCACAACGGGGTAGAGATGAAAGGCTGTGCATCGTTGGTTATAGAAACCCCACCTAAGTCAACTTCTTCAACCTCTCACGTTCCCATCTCTTCTTTTTTTCTTACATTTATTTATTTTTGAGAGACAGAGGGAGACAAAGTGAGAGTAGGGGAGGGGCAGAGAGAGAGGGAGCCACAGGATCGGAAGCAGGCTCCAGGCTCTGAGTTGTCAGCCCAGAGCCCGACGTGGGGCTCGAACTCACGAGTGGTGAGATCATGACCTGAGCCGAAGTCGGACACTCAACTGACTGAGCCACCCAGGTGCCCCTTCACGTTCCCATCTCTTTGCAGACAAATGAAACTATCTCTTGCTGAGACACTGGATTCAGCCCGGCATCACTTGCCCTAACAGGGAAGGCTACCAACCATCTCCTCTCCCAGAGAGGTGCTCATGCAGGGATGAGAAGAGGACCCCCACCCCTCATTCCAGCCCACTCTGTTTCACCCCCATTCTTACACCTATTCCTCAGGGGCTAGGCCACCATTTACAGTTCCCGGGGATGGCTGGTCCCTTGAGTCTGCTCCTAATTTGCCTTCTAGCGATTTCTAAAAGCTCACTTGAACATCAAGACATGAAGGAAAAGTACGCACGCCCCTTTGGATGGCCCAGATCTCTCACGTAAGCTTCAAAAACTGTCTACCTAAAAGGTGGCTCAAAAAAATACCACTTCAAAAACAAATGTTAAAATAACAGATGACATTCATCATTCCAGGCCTGTGTGTAGCGAGCATTTAAACGGAGTCTGGCAAAGCTCTAGGGAAGGGGTGGCAGGGTGGGGGGGGGGGTGATCAAAAGAAGTGTGACACAGCCCTTGGCCTCAAGGCCTTGACCGTACTTGCAGAGACAAAGTTTATAAACGGAAAAAATACTGCAAGGCAGGCCAGGATTACATTTCCAACTGAGTTGGGCAGATTGAGAGTCAGTCTGGGGAAGAATTTAGAGAAAGAATTGAGCCTCAGGGAAATGTCACGAGTGATGTGGGTCCCTGGTTCCTGGGAGAGAGACTCTAAGTCCTTGGCATTTTCCAAGTAATAGCAGTGTCTTCATTATTCATGAGCCCCTGGATTATATCTGAGTTTCTGGGTTTATTAGCCTAAACTCAGATATAATCCAGGGGCTCATGAATAATGAAGCTAATATTATTTTTATTTTTATTCTGATGCTAATGAACTCAGATAGAATCCGGCAGACAGGCTGAGTCTTCGTGACTTTGCAAAGAGGAAAAGGCCGCCCCTCCACTACTCAGCTCCTTTCCTTTCTCTTCCCTGAGAATCTGGCTTTGCCTCTTGTGTGTGGCACTTTGTTGCTGTTGGGTTTGTTTTTTTTTTTTTTTTAATGTTTCTTTGTTTTTGAGAGAGAGAAAGTGCGAGCAGGGGAGGGGCAGAGAGAGGGAGCCACAGAATCCGCAGCAGGCTATAGGCTCCAGGCTCGGAGCTGTCAGCACAGAGCCCCACGCGGGGCTCAAACTCACGAACCGCGAGATCATGACCTGAGCCGAAGTCGGACGCTTAACTGACTGAGCCGCCCAGGCGCCACTTGTGTGTGGCACTTTGAAGGGTACACAAGGTAACCCCAACCCAGCCCACTGAAGGTCAAGGGCAGAACAAATGTAGAATTCTTTGGATGTAGTGAGAATGGAAGTCAATGTACTTTCCACCAGAGATCTTGCCTTCACTCAGATTAGCTCAGTCAGAAGGACAGCAAGCATCTCAGCCGGGTTACTAGGGAAAGACCTCTCCCCCGCCCCCAGATAGAGTGCAAATCACCGTCTGGGACCGGATCCCAAAGAAATGACTGAGTGTGGGGAACCCGTGTGGGGCCCAGCTGGTGACTGTGGCTGGGGTTTTGGCACATGGGGCAGATAAGGCACCAGGAGTCCTCAGGTAATGCGATACTTAAGGGCAGCGATGGCATGTCCTAGGTTCTGGTGGATTGTGACCTAGAGCAGAACCCAGCCATATGCAGCGGAGATTTAAAATCAGGGCTCCAGTCCCAGGCGTGGGGTGGGAGTATTCTACTTCCTTTGGGAAATCTCCCCTAGATTAGTCTCCCTTACCCAGTCTAGGTTAGGGGTCCCTGCGGAAGGCTCCTACGGTGTTCTGTTCTTACCTCTCTTTTATTACCTTGCGTTAGAATCTTCCATTTCTATCTCCCCAGCTAGAATGGCACGCCTTGGGGACAGTCTCCCTCTTTGTAGCCATCAATGTCCTACATGCAACGAAGGCTCAGAAAACGTTGGTTGCTGCTCTATATGGAGATCGCAAATCAAGGAGTCGGGACAGAACCCTGCATTTAGGGGAGCCCGTGGTCCTGAGACCATGTGTGAGGTCAGAGTTTCCACAAGCAGATGAGACCTCGGACTGCTACGGAGACTACTACGGAGTCCATCTGCTAATGGGAGTGGCTCAGAAACTTGAAGGGGCGGAGCCTATGGTTGGACGGTCAGTGAGGTCCCAGAGACATCAGAGCCTGTGGCTAGTTGGGGCTGGGGAATGTGACAAGAGCGTTCATGAGAACCCTCACTGTTAGGCTTTCGTAGGAAAACCTACTCTGAGTAGCAAAGCTTACAGTAATCACGCTCAAGCCATAAAATCCAAAATCAACGACACAACCCAAGAATGACTTTGGCTTTCTCCACTCTCTAGGGGGAAGGAAAAAAACCTGTGCTCAAGATGTAGCTTCAGTTTCTGTCTTGACTTAGAGATGGTGTTTTTGGGCACATACGTTTCTAACCCCTCCACATAACCACCCAGCCCTCCTCCCAAACACCCAGAGCAACTGACTGGTGCACCTGCTCTAGGCAGGTCCAATCAATGTTTACTATGCAGAAGCGTGCCAGCAACGAAAGAAATCTTTATCGTACATCACTGCACCTTGCCAGAATCGAAACAAACCTAAAATTACACCTGAAACGGGATGGGCAGGGAACTTGCCTCCAAGTAGGGTCAGAGAAATAGTGGGGAGAGAGAGGGTCTAAGCAACATCTTTGAGGCTCAGAACGAGGCTCTTCCTGTCGGCCCCTAGTTCTAATAACTAGCCCCAGGTTGACAGAGGCCAACGTGGGCCCTTCCTTGCAGCATTCCAGGCACCGGGCAGGGAGACAGCCGTCAGCCCAGGGCCGGTTCCATGGTGAAGGCCAGCACTTGCACAGCAAGGTCTTGGCCACCACCATCAATCAACCTTCAGAGGAACTTGATCCATGGTAGCATACCCCTCACATTCTAAAGAAGTTTCTGCCAGTCAGTGTCTGTTAACTAAAGCAGGCCCTGCCACTAGGGACCGAGGTTGGTTACACGAAAGGCTGCCCTCCCCTTTCAGCTCCTCTAGGGACATAGTCATTTTGTTACCCTTTCTGTTGGCGGAAAGTCAGGGGGCAAACGTGTCCTCCCCCACTTTAGCCCTGGGGAGAAGAACAGGGCACATGTTTTTCTTTGAACAGTTCCTGTCTTCTGGGCCACATTCTACGTGACTTACCCATCTCATGTCAGTGCACAGAACAACCCTGTGAGGTAGACTGTTGTCCCCACTTCACAGGTGAGGAAGCCAAGAGAAGCGATAGAATCAGGCTTAAAGGCAGGTGGACTCCAGGGTCCACGTCTGCTGCCCTCCCTGGGAACCTGGAGGTAAGAGGTCACAAAAGGCCTGGCATGTTG
This sequence comes from Herpailurus yagouaroundi, assembly GCF_014898765.1. Lineage (NCBI taxonomy): Eukaryota > Metazoa > Chordata > Mammalia > Carnivora > Felidae > Herpailurus > Herpailurus yagouaroundi. The sequence goes on from NW_024412618.1 coordinate 19,117, forward strand.
CCTCCCTAGCCCTGCATCAGTGGGAGAGATGACAGAGGGCACAGTGGGGTGGCACAGTGCCCCCACTGCATCATGAGAGGGTTCAAAATATCTTCCAATAATACACTTCGAAGTCAGACGGTGGCTCAGCAAATCACAAGGGCCGGGTTTACACTTCAAAACTTGTCCTGGCCCAGCGGCAGGGGTGGCCTCCGCCCTTGTTACATTTCTTTTTTTTCAGGATTATTTAAATTCAAGCTAGTTAACGTTGGGTTTCGGGAGTAGAATTTAGTGATTTATCACTTACATACAACACCGAGTGCTCATCCCAGCAAGTGCCCTCCTGAACGCATTTCTTTAAAGCCAGGCAATGTATTAACTGAGCTGAGGAATTCAGGGGTGGAACCAGACAGTTTCTAATACGTCATTGGCCCCTAAGATGTCGGTCATGTCCCCTGGGTCCTGGAACCACCTGAGGCAGACAATCTCCAAGGAAATGAAGAGAGAGAGACTTGGGGGGCAGGGGGGAGGGAGGGCACAGAGAGACCACAAGCATCAGAGAACATGTGAGTAAGAGGAGAAATGAAAACGAGAGAGAAGAGAGAAAATAGAAGAGACTAAGAACACAGGGATATTTTTACAGTAAGACCTGTCTGCATGTGCATGAGTCTGCTGGGGCTGTCGTAACAAAGTACCACAGTCGGGGTGGCTTAACCAACGGAAATCTATTGTCTCACAGCTCTGGAGGCTGGAAGTCCCAGACCCAGGTGTTGACAGGGGTTGCTTCCTTCAGAAGGCTGTAAGATTTGTTCCAGACCTCTCCCTTACCTTCTGGTAGTTTGCTGGCAAACTTTGGTGTCACTTATCTTGTAGAAGCTTCACCTCAATCTCTGCCTTATTCTTCACATAGTGCTTGCTCTCCTTGTGTTTGTCTGTGTCCAGATTTCCCCTCTCTATATGGATGCCAGACATATTGGATTACGCCACCCTAATGGCCTCATTTTAACTTGGTTACCTCTGTAAAGACTCTCTCCAAACAAATTCACATTCCAAGGTACTGAGGGTTAGGACTCAAACATCGTTTTGGAGGGACACAAATCAGCCCATAACAGCATGCATTTTCCTCGCTTTTAAGAAGGGGTCTAAGCCTGTGACTTTTGAAGGACTTTAAAAAAAAAAAATCCTTCGATACAAAAGGCCATACAGAGAAAGACAGATACCATATGTTTTCACTCTTATGTGGATCCTGAGAAACTTAACAGAAGACCATGGGGGAGGGGAAGGAAAAAAAAAGTTAGAGAGGGAGGGATCCAAACCATAAAAGACTCTTAAAGACTGAGAACAATCTGAGGGTTGAGGGGGGGTGGGAGGGAGGGGAGGGGGGGTGATGGGCATTGAGGAGGGCACCTGTGGGGATGAGCACTGCGTGTTGTATGGAAACCACTTTGACAATAAATTTCATATTAAAAAAAAAATCCCTTGAAATCAATCAATCAGTTAATTGCCAACTGCTATCTATGGGATGTGTGTTTGAGTAGAAAGCAGTGAGGGTGTTGACCCTTTCACACGAAACCCAAATTTCTTGTGTGCTCCATTGCAAGACCCATACTCACAGAGGCAGACGCCTTGGAGCATCCCTTCTATTATCTGGCCAAGACCCATATTATAAAAACATTCTCTTCTCTCTCTCTCTCTCTCTCTCTCTCTCTCTCTCTCTCT
>NW_024412619.1:0-4464 GCF_014898765.1 Herpailurus yagouaroundi
AGGCAGAGAAAAATTCCAAATCGGAGCCAACAAGGAGCCCAAAGTCATAGGAGCCTGGGAAGTGGCACTTAGATTCAGATCCAAAGGATGGAAAAAGATAAATACCCTGGCCCGCCTATGGGACTACAATCACCCCTCCCCATCGTGGGACAGGTGTGGCCATGACTGGCCCTGGCCAACGAAATGAGGCTGGAAGTGACAACTGCGAACCGAGTTATTTCTCTTCGCTGTTTTGCCTTGTTTTACAGACCATTAGCATACAGAATTTGACTTGATTTCTTTTCTCCCTCTAATTACAGTTCATCAACGTATTTGATATTTAGTCACTTCTTGCCACAAGCTATTCACCAGTGAAACGTAGACTTCATTTATTTTAGTAATCACGTACTAGTGCTGAGTGACAGCATCTGAGAGGCAGAAGCTGGTGTGAGCAAACAGCTCTGAGCCCTTGGATCAATTTTGGGATTGGAAACGGCCCGTGCCTCTTCTTGTTTAATTTCAACACACTCGCACTTTAGAATATTTTTCAACGTACAGAGAAGTTGCAAAGATAGTACATAGAGTTTCTTCAAAACCCTCCCCCGTCCCTTCTATTGTTAACATCTTACATTCATGTGCCCCATTTGTCATAACTAAGGAGCCAACCCGGGCATGTTACTGTTAACTAAATTCCACACATTATTTGGGTTCCACTAGTTTCCTCCTAATGTCCTTTTTTTGTTACGGGGTCCCACCCACAACACCACATCATATTTGGGTTTCCCCACACACACACACACACACACACATCATATTTGGTTGGCATGTTTCTTTAGCCCCCTCTACGCTGTGACGGTTTCTCAGACTTTCCTTTGTTCAGGTGACCTTGATAGCTTTGTGGAGTCCCAGTCAGAGATTTTGTAGAATGTGCTTCAATTTGAGTTTATCTGATGCTTTTCTTATGATTAGACCATGGTTTTCGGGAGAAAGACCACAGAAGTGAAGTGTCCCTCTCATCACATCATATCCAAAGCTACCTGCTACCAATGTGACTTACCCTGGTGACATTGGCATTCATCACCTGGTCAGTGAGGCGTTTGCCAGGCTTCCCTACGAAGCTGCTTTTCCTCCCGTGTCCATACTCTTGGAAATGAGTCACTGAGGGGGGCCCCTGAGTGGCTCAGTCCGTTGGGCGTCTGACTTTGGCTCGGGTCTGATCTCACCGTTCGGGAGTTCGAGCCCCGCATCAAGCACTGTGCTGACAGCTTAGAGCCTGGAGCCTGCTTCGGATTCTGTGTCTCCCTCTCTCTCTACTCCTCCCACGTTCACGCTCTGTCTCTGTCTCTCTCTCTCTCTTTCAAAAGTAAATAAACATTTAAAAAAAATTTTTTAAAATAAGCCTCATACTCTGTGAAAACGGCAAGCATGTTAATCAGAATCTTACAAGGACCTGAAATATTTTAAGGAAATAAAAAGCACAAAACAGAAGAGTCAACTTAACTACTGTGTAATCAAGTTTAAAGATTCCAGTCTAGGGGCGCCTGGGTAGCTCAGTCGGCTGAGAGTCCGACTTCGGCTCAGGTCATGATCTCACAGCTCGTGAGTTCGAGCCCCGCTTCAGGTTCTGTGCTGACAGCTCAGAGCCTGGAGCCCGCTTCCGATTCTGTGTCTCCCTCTCTCTCTGCCCCAACCCACTCGCGTTCTGTCTCTGTCTGTCTCTCAAAAATAAATAAACATAGAAAAAAAAATTAAAGGTTCCAGTCTAGTTTCAGGTCCTTGATGTCCATTCGTCTGCTGTGCCAGCTCAAGGATACACTATAATTACCAAAGAATCACACTTTCTATTGAAAAACCGATACTAATGTTCCCTCATCCTCATTTTCACCTTCTGTGTAAGCACCTGCGGAAGGACAGCGTATGACCACTTTGGGGCTGCGCGCGTCGCGTCATGGCCTGGGCGGTGACTCAGCAGCCGGTCTTCAGTAGGGAGCTGACAGTGGACGACGTCAGGCTGAGAAGCAGAAGTTGGGGACAGGGCATTCAGGCCCTCGAAGCTCCTTCTGGGTCGCAGCCTGTATAGCAAGGTCCGGCTCTTCCTTTTCAGTCTCTCCAGAGTCTCTGCAGAAGTAGAGATCAGGTCAGCAGAGACAAACTGCAGAGGGGCTGGGGGGGAAGGGGGGGGAAGGGGGGGCAGAGGGGTGGTCCTGCTGTGGGGAGGTGGAGCAGAGCCCGTTTTTGGAAGAGCGATGATTGGGCCTACTGAACCCCGAAGTGTTGTGTAAAAAGCTGCTGTCGAAGTAAAACTACAGGGGCGCCTGGGTGGCTCAGGCGGTTGGGCGTCCGACTTCGGCTCAGGTCGTGATCTCACGGTCCGTGAGTTCGAGCCCCGCCTCGGGCTCTGTGCTGACAGCTCGGAACCTGGAGCCTGTCTCAGATTCTGTGTCTCCCTCTCTCTCTCTGGCCTTCCCCCGTTCACGCTGTGTCTCTCTCTGTCTCAAAAATAAAGGAATGTCAAAAAGAAGTTTAGAAAAAAAATAAATAACAATAATAATGCTAGCAGGCACTTATAGAACAGCTACTGTGAGCCCGGCAGTGTTCTGACAGCTACATTAACACATTGTGAGCTATTTTTTTCTCCTACCACACCCCCCCTCCTCAATGCAAAAGACTGCTAACTTTTAGATATTCCTGCCAAGAATCCATTTTCCTTTCAGGCTCGTTAAAATTCAGCTCTTAGCATACAAGAAAAAACAACAAAACAAAAGCTACATTAGGAGAGGCCATGGCGGGGGGGCGCCTGGGTGGCTCAGTTGGTTAAGTGTCCAACTTCGGCTCAGGTCATGATCTCCAGTGACAGCTCAGAGCCTGGGGCCTGCCTCAGATTCTGTGTCTCCCTCTCTCTCTGCCCCTCCCCGCTTGCGCTCTATTTCTCTCTCTCAAAAATAAATGCGCATTAAAAAAAAGAGAGACCATCAGGGGCGCCTGGGTGGTTCAGTCAGTTAAGCGACCGACTTCGGCTCAGGTCATGATCTCACAGTTCGTGAGTTTGAGCCCCGCGTCGGGTTCTGTGCTGACAGCTCGGAGCCTGGAACCTGCTTCGGATTCTGTGTCTCCCTCTCTCTCTGCCCCTCTCCTGCTCATGCTCTGGCTCTCTCTGTCTCAAAAGTAAATACATAAATGAAAAGAGAGGCTATCAGGGACTGCCTAGTAAACTTATTTTTTTTTAAACATTTTTTTTTCAACGTTTATTTATTTTTGGGACAGAGAGAGACAGAGCATGAACGGGGGAGGGGCAGAAAGAGAGGGAGACACAGAATCGGAAACAGGCTCCAGGCTCCGAGCCATCAGCCCAGAGCCCGACGCGGGGCTCGAACTCACGGACCGCGAGATCGTGACCAGGCTGAAGTCGGACGCTTAACCGACTGCGCCACCCAGGCGCCCCTAAACTTATTTTTTAAATTATTTATATCACGTAATGAAACTCATGACATTTCCTCTGAGCAAAAGCCAAAACCAAGTGATTCTTATGAAAAAATAACCTCCAGCTAAACTGTAAATTCTTTTTGTTTTTTTTTTTTTAATTTTTTTTTCAACGTTTATTTATTTTTGGGACAGAGAGAGACAGAGCATGAACGGGGGGAGGGCAGAGAGAGAGGGAGACACAGAATTGGAAACAGGCTCCAGGCTCTGAGCCATCAGCCCAGAGCCTGACGCGGGGCTCGAACTCACGTACCGCGAGATCGTGACCTGGCTGAAGTCGGACGCTTAACCGACTGCACCACCCAGGTGCCCCTGTAAATTCTTTTTGGATCTCACACGGTTATGAAGTTTTCCCTCACACACAAGTAAAATTTTCTTTCCTAGAACATCCTTTTTTGTTCTCTATAACATCTCTTAGAGCAGCGCAAAATGTATTCAGCAAACACAGCAGTCCTCTGTCCTGCACGATTTTCTTTCTTCCTGGCTAACCCCAGTTACTAGAGGTCTTTATACACGACGTGTGTACGTGTATGTACATGACATTATACACTGATAGAAATGACATGCACCCTGTGGTTCAGCAATGGCGATCCTATGGGTTGCTTTACAATACATGACACTTACATTGATAAAACACATATGGGAAGTTCTTCGGCAATGGACCCTGGTCAGCGCAATGCAAACCCACTGTACCGACAGTGACAGCCTCTCTCCTCCTTGGGGCACAGCCAGCATGCATGCCATTTGAGGTTTATTTTCTCACGAGTATATTCTGTCACCTCGGGGGTTTTGTCTCAGGTTTGAATTTTTTTGCGTGTCAGGTTTTATGGACAATCCGGAAAGCAGTAATCATAGGGGAGAGAACGAAGCTTGCTATCAATCAGTGTCCCAGCGGGAAAGAGGTGACACACTCAAAGGGGTAACCAAACAGGCTTAAGTGACAGGCTATCTAGAAGAGTCAGAAGAGGATTAAGGAAACCAATGAGCCGTAGAGAAGCCCCCAGG
>NW_024412620.1:0-25831 GCF_014898765.1 Herpailurus yagouaroundi
CACACACCTGAAATTCAGCCAGAAACAGTCTTCCTTCATCAGCAATCTTCCTCTTATAAGTTTCCAACAAAATATCTGCATGGATTGGCTCCACACTCATCAGTTGCTTTTCATCATCTTTAAACATATTAAGGATTCATGACTAGGGTTATGTCCATCTCTCAAGTGTTCATACAAATTTCATTAAATTCATTGCTTGGACTAATCCTTTGCTTCTTCCCTTCTCACACATACTACCTGGAAAGTCTCAGTCACATACAAAGATTCACCTATGACTTCTAAATGTGGTACTCCAGCCCTCCTCTGGGCTTTATTTTAACCTTTCAATCTCCCAGATTTTCCAAAGGGTTATCCCACATGTACATCAAAGTCAAAATGCCCAAAATAAAAATCATTTTTCCTTTACTCCAGTATTTCAAATCTCAGTAAACAAGATCACCATTCACAAATTAATTTAAGACAGAAACTTCCACAGTTATAGATTTCTCCCTCCCTCTCCATATCCAGTAGATGACTGGGTACTTTCCATCCCTCTGCCAGTGGTCAGGTGCAGGCAGGCCTCCTCATCCATGTAAGTACATCTTCCCAAGTCCTCTCCTTGTCTCTAGTTTTTCCCCATACTGATTTGTCTTTTGAACTGCTGCAAATTAGTCTTCCGAAATAAAATAAAAGCATGCAACTTTGCTTGTTAAAAAAAAAAATCTGACACTCTTATTAGTGTTTCATTGACTAAAACTAAGGTTTGAACACATAACATAATATAACAATTACCATACTTATTTTTCTATATCATAGTTATTATTTTTTCTTTTCATTATTTCCATTTTTAAGTTATGAAATTTTGTAAACAGACAAGTAAGAGAATATGATTAATATCCTTATACTCAAGACTCAGCTTAATTTGCTAATCCCTTTATACTAGGCTATGAACAAGTTGTGTTCATGTGTTAGGCCTCCAGAGTACGAAGCACTTTATATGGTATGCTTGCTTAATAACTTACTAAGGAGTAAGAATACATATTAACCATAAAGAGCTACAATTGTATATGGCTCCTGAAAAGCAAAGTTTCAGAAAATTAAGCGAATATAAACTGCCACTCATGTAAAAACTGTGTTTCTCCTATGATGCAAGACAATGTCCATTAAGGTTGCACATTTGTCTTAGTGTCTGCAGAAATTTCCGTCCAAATACAGCTATCAAATTGGCCATGTACGGTCACTTCTTTGGGTTGTTGGGAACCTCTGGTATTCATTCGTTCTGAACTCAAGGCCACCTTTGAGGTTTTAGAGGGTTTGGGTAAGTTCTAATGCATGCCAATGGACAATTAGAGTGAACTTGGAGATAAAATGCTTCTTTGACCCTCCCTAGTCTGCCCTGACACCTTGAAATTGTCTCCCCTTCTCTGCTCAGGTACTTGTTACTCTTGTGCTCTTCATTCTTCCCTCAGGCTTTCAAAACTAATCCTCAGAACATTTCATCTCATTCATCTATGCATTCATTGACATTTATTGAATTCCATATACTCACATAGATACTCAGGATAGAGCAGTGAAATGAGGGGGAAAAAAAATCTCCTTACTTTCGCATCCCTAGCTTACATTCTAGTCACGGGAGGATAGTTAACAAATAAAATATATAATGCAATATCCAGTAGTGATAGATTTTGCAATGGAAAATAAAGTCAATGAGAGGTTCCAAAGAACCAACACTAAAGCTTTTGTTTACTGATTTGGTACCTGCTCTTGCAGAGGGAAAGCTTTCAGAGATAAGTTAAAACAAGACAGAAGAGTTCTTAAATTTCTCCTGTGTTGACTATGAGGAGACAGATCATTTTATTTATTGTAAACAGTTTCAATCTTTACCTCTATCCCCTTTAATGGATCAAAATCACATTTATTTTTATTTTTTTTTAACGTTTATTTATTTTTTTTGGGACAGAGAGAGACAGAGCATGAACGGGGGAGGGGCAGAGAGAGAGGGAGACACAGAATCGGAAACAGGCTCCAGGCTCTGAGCCATCAGCCCAGAGCCCGACGCGGGGCTCGAACTCACGGACCGCGAGATCGTGACCTGGCTGAAGTCGGACGCTTAACCGACTGCACCACCCAGGCGCCCCTCAAAATCACATTTAAAAAATGAAAGAAATAATGTACAGGTTGAAAAAGAAGGGGAGGAAATGGAATTTCTTTTCCTCTCTTAAGTCAAATTGCATTTTTTTGTCATGTCCTTAAAATGGGCCTTATGTCGAAACAGCCACCATCCCACCTTTTAACCTTTGCAGAGAGACTTGAGCACACTTACTACCTCTATCTCTATGTGACTTTTTGTCTACTCTTGTACTCCCTTATTTGTTGGTCTAATGTCTCCCCACAATCTTAGGTGACTCAGATGCCTGCCTTTCCCACTCACAAGCTTCTATCTTCTATCTTTCTCTAGAAGCATACACATTCAACCACTATGGCATTTACCAAGTTGTTGTCATATTTGCTGATACTTCTGCCTTCCTCTATTAGATTTTCAACCCTTTAAGAGCAGGGTCTGTGGCCTATCACTACCATGTATTCAGCTCCGGCACAATACTTGCCATATACTTGGAAATTCATAGTACTTACTAACTGAATAAATAGATAAGTGAACCTAAGTTTCTTCATTGTATCAACAGAGGAAGTCTAGGTTAGATAAAAAATGTTGAATTCTTATTTAAAACGAATAGATTCAAATATGAGGAGGATATTCATCAGTAAAAAACTGGTATACTTACCCCTTTCAACAAGTTCCTGCTGTTCATCTATATCACTGTGAAAATAAGAAACGTAAGTGTCTATATTTTTTAAGAAACATAGAATTCAACTGGGATTCGATTTACATTTAATGAATGTATTGAAGGAAGGAGGGAATGGAAGCAGGAAGGATAAAGAAAGAAGAAAGGACAAGAGAAGGGGAGACAGGAGAAGGAAGGGAAGGGAGGGGGGAGGGGATGAGGAAGGAAGGAGCTTAGCAGGGCAAAGAGGAAAGAATGAAGGGGAGGAGAGGAGATGGAGGAGAATGGAGGGAAAAAAAGAAAAAGGAAGGAAGGAAGAAACCAGCCAAGGGTTGTCTGCTAAACTCAGGTAAGTGGCTAAATTATTTTATTTTAAAATTCTTGTTTTTCATAAAATATGGTTGTTCCTGGCCCAAAGAAATACATATACTTCCGTAGATACTGCTTTCTTTTCTTTTTGCCTCTATCATTTCTACATCCCTTTGACCCACTTTTAACTAAAAGGATAAATACCTATTCTCTTCCTTTGTTATCATTAAAAAAAATCTATAACAGTATTACTGTAGAAAATGTTACTATTTACTACAAACCAACAAGACGTTGCGAAGTTTTTGATCAAAAGTTCACTGATGAACTGGACTTAATGCTAATTCTCATTCTATACGTAACTGGCTCTAAACTTGCCTCATAGATAGATGTTTTCATCATTATTACTACTATTTTTAATTTTGAAATCAACTCTTACCTGGATCTTCTGTTGCGCAGGTCATAGATTTTGTAGAGAACGAAAAGCAGGGCTAAGAATGTCACAATGATCAGAAATACCAGAAATGCAATCAATGCTTTAGAATTATCTAGAAATGAAACATAACACATGAAAGGAGATTATTATGTCAAATACATTGCTGGGCTCTTTGAATAATCACCTTTAACATACTTTCATTTTTATTATGTCCATGTCTTTTGAGGCTTTCAAACAAATAAATTTTTTAGAATGAGACCAAACACAATAAATTCCTGATATTGTGTATTTTGCCCATATTATTCAAAACAAATAAAAACATCTTATATTTTAAGAAAGCAATTAGAATACAGAAGAGAAACTCTCCTTCCACAAAATACTATTCTTTTATGCGATACTATCATTTAGACTTAATTCTCTTTCTTTCAGTCACTCCATTTGGCAGGGATTAGAGAGGGAGTCTAGTTATTATAGATCTCAGAGAGAAACTCATTTGGTGTAACTTTATGTGCATAAGTAGATAGCCTCCCACAAAGATCACAAAGGCTTCTGTCCCACACAGATAAACTTTCTTACCATTGAGGTACAAAATCAATTAACCGAGGGACAAAATTGTTTCGTTCTACTGTTAGGATTACTTATCCTGATGTAAATGTTCACCAGGGTTTAATGGGAAATCATACCCTCTTCTGGAGAAGGACAGAGAAAAGACAGTGTACTGGAAACATCCTTTGCCCTGGGGGAGTATCTCCTACTTTTCATATACAATGAAAGGGCAGAGAGGAATGCAGTGAAACCAGGGCCTCACTTGGGAGCTAGACTGCTTCGGTTCCAACCCTAGCTGTACCACTTCCTAGGTGGGGCCTTGGCTAGAATCTTCATTATGTTTGTGACTCCATTCCCTAATTCCAAAAATGAGGTTAAATGAATTGATTTACAATAAACACTTGGCACGGTGTCTTGGACATACAAGGACTAATTACTCACTATTCGGAAAAAAAAAAAAAAGTTTTGAGTCCTACTGTATGCCAAACACTGATTTAGTTACATAAGATATCTCGGAGAACAAAACAAGGATCCGTGTCCTCATGGAAATGACCTACTGACACGACAGACACTTAACAGTGCACATAATAAATAAGCAGATGGTAACGTAGGTTAGAAGATGATAAAGACTGTGAGCAGGTGAGAGAGTTAGCTAAGTAGATATCTGGAGGCTGCCTGTTTGAGGCAAAGGAAGGGTAGGGCAAGAACCCACAGGTAGGAGCATGGCCGGCATGTCCAAGGAATAGCCAGAATGCCAATGTGGCTGGAGTGGAGCCAGTGAAGGGTAGCAACAGGAGCTGCCACGTAAGAGTATGACGCAGAGAGGGGAGAGGCAAGGGCCAGATTTGTAGGGCCTGGAAGCCATTTTAATGATACATTAGCTTTTTTGTTACACAGGCAGCACCTGCAGGATTTTGAGCAGAGAAGTGAGATATTCTGACTACACATTTTACAGGTTTTTAGGACTACTCGTTGAGAATGCCATAATCCAGGCAAAATATGACAGTGGTTTCATACCAGGTTGGTGGCTCTAGAGTGAGTAGAAATAGTTACATGAAGTTATAGTTAATGGACATCAGGAAGACTGTGGGTGCAGTGGAGAGCAGGAGCTCACTTTTGGATTTGTGAATTTGAAAAATAATTAGACACCCAAGTGGAGATGCCAAATAGGAAGCCTGAACATGCAAATGTGGAACTCTTGTACCATAAATCTTGCAAGAAAGGGTCTGGGACTGGACATAAATTTGAAAGTTTTCATCATGGAGCTGTTAAAGGTAGAAGATTGAATAATTCACCAGGAAATTAAAATTAGATAGAAAGGAAAGAAATCCCAAGACTAAGTCCTCGGACACTCTAATATTAAAAGTTTGGAGAGGAAAGATAGAACCAGGAAAGGAGACTAACAAGTGAAATAGAAGAAAATTAAAAGCGTGTCCAGGAAGCCAATTCAAAAGGAAGTCTTTCAAGCAGGAGGGGGTAATCAACTATGACGAATGGTGTTGATAAGTCAAATTCAATGAGGACTGAGAATTGACCTTTTGATGTACTATCAGAGAGGGCATTGTTGGATTTGACAAGAGCGATTCAGTGGAATAGGCAGGCCCAAGAGAAAAATAGGAAAAGAACCAGAGACAGTCAAAATACAAATCTCTTCATAGAAGCTTTACTGTTGGGAGGTAGGGGGTATGGAGATGAAATAAAGGGGTGGCTGAAGAGGAAATAGTGTCAAAAGAAATATTGTGGTTGCTGTTTGTTTTCAACAATTGCATACTGATTAGACTTATCTAGCACAGAAGGGAAATAATGATGCAGGAGAGAGAAAAGAAAGCTGTTGGATGTGGGAATTGGGCGATTGATGGGATCAAGGGATTCAAGAATAATTTCAAGGGTGATCATAATGATTGATTATGAGTTTACATTGTATATGGAGGGATTGGAGGACACCAAAGGGATGTGGAGTGGTGCACCAGTGTTATATATTGCTACTATGGTTTGCTCTGGCTAATGGAGATAGGAAAGGAAATGATGTTCTTACTATTTTAGATGAGGAAATTGAAATTCAATCATACTAAATCATGGTTTTTTTTTTTTTTAACTTTTTAAAGTTTATTTATTTTTGAGAGACAGAGAAAGAGCACGAGCATGGGAGGGCAGAGAGAGAGAGGGAGACACAGAATCTGAAGCAGGCTCCAGGCTCTGAGCTGTCAGCACAGAGATCAACGGGGGGCTTGAACTCACAAACTGTGAGATCATGACCTGAGCCGAAGCCAGACACCCAACTGACTGAGCCACGCAGGTGCCCCCTAAATCATGTTTTTAAAACAATACAGGAATAATACATTTGAAGCAGTTTGGTAAGACTGAGAAGACTGGGTATGCTGGGTATTTAATCAGTCCTCCTTTCTTTCTTGTGGCAGAGATTGGCTAATGCTGAATCCACCTGTTTTCTTTTCCTTGTGAATCAGCTTTACTTGCTGTTCAGTGTTGCCATGTGACTGAGATAAAGGTAGAAGTGAGATATGTTAGTTCCAGGCCTGGCGCTTACACCCTCTGGAAAGATGTTACACACTCTCTTCTCCGGGTTGCCGGATGGATGTTGGCAACCATAGCAAAATTAGAAGCTATATATGAAAAATGGAAACCCTATGTCAGCCTAGAGTTTTGAATGAATATGTAGAACAGAACCCCACCACCTACACGCACACAAACACCTACCAATTGGTATACGGTAAGAAATAAATTTCAATTCTGTTAAGTCACTGGGATTTGGAGGTTTATCTGTTAAAGCATCTGTCGTTACATTAATTCATTGGTACCCCTCATTCACCCCATACTTACTGAGAAGTGCTACACTGGGATAGTCTCTAAGGATACAGCAGAATATAAGGCGTGAGAAGTTACCAGTTCTAAAGAAATTTTCATTCTTTTGGGGGGAAACAAATGCTAAACAGGTAAACCAACAAATAAAATAATAATGTATTTTCCTTAGATTTATGAAAGAGTGAGTAGGTGGAAAAAAAGTAAGGGGAACCTATTTTCTACACGTTCAGGAGTGGCCTTGAGCATGAGACTTTCTATAACCTGAAAGATGGAAATGACCCAGCTAAACAGATAGCTGCCAGAGACCGTGTGTCTCATGTTCAAAATGTCTATAACTGGAAATTCTTAATAGTAAGAATAAATTAATTTCAAATAGAGACTGGCAGATGTTGGACCTGAGTTTGAATTCTGGCTCCACCACTTCTTTACTGGAAACAAAAAATAAATTGATTGAATTATCTAAGTTAAAATTTCCTCGTCTATAAAATGGGAATGATTTTATTTTATTTAAAAGGATCTTGTGAGGATACATGGGTTGTATTGAATATTTTAGAGAAGTTCTTATTGCAATAGACTCCCAAAATGACCCAACGTGTTTTTCTCAAATTCTTTTCACTAAAATTATCAATAAACCTGTGATTACTGGTATATATATTGATCGACATGATTGTTTCCAGAATTTGTGGATAAAAACCTCATCAGAGGAACAATCATCTAAACTCATCCACCTCAAGGAAATTACTAAAATGAAAGCATGTTACTAGAAAAATAGGACATCTTGAACTGAGATTTTGCAAGAAACTGCCCCAAATGACTATAGTAAGCGTTTCATTCCACAGCAATTAATTAGGGTCCATTCTACAGAAACATTAAGTAGCTTCAGACTTGCCTTGATAAACTTATTAATGATAAAACAACCAAGACTTCAGATATATATCATGACCTAAGAACACGTCTCTCTCCCTTCTTTCCAGGAATTCTGCTAATATTAAAGACCTGACAGTGGCATAGATCCATAATGCCAGAAAGAATGGGAGAAGGGAAATTAGAGTTAGAGAGATTTCAGCAAGTTTTGGAAGGTAGAAAACAAAGGAGAGAAAGCCAGCACCAAAATAGCACAGTGCATAAGATCCATACCAGTTACCCAGAATGCCTGAGTCTCAAATTTGGAGGCACATAGACAGTGGAAATGAATCATAGGACCAAAAATGGTACAGTTGAATGTCTATTTACAGAGAAACCAAACACCCTTTGAAAAGACACTCCAGGGAGGAGACAGAAGTTTATTCTCTGAGAAAATTGAAAGGAAAAGGTTAAGAGACTCAAGGTAAAATCGGCTCAGAACAGAGCAGGGATGTGGCCCAGGACTGAGATTAGGAGGGCAAAGTCAATGTCTGCCTATGAAATGGTTGAACACCTGTCCCTCTGCCCTACTATGGGGAGAACCATTCCCCTACACTGTAACACTACTACAAGAAGTATTACATTGATTAATTTCCAGAGATAATAAATGGCACTGGAGAAAACAAATCATAAATATTACAAGAAATCTCCTCAGTCAACAGTCCCTGTAAGGGCTACAGAACTTTTTTAAATAATTTATTATTTATTTTTTAAATTTACATTCAAGTTAGTTAGCATATAGTGCAACAATGATTTCACGGGTAGATTCCTTAATGAACCTTACCCATTTAGCCCATCCCCCCTCCCACAACCTCTCCAGTGTTTGTTCTCCATACTTAAGAGTCTCTTATGTTTTTGTCCCTCTCCTTGTTTTTATATGATTTTTGTTTCCCTTCCCTTATGTTCATCTGTTTTGTCTCTTAAAGTCCTCACATGAGTGAAGCCATATGATTTTTGTGTTTCTCTGACTGACCAATTTCACTTAGCATAATACCCTCCAGGTCCATCCACATAGTTGCAAATGGCAAGATTTCATTCTTTTTGATTAGGGCCATAGAACTTCTAATCAACCTTTTCTATGGTCTCCCTGTAACTTTGATCAAACTGCTGATAAGAACCGAATTGTCAAAGAAATCCTCAACAATAAAGGGGGGTTCCAAAATAATAATTTGACTTAGGAGTTCCAAAATGGGACTAACAGGAGCTCCAGAAGGGCTACAGGAAAAAAAAAAAAAAGTGGAATGAAAAAAAATTTCTCAGAGATATGTTTCCAGGTCACAAAAGCCAATAGGATACGAGAAAAGACTCGTGCAAGACAAAGAATAAAGAGGAAAGCCTAAAAGTCCCAAAGAGAAAAAAGATATGAGAATACAGAAAAAGAACGAGAAACAGGATGGCATTAGAAAGTAATACTGGATGCAGGAGAACGAAACAGAAATACTTTTTCAATACTAAGTTTTTAAACTCAGAATTCTATGCCAGGTCAACCTATGGATCAAGTGCCAGAGTAGAATTAAAGCATTGCATTTTTATGTGTGCCAGAATTAGAATATTTTCTTCTTACACTAGAGAATATATACCAGTAATTTTTTTTTTTAACAAATGAGATTCAGATGTAGCAATTCTGAAACAGGAAACTAATGAAGGAAAATTTTACCACAGTAGCTAAGCTGTACACCTAGGTAGTCCAAATCAGTACAGGAAGAAAGGGCCCCAGGAGCTCTTTCGGGAACATTGTCAACGTGTGGCTAATGAAGTCTTATGCCAGGGAAGCTCAGCAAAACTTTTCTAGGAGGTGCATTCTTGGCAAGTCACAACCCATGACTTCTCCTGGTGAAGACATTACTATTAAAACCTCATTCTGTCATTTATCTATTACAAAGATGCCATCGTGAGTGAAGAGTCAATAAAACTTTTTCTGCTTGGTGAGGAAGGGACCGTGGGATAACACTCTAGCTCCACGGACATGGAAATCTGATAAAAGCGGAATGTTAGCTGCCTTTCTAGGCAATGTTGCCAATGACGAAAATGATCCCTGGTTGCTCAACTGTACCTGGACAGGAAGATTTATGTGTGAACCACACTGTCCTGGTGCAAGCCCCAGTTTTCGGTCTCCCTGAGTGGAGTAACCCAGGGCACATCTCATTTTTGGGCACAATCCCTGTGGCATGTCTGGAAGCTACTCCCAAGGAGCTATTCTAAGAGATACCGATTCCTTTCTTAACAGGGGGCTTCTAAGCAAGGGCAGCTAGCACACCCACACGTGTGACCCAATTCTCTCACATCTCACTTGCCTCTGGGAGGGTCAAAGAACAGTTCCAGGGCTTCCATGGGCACTGTGACCACTATCGCTACCCCCCCCCCCCCCTTGCTGGCACACTGTGTTTTCTGTTCTGTGTCTCCTTGAATGAAATGGTATCACATCTGGCCTAGTAAAATGTGAGTGACTGTGAAACGTCCAGTTGAGTCTATTGCTCCCAAGAGTAGGTGCTGCAGCTAGAAGTTATCTGCATATGCAGAAAAAAAAAAAAACAACAACAATTCAATGGAGTTGTTTTTATTGTAAGGAATTATAAAAGAAAAGTATTTATATGTAAATAAAATCAAAGCTATCTGGTTGAATTTGGTGGGCATTTAGTATTAGAAGCTTTTATTTAATAAATCAGAGCAGGAAGAATGGAAACTTTACATGGGACCTGGGACAACAGTTTGGAACATGAACTTTTATATCTTTCCTCTTTTCAGAGACTTTGGGAAATAAGGCATTAGTGCTTGCACACATGCATGTGTGTGTAAGAGAGTAAGACTGAGACATTGCAATGATAGCATCAGAAACTGTCTAGAGTTGGGGCGCCCAGGTGGCTCCATCAGTTAAGCGCTTGACTTCAGCTCCGGTCATGATTTCATGGTTCATGGGTTCAAGCCCTGCATTGGGCTCTGTCCTGATAGCTCAAGCCTGGAGCCTGCTTCAGATTCTGTGTCTCCCTCTCTCTCCGCCCCTCCCGCTCCCTCTCTCTCTCTCTCAAAAATAAACATTAAAAAAAAGTAAAAGAAACTGTCTACAGTTGATAACACAACACAGAAATTTATATCATTTAATTTAATTTACAAACATACAGATGGTGAACAAGCTGAGAAACTTAAAACAGTGTACTGCCTTCTCCCTCCATAGGATGAAATCCATGGGCAATGTTACTAACTCTAGAAAGAGGAGCAGCTAATATTCTTTACCCCTATAGAGATAACCATAAGAAGAACTGAAAACAGAAATGGTGAAAAGTGGCTGTCTTGGTGAGCAGGACAATGAGTGGGGAGTTGTGACACACAGCTGTTATTGTCATTGTTATAACAACATTTAAGTTTAAGTGATTTTTTTCTATCTGCAACTTTATTTTGATCAAAATATTTAAAATAGCAATGATAAAAAATTAAATAGCCATGTTGTTATTAAGCGATTTTTATCTTAGCTGTAATTAGGTAAATCAGGACAGATTTGTATCTAATGCCTGCCTCTACCAAGCTCAACTTTGAGGGACAGAATAAGACAAAATAGGTAAGTCTCCAAAACGGTACACAAAACAAACGTGTTTTGTTAGCAGTCATGAAAAATGTCATAAACATACTCATAATTTAAGTCTATACAGATATATCCTCTTACAAATTGTTTTATGAAATCTACCTCCTTTAATAATGGAATCTTTTAATTGAATTTAAAATACTGTAATTTACAGGGGACGGATTAATGGTTACCAGAAAGAAGACAGGTGGGGCGGGGGGGCAAAATGGGTGAAGAGGAGTGGGAGATACAAGCTGCCAGTTATGGGATGAGTAAGTCACAGGAATAAAAGGCACAGCAGAAAGAATATAGCCAACAATATTGTAATAGTGTTATATGGTCACAGATGGTAGGAACACTTGTGGTGAGCATAGGATAAATGAAGAGAAGTCAAATCACTCCATTGTACAGCTGAAACTAATGTAGTATTTGTGTCAACTACATTCAAATAAAAAATTAAAAATAAAACAATATTGTTTTATTCACCTACATATGCTTTTTTTCAGAAAACATAAAATATTACCTTGATAGGAAATATATAAACATTTAATAATTAAATATAAGCATGAATGTAAAATAATAAAGGTTTGTAATGTTAATATATATTTTAATATAATATAATAAAGAGCCACAAAATGACTTACAAGATGTTGAATGAAAAACAGATTCTGGAGTTCCATTATGGTGTCCGTTGTTGTAATAGACCTGAATTCCAGTAATAAAACAAAATAGTTTTCTAACGTGAATTTATCTATCATAATGCAACACATACATTATTTCTCATACAATGGTGTCTATTTTAATTTAAAATATACAGGTTAAAGTTAATTTAAAAATAGAAACCTCAAGATTATGTCAATGTCTTATTATCAAATAGTTTTTCAAAGAAAATATTTAACAGTGAAAAAGCCATAAAGAAATCTTAGCTTATTTGGCAACAACAACAACAACAATAATAATAGTATAATCGGCAAGAGTAAGTGAAACTGAAGGAATAAACTCCAACACATCAAATTCTTCAAAGCTTAAAGTTAAAATTCCCTATTGATAAGTTAATATCTATACATTTTATTTAAAAGGGAAACTACCATGTACTGTTTATAAAAGTTACACACAAAATGAACATACAATTGGTAAAAGCAAATAGAAACAATATGACAATCACAGTGTTTATAATAAATTGATATTTAGTTCACAAGGGTTAAAGTTATAAGGATTGATACCCCCAAGTGATACAGGGTAAAATCTACAGTATTAACCTAACTAGCAAAACTCCCTGTGTCTCATAATATTGAATACAAATAAAGCCAAAACAATTTAGTTATACAAGGGAAACTGAAAAGAATAACAGAGCAGTAACAGGCTTTGGAAAAAAAAAAAAAAAAAAAAAAAAAAAAGGTAAAAACAAATCTGAATAATATCATTAAAAGATAAACATGATACATTTGGACAGTATATATCTACAATATATATCTAAGTTTTTACCCTTTGGAAGATATATAATTTCCTCAGTACTCACAGAATATTTGTAAATATTCATTATACATTTAACTGTAAAAAATACTCTATTAATTCCAAAAAATAGAAATTGTAGGACTTCTGGGTGGTTCAGTTGGTTAAGCGTCTGACTTTGGCTCAGGTCATGATCTCGTGGTTTGTGAGTTCGAGCCCGCATCAGGCTCTCTTTTGAGAGCTTAGCATCCTCTGTCCCCCTCTCTCTGTCCCTCCCCTGCTTGCACACATTCTCTTTCTCACTCTCAAAAATAAATAAATGTTTAAAAATAGTAGAAATTATAAAAGCGAATTATCTTTTAAAAGCTAGAAACACTAGCTCTTTAAAAAACAGATAAATTAGAAATTCTTTCCAACTGCAATATAAATTCTTGGGAAATATAATCAGAACATTCTACTCTAAAAATCCACTTGTTAAATTTTATGTCAGTCATTGAAAAATTAATAATAATAGGGGCTCCTGGGTGGCTCAGTCCGTTAAGCATCCGACTTTGGCTCAGGTCATGATTTCACAGTTTGTGGGTTCAAGCCCCACGTCAGGCTCTGTGCTGACAGCTCAGAGTCTGGAGCCTGCTTCAGATTCTCTGTCTCCCTCTCTCTCTGCCTCTTCCCCACTCTCACTCTGTCTCACTCTGTCTCTCAAAAATAAATAAATGTAAAAAAAATTTTTAATAAATTAAAAAAAAGAAAAATTAATAATAACACAAGCATGGGATACAGTCAAATTTTACCAAAGGACAATTCATAGTTTAATTTTTTCTTTTTTTGTTGTTTTTTTTAAATAATAAAAAAATAAAGAAATGGACCAAAAATGCTTTCAATCCCAAATTAGCAGAAGAACATAAAAATAAATCTACAAAAAGAAAAGTAATAAATGGAGCAATGATAAAAATTACTTTATGAATCTGTTAACCAGAGATCACAATGATGAATAAAGCTAAAATGATTGATCCCTCGTGATGGCATAAATGTTGTAGTGGAGACAGAAAGAAACATGAAAATGAATTATGGTACATGCAATGAAGAAAACAAGAGACAATCTTTTGAAGGCTGGGGAAAAGAATGAGTAACTAAGTAATAATCTACTACTTTGAATTTGAATGTTGTATTTTTAAAATTTTTTTTAACGTTTATTTATTTTTGAGACAGAGAGAGATAGAGCGTGAACGGGGAACGGGCAGAGAGAGAGGGAGACACAGAATCGGAAGCAGGCTCCAGGCTCTGAGCCATCAGCCCAGAGCCCGACGCGGGGCTCGAACTCACGGACCGTGAGATCGTGACCTGAACTGAAGTCGGACGCTTAACCAACTGAGCCACCCAGGCGCCCCTGAATGTTGTATTTTAATATGTTTACCTATATTTTTCCAGAATAACTTATATTGATGAATGGGAGAAGAAAATTCTAGAAAGAGAGAAGAACATAAGGTAAAGTACCTATGGAGAGCAAATTCTAGGTGCATTTGAGAAACTGAAAATAAATGGAACTTAATGGGTGCTGGAAAAGTAATGGGAGATGAAGTATAATGTACATGATATGTAATAACAAAATATTACTTTTATATGGATTATGGGAA
Organism: Herpailurus yagouaroundi; assembly: GCF_014898765.1. Lineage (NCBI taxonomy): Eukaryota > Metazoa > Chordata > Mammalia > Carnivora > Felidae > Herpailurus > Herpailurus yagouaroundi. The sequence goes on from NW_024412620.1 coordinate 14,416, forward strand.
AAATATAAATCCACAAAGTGTAAAATGTCTGAAAAGAACAATAATATTGAAAAAAAAAATGGCTCTGAGAGGATTCCTCTGTGTTAAGAGGATTAAAAAAAATTTTCAGAGAACAAATCATTCCTATACTATTTAAGGTTATAAAAAGGCAAAGAAACAAGAAAATGTGCTATTTATCAGGTTAGCACAACTTTTATAGCAAAGTATACTAAGAATGATTCATGCCCACACCTATACAAATGCCTGTGCCCGTCATCTCTACCCACTTATTGAAGGGTTTCATTTATGAATGTCTATTCATAAAGACTTAAAAAAAGCCTTTGAATTCAATAATGCTTTCAAAGAATAATACACAGTGACAGAGCAAGACTTTTTTTCTTGGAACGTGACATGGTTTATCCTTACAAAACCTATCACTATAATTCACCATATGAACAAATCATATCATGTCATCACAACCATGGCATCATCTAATATAGTACAATAAAAACACAGGAAAAAGTCCAACCTATGTCTGATTAAACAAACAAGAAAGGTTATATATTTATAAATACATATGTTTTTGTATATAAACATATGTACATATAAACATTTCTTTAAGTTATAAAGGGTATAAGGTCAATTGTCAACATTATTTTGAATAGTCAACTATTGACTGTTGAAATTTCCATTAAATCAGAAATAAAACTGATAGATCTGACTGAATAAAAATAAAAGGAAAAATTGTGTATGATTTAAAGTGTTATAAATAAAGTTAAAAAGCAAACTACAAGCTGGAAACAAAACTTGCAACTTATATGACAAAGAGTTTAATATCATTAATATCCAAAAACTTCCCCAAATAAAACTGGACAAGGGAGCAGCAACAACAAAAACTGTAGTTACCTTCGACAGAAAATAAAGAAAGCCATTCAAACAAAAAGAGATGTCAATACCATATCTCACCTACTCAACATCAAAGAAAAAGAAGGCCATGCCCAATGTTGGTGAGATTCTCCAAAGCAATTATTTAATAGACTGTATGGGAAGGGTAATTTGGTAACTTACAGGGAAAAAAAATTATCACAAAAATTCTTAAAATACAAGTAAATTCCTTTTGACCCAATACCTTTATTTCCAGGAATTTATTTAAATAGAAATCATTAAAGACACATTCAAAAATTGTGCTATTTACCAGTAAGTGTGCTAATTGATTGTTGTTTATAACAGATGAAAACAAGTATAGTTAGTAGAATGTTAAAAAGCCATATAATAGAATCTTAGGCAACCATTAAAAATTGCAATGTAGTGAAATATTTAACATGGAAAAAGTTCATGTTGTAGTGATATATGAAAAATGTAGGTTACTAAACTATGTGTTCAGAATGTTGATAATATATATGATGAATATATGTAAATGCACATTATAATATTATGAAAGTTGTGAGATAATGGCAAATATATATTGGTTTCTGCCCTCGGTTCCTGGCACAGAACTCCTGAAACCCTTATAATTTCCCTGGTAATAGGAGTGTTTTTCATTCTAATCAGGTGACCGGGTGGGCTCCTGGATGGCTCCTGGATGAGGACTAGTCATTAGAAAGCCAAAGCTATGATTAGAAGCTTGGAATTTTCACCCCAGTCCCCCATTCTCTTGAGAAGGTAGAAGGGCTGAAAATGATTAATGATTGGTCACACCTACATGATGAAGCCTCCTTAAAATACCCCAAAGAAGGTGGCTTGGGGGCTATCAGGTTGGTGAACACATCCATATCATGAAGGTGATGTATCCCAACTTGATGGGGACAGAAGCTCCTGTACTTGGGACCTTCTCAGACATCACCCTATGTATCTCTTCATCTGACTGTTCCTCTGTATCCTTTATCACATATTTCAATAAACTGGTAAACGTAAATAAGTGTTTCCCAGAGTTCTGTGAGCCACACTAACAAGCAACTAAGCCTGAGGAGAGGGCCATAGGAACCCCTGATTTATAGCCAAGTCAGACAGAAGTTGAGAGTAACCTAGGGATCAACTACTGGCAGTTAGAGCTGAAGTGGGGTGGAACAGTCTTGTGGGACTGAATCCCTAACCTGTGGAATCTGCCACTATCTCCAGGTAGATAGTGTCAGATTTGAATTAAATTGCAGGATACCCAGCTGGTGCCACAAAGACTTGCTTGATGTGAAGGAAAACCTCCACACAAATTGGCGACCAGAAGCATCAGAAGGGTGGCGCTGCACATGAACTGTACAGGAGACTCACAGAAAAGAACACACAAGAAAAGACGGAACTACGGTTTTTCCCTACAACCAGGGCCAAGACTGAGTTTTTCCATTTCAGAAACACACTCATAAAATATGATCAGTAGATGGTAAGCTTGTAGATGAGTTTTTTTTTAATTCTCCATGTTTACTGGTATTTCCTAATATTTATTTCTACTATTTTCTAACCTCAGTGCACCTGTAAAATATTTTGCAATTTAAAAAGTCATGTTAGTCCCCAAAATAAATAAACGTTGGAAAAAAAAAAGTCATGTTAGTAAAGATTAAAAGTCAAGGTAAATAAAACATTTTGCAAAGTAATAATCTATTGTGCATAAATTTAAATTAATTTATTGTGTATAAAATGTTGTGCTTCTTGACACAGGCACAATAATTTTGCTATGAGTAAATTACATTAAAGGTGAAAAACACTCCAACAAAATATTTGCTTGAAACCATTGTTCTTAGAGCTGGGGATAAGAAGTTCGGAGTCAACCACTTAAGACTTTAAAGTATGATTTCATTAGACGAAGAGTTTCTAAAGCTCATGTGAGCATCAATTGGTCTTAGTATTATTGAAGTATGGTGTAATAATCAGTATAATGTACATTAGTACTACAGTTGAGGATAGAAATTATCTTACCTTAAATTCGTATTTTGTTGAATATTGAAGATATAGTACAGAGAAGTGGCAAAATATTTGTGACTCATTTTTAACAAAGGCATCTCCAGTTTTGACTTCCAGATGGTAGGATCCATTATTGGGGCCTTTAAAGTCCGAAGGAGGATCACACTTCACAAGAATACTATTATCTGATATCCGAGAAGCAAGTAAGTGCCTGACGTTGGTTGGCTCTATCAAAACGAAGGAATATTTGTTACTTTAATCACTTTGTACATGCATATTTAAATCAGTTGGCAATATTTGTGTACATTATAAATTATTATTTTAAAAAATTTTTAATGTTTATTCATTTTTGAGAGACAGAAACAGAGCATGAGTAGGGGTGGGCAGAGAGAGAGGGAGACACAGAATCTGAAGCAGGGTCCAGGCTCTGAGCTGTCAGCACAGAGAATAACGTGGGTCTCAAACTCATAAACCGGGAGATCATGACCTGAACTGAAGTCGGTCGCCCAACGAACTGAGCCACCCAGGCACCCCCAATATAAATTATTTTCAGCATAATTTGGAGATTCGGGATGAAGAAGCTATAATAGTACATGCATCAAGAAACTGTACCAAAACATCTAAAAATAAACCCCCCAGTCTTTCAATGAATATTAGCATATGTGTTATACTTGAAGTCATGGGACTTCGTGCCATCTCCTAAGGAGAGTATACACGATTAGAAAATAGAAGGAAAGAGGGGGTAGAGAAGAGGGGAAGAAAGGTGCAGGGGGAGAAGAGTGGATGATAGAGGGATTCTGAAGGCCTACATACAGTAGAGCTCTTCGGTTCTTTTTTTTTTTTTTTAAGATTTTATTTTTAAATAATCTCTACATCCAACATGAGGCTTGAACTGGTAACCCTGAGATCAAGAGTTGTATGCTCTACTGTCTGAGCCAGCCAGGCGCCCCCAGCTCCTCCGCTCTTGAGGTGCTTACATTATCCTAGTAACTACCTACCTGGCTGCATTCTTTAGGAGGAGACACAAATTATCTTTGTTTGCTATGACTTCACAGAAATTTAGGAAAATAGCAAAAGCATAAAGCTCAAGGATCTGGACTTTTAAAACCGGAATCTAAATTACATTAAATTTCATGAAGAGCAGTCTACATCCATCCCTGAATAAGACAATTTTTCTTCATGAACTTGGTGCCAGCTAAGGTCTCTGGAGCTACAGATACTGCCTTACACAGGGGTGTTTCTTCTTTCCTGACTTAATGGAGTTAACATTCACCACGGAGATAGATCTAGCTTTAGGCCTGGAAACTATGGAGACATCATACAGGTAGCAACAGGAAAATGTCTTTGAAAGGAAACTTCAAATGGAAAAATGTGCCATAAAATAAAACAAGTAGTTCGCTGTAACAAAGAGAAGACAATGCCAATAAGTTACTGTATTTTATAAGGTAAGCGGGTAAGTAGAGGTCAGCAAGTGAATGCTTTGTGGGTGAGATGTTATTAGGTGTCTCATTGGCAGTTACTAGTTCTAGATAATAAAGAAAACAATAGACAATGCATTTTTATCTATGTTGGTTAGGTACTTAAATTGTCTGAAATCTTAAAATTGTTCCAGTTAATATGGCCTCAAGCTTCATTCTTACAAATCTGTGATGGTCTATGAAGAATACAGAGAACCCAGGATAACAGTTTAGAACATTATTGTATTTTAAATTATTATAAACCCTAGATGTTAATAAATGTGCCAGGTCAATGTGTTTCCCCAATGAAGCATAAAGAAAGACGGATTGTATACTAAAAAGTTCATACTGGGGTGCCTGGGTGGCTCAGTTGGTTGAACGTCTGACTTCGGCTCAGGTCATAATCTCGCAGCTTGTGAGTTCGAGCCCCGCATGGGGCTCTGTGCTGACAGCTCAGAGCCTGGAGCCTGCTTCGGACTCTGTGTCTCCCTCTCTCTCTGCCCCTAACCCACTAACCCACTCACATTCTGTCTCTGTCTCTCTCAAAAATAAATAACATTAAAAAAAAAAAGAATGGAAAAAGAAAAAAAAGTTCATACCTTGTTTCTTGCCATTCACAGAAAGAAGTATTAAGGCTTATAACTTACTATCTGCAAGTGTTTCAAATTCACATGTCACAGCAGGTCCATCACGTTGTACTTTTCCCATGGTGGAAGCCTTTAATGACACACTGTACTTTGTATAAGGTTTCAAATTTTGCAAATTATGTTCGGTCTCCTCTTTACCCAGAGCTTTGCAGTTTTCTCCTCAAGAAAAAAAAAAAAAAGGAAACATTTAAGTCATTAAAACTCAAGATTGCCACATATTTAACTTGCTGTCTACATTAAATCATTTTGAGCTGACTCTGAGGGATTAGGCATTTTTTTGCTTCTTTGTGGGCCTGAATAAGGAGTTCAAACTGTGCAACTCATATAATATTTGGAGGACAATAATGAGGATTATCTTCCTGAGGGTTTCTTTCTCCAGGCTTTAGAGAATAAAGATTGAATTTAGAGTGTAAAGATTGTACCAAATAACAAGGCATCGTATTTCTGTTGTTGCTCACTAGTTCAATCCACATTGCTAGCGCTTCCCACTTCTTGATTCATCATCTTTCCTGACATGGAATTAAATCTTACACAAATTACCTGAAGCATGCAGCGAACAAAGAACATAATTATCAAAATAATCTTCAGGGCTTTCCCAGGTGATCCTTCCTTCTGTTGAGCTTATAGGCTTGCATGTAATATTTGGAGGTGCTTTTGGACCTGTTACAAAATAAGAATGAAATATGAAATATGACAAATAATACGTGGAAAAACATCCTTTGTATAATTATGATTATTAAGTCACATTTTAATTATGAGTTAATTATGAAATTAAAAGAAAGACATCTAGTCTCATTAAATTTGCTTTAGAGGTCGCTTAACATAGGAAATGTCACTCTACAGTGGCACTATGGAGCCCAAGTATTCCACTGACCTAAAATATCTGTGAATATCCTCTTCCTCTCAGATATAGTATTATTGTTCATCTACCTTGGAATTCCTAGATTTCACTGTGCTGAAAATCTGTCATTGGTAGTACTGATAAACTTAACTGTCATTATTTGGAAACTTCCAACTTGAGATGAAGAACGTAATAAATGCTTAAATCAATTTATGAGGTGTAATTTACATTAAAACACACCAATTTGAGGTAAAATTATGACTTCTGACAAGCATATGCGTCTACATAACCATCACCATAATCAAGCTCTAGAACATCTCTATCATCCCCCCAAATTTCTTCTGTGTCACTTCCCAGGCAACTCAGCCTCTTTGCCCAACCCCAAGCCCCTTTTCTCTGTTACTATAGATTCAATTTGTTTCTTCACCCACTTCACATAGATAAAATCAAATAGTACTTTTGTATGTCTATCATACTGCACTCAATATAATGTTCTAGATATTCAATTATGTTGTTGCATGTGTCAGTAGTTAGTTCTTTTACTTCATGAGTAGTATTCCATTGTAAGGATCCACCACATTTTATCTATTCGTTTAAGTGTTGATGGGACATTGGGACTGTTGCCAGACTTTTGGCTACTAGGAGTGAATCTGCTATGAATCTTTGTGTAGGAGTCTTTCTGTAGAGATGTTGTTGTTGTTTTTTTTTTCTCTTTGATAAATACTTAAAGTTTCTGAGTTATTACTTTACATTCACAAATAGTATTGTTGGTTATTTTGACGTTAGCCATTTTAGCGGGTGTGTAATGTCATCATCCTCTCATAGTTGTTTGTTTAATTTTTTTTAATGTTTATTTATTTTTGAGAGAGAGAGACAGAGTGTGAGCAGGGGAGGGGCAGAGAGAGACAGAGACACAGAATCAGAAGCAAGCTCCAGGCTCCCAGCTGTCAGCACAAGAGCCTGACGTGCGGGGGGAGGGGGGGGCTCGAACTCACAAGCTGGAGATCATGACCTGAGCCAAAGTCAGACACTTAACCTACAGAACCACCCAGGTGCCACTCATAGTTGTTTAAATTTTCATTTCCTGGTTGGCTAATGACATTGAGCATCTTTATATATGCTTATTGACCATTTGCATATCTTCTTTTTTGAAGCAAATGTTCAAAATATTTGCCTATTTTTAATTTGGTTACTTGATTTCTTATTTTGTATTTGGGAGAGTTCCCGATACATTCTGGAGAAACTTCTTTTGTTGAAAATTAATTGTGGATATTTTCCTTAATGTTTGGCTTGATTTTTTTTTTATTTCCTTAATGGCTTTATTTGAAGAGAACAGTCAATTTTGATGAAGTCTAATTTTTAAATTTACAAAATTCTTGTTTTATGTGTCTTAAGAAACCTTTTCCTACACTAAAGTAGCAAAGACTTTCTAATGTCTTTGTCTAGACATTTTATAGTTCTAATCTCAGTGTTTAGGCCTGTAAATCACTGAGTTAATTTTTATTTTTATTGAGAGGTAAAGACTGAATGTTTATCTTTTCTTCTATAGGGATACCTGGATCATTTATTGAAAAAAAATAGCCTTTCCCCCACTGAATTGCCTTTATACTTTTACAAAAATATATGTATTTCCACCCCTAGGATTTCTATTTTGTTACATTGATTTATAAGAATTGCAAAGATTTTAGTACTTAATATTCAAAAAGTATTAAATTTTTCTGGGTATGCTGGGGACATAGTTTTAATGTAATTTTATTTTTCTTCTTGTGATTTTGTTTTGGAGGGTTTTTGGAAGGCAGTTTTAGGCAGTTCCCTTAGTCCTTAGCTAACTCCTTCCATATGAAATTTGGAAAGTTATTAGAATAACTTTAGTATGTTCTATCAAAAATTCTATAAGATTGTCATTAACAAACAAGTTCAGTAATGTGGCTGACTACAAGATCAATACAGAGAATTAATTGTATGCCTGTATACTGGCAATAACCAATCTGAAAATGAAATTAAGAAAATACTACCATAGAATCGGTAATAAATTTAAAACTGAAAATAAATTTAATAAAAGAAGTACAAAACTTGTTGACTAAAAACTACAAAAAAAATTTGTTTAATAAATTTAGGAAAACAAATAAATGGGAAGACATCCCGTATTCATGGACTGGAAGGCTAACATTGTTGAGATGATATTACTCCCCAAAGTGATTTTTACAGGTTCATTGCAACCCCTATCAGAATCCTAACTGGCTTCAGCCTGGGTGGCTCTGTCGTTTGAGTATCCAACTCTTGATTTTAGCTCAGGTCACTATCCCAGGGATGTGGGGCCTGCATCAGGCTCCATGCTGAGTGTGGAGCCTGCTTAAGTCTCTCTATCTCTCCTCCACGCCACTTCCCCAGTCACGTGCTCTTTCTCTCTCTCTTTAAAAAAAAAATCCAGTTAGGCTTCTTTGTAGAAATTGACAAGTTGATCCTAAAATTCATATGGAATTCCATGGAAAGTTGAATGCTCAAAATAATTTTGAAGAACAAAGCTGAAGGAATCATACTTTCTGATTTCAAAACCTATCAAGCAGCAGTAACCAACAGTGATCCTAGCATAAAAATAGGTATGTAGATCAACAGAATAGAGCTGAGAGGCCAGAAATAAGCTCCTTATTATGATTAATTTTTGACGATGGTGGCAAGACTTTTCACTGGGGAAAAGATGGTCTTTCTAGAAAATGGTGCTAGAACAAGAGAATGACTGCATCAAAAGAATTAAATCAAACTCTGACCTCACATCATATACAAATATTAACTCAAAATGGATCTATAGTGTAAAATTTAGTAGAGAAAATTATCAAATTATTAGAAGAGAACATAGGAATAATTCTTTATGGCTTTGGATTTGGCAATGGGTTTTTTTTAATAATTTTTTTTAATGTTTATTTATTTTTGAGACAGAGAGAGACAGAGCATGAACGGGGGAGGGGCAGAGAGAGAGGGAGACACAGAATCGGAAGCAGGCTCCAGGCTCTGAGCCATCAGCCCAGAGCCCGACGCGGGGCTCGAACTCACGGACCATGAGATCGTGACCTGAGCTAAAGTCGGACGCTTAACCGACTGAGCCACCCAGGCGCCCCATGGCAATGGGTTTTTAATGTGACACCAAAAGCATAAGCAAAGGAGTAAAAATTGATAAGTTTGACTTCATCAAAATTAAAGTATTATCAATTTCAAAAGTTATCAACAAAATAAAATGACAATTCACAGGATGGAAAAAGATATTTGCAAATGATATATCTGACAAGACACTTGGGTCTAGAATATATAAAAAAAACTCTTCTAACTCAATAAAGATTTTTCTAAGTGGGCAAAGGCTTTGAATAGATAAAAGATATACAAATGGCCAAAAAACACCTGAAAGCCATGCTCAAAATTATTAGTCATCATCCAAATCACAATGAGGTACTACTTCACACGCATTGAGATGACTATAATAAAAAACACAGACAATAACAAGTGTTGGTGAAGATGTAGTAAGTTAGAACCCCCATGCATTCTGTACGGGGAATGTAAAGTGATGCAGCCACTTTGAGGGAAATACAAACCAAAACCACACTCAGATACCACCTCACGCCAGAGTGCCAAAATGAACAAATCAGGAGACTATAGATGCTGGCGAGGGTGTGGAGAAACGGGAACCCTCTTGCACTGTTGGTGGGAATGCAAACTGGTGCAGCCGCTCTGGAAAACGGTGTGGAGGTTCCTCAAAAAATTAAAAATACATCTACCCTATGACCCAGCAATAGCACTGCTAGGAATTTACCCCAGGGATACAGGAGTGCTGATGCATAGGGGCACTTGTACCCCAATGTTTATAGCAGCACTTTCAACAATAGCCAAATTATGGAAAGAGCTTAAATGTCCATCAACTGATGAATGGATAAAGAAATTGTGGTTTATATACACAATGGAATACTACGTGGCAATGAGAAAGAATGAAATGTGGCCTTTTGTAGCAACGTGGATGGAACTGGAGAGTGTTATGCTAAGTGAAATAAGTCATACAGAGAAAGACAGATACCATATGTTTCCACTCTTATGTGGATCCTGAGAAACTTAACACAAGACCATGGGGGAGGGGAAGGGGGAAAAAAAAAAAACAGTTAGAGAGGGAGGGAGCCAAACCACAAGAGGCTCTTAAAAACTGAGAATAAACTGAGGGTTGATGGGGGGTGGGAGGGAAGGAAGGGTGGATGATGGGCATGGAGGAGGGCACCTGTTGGGAGGAGCACTGGGTGTTGTATGGAAACCAATTTGACAATCAATTTCACATTACTATAAACAAACAAACAAACAAACAAACAAAATGATGCAGCCAGTTTGGAAAACAGATTGGCTGTTCTTCAAAATGCAAAACATGATCCCCACATTCTAATACTAGGTATGAATACAAGAGTAATGAAAACATATGTATACACAAAACTCGTAAATGAATGTTCATAGCAGCATTATTCATAATGGCCAAAAAAGTGGAAAAAACTAATCAACGTATGAACAAACAAAATAAGGTATATCCATACGATGGACTATTATCAGGCAATAAAAAAATAAACTGAGGGGCGCCTGGGTGGCTCAGTCGGTTGGGCGGCCGACTTCAGCTCAGGTCATGATCTTGCAATTTGTGAGTTTGAGCCCCGCGTCGGGCTCTGTGCTGACAGCTCAGAGCCTGGAGCCTGCTTCGGATTCTGTGTCTCCCTCTCTCTGACCCTCCCCCGTTCATGCTCTGTCTCTCTCTGTCTCAAAAATAAATAAACGTTAAAAAAATTAAAAAAAAAAAAAAAACAAAAACTGAAACATTGATACATTTTGCAACATGGAAGCACCCTGAAAACATTATGCTAAGTGAAAGAAGCCAGTCACTAAAGACAGTATATTATACAATTCCATTTATATGAAATATCCAGAATAGGAAAATCCATTGAAGCAGAAAGTTGATTGGTAACTGCGTAGGTGTGGAAAGCAGGAGAGAAATGAGAACAGCCTGCTAATAGATACGGGGTTTCTTTTTGGTGTGACGAAAATGTTCTAAAGTTGATTCTGATGATGATTGCACAACTCTTAATATATTTAAAAAAACACTGAATTATATACTTTAAGTGGGTGGGTCATGTAGTAGGTGAATTAACAAAGTCTTTTGTCTTGTTTTTAAGAATGTAGCTTCTTAGGGGCGCCTGGGTGGCGCAGTCGGTTAAGCGTCCGACTTCAGCCAGGTCACAATCTCGTGGTCCGGGAGTTCGAGCCCCGCGTCGGGCTCTGGGCTGATGGCTCAGAGCCTGGAGCCTGTTTCCGATTCTGTGTCTCCCTCTCTCTCTGCCCCTCCCCCGTTCATGCTCTGTCTCTCTCTGTCCCCAAAATAAATAAACGTTAAAAAAAAAATTAAAAAAAAAAAAAAGAATGTAGTTTCTTGGCCAACTAATCTTTGACAAAGCAGGAAAGAACATCCAATGGAAAAAAGACAGTCTCTTTAACAAATGGTGCTGGGAGAACTGGACAGCAACATGCAGAAGGTTGAAACTAGACCACTTTCTCACACCATTCACAAAAATAAACTCAAAATGGAT
>NW_024412620.1:26231-56231 GCF_014898765.1 Herpailurus yagouaroundi
AGGGTTGATGGGGGGTGGGAGGGAGGAGAGGGTGGGTGATGGGTATTGAGGAGGGCACCTTTTGGGATGAGCACTGGGTGTTGTATGGAAACCAATTTGACAATAAATTTCATATATAAATAAATAAATAAATAAATAAATAAATAAAAAGAATGTAGCTTCTTGAGGCACCTGGGTGGCTCAGCTGTTTTGAGCGTCCAACTTCGGTTCATGTCATGATCTCACGGTTCGTGGGTTCAAGCCCTGTGTCGGGCTCTGTGCTGACAGCTCAGAGTCTGGAGCCTGTTTCAGATTCTGTGTCTCCCTGTCTTTCTGTGTCCCCCCACCCCTGCTCATGCCCTGTCTCTGTCTCTCTCTCAAAAATAAATAAACATTAAACAAAAAAAAGAATGTAACTTCTGTTGCAATGGTCTTGCAAAAATTCCCCCTTTCCTGAAGTAAATGGTATGTAAAATGGTTTAATTGCTATTTTCTAAGGTTGACGGATTCTTACATTATTGGGATAAATCTTATTTCATGATTTATGATTATGATTATGATTATTAAAGACTTACTTCTTTAGAGCATTTTTAGGTTCACAGCAAAATTGAGGGGAAGGTAGAGAGATTTCTCATATTCCCCTGCCTTTGCCCATGCATAGCACCCTCATTACCAGCGTCCCCCACCAGGGTTTACAAGTGATGAACCTACACTGACACATCATTATCTGCTAGAGTCTATAGTTCATCTTAGGGCTCACTCTTTATGTCATGTATTCTACAGGTTTGAGAAAACGTATCTTATGACATGTAGCCATAATTATGGTACCATACAAAGTGTTTTTATTGTCCCCCAGATCTTCTGTGCTCTATTTATTTCACCCTCCCACCTCGTCCTGGCAGCCACTGATCTTTTAACTGCTTCCATAGTTTGGCTTTTTCAGAATATCATATAGTTGGACGCATACAGTATGTAGCTTTTCCAGATTGTCTTCCTTTCACTTAGTAATTAGCATTTAAAGTTCCTTCGTGTCTTTTCATGGGTTGATAGCTCATTTCTTTTTAGTGCTCAATAATATTCCAGTTGTCTGGTTGTACTGTCCACCCACCTACTGAAGGACATCTTGGTTGCCTCCAAGTTTGGGAAAAATTATGAATAAAGGTGCCATAAACATGCCTGTGCAGGTTTTTGTGTGGACATAAGTACCAAGTAAGTATTTGACATAAGTATTTGAGTAAGTACCAAGGAGTGTGATGGCTAGATTGTAAGGTAAGAGTATGTTTCGTTCTGTCGAAACCACCAAAACATCTTCCAAAGTGGCTGTACTGCCTTGCATTCCTCCTCTCTCTGCCCTTCTTTCTTTGGTGGTTACTCATAAATTGTCATACACATAATTAACATACTTTTCCTAGCAGACTCTAGACTGGAATCTCCCTCCTTCCACTGAATAAGAGTGGAATTTTAGGACTTCCTTTCTGCCCCCGCCCCCCATCTCCCAAAAGCTATTATTTTCCAAAATGGATCTTTCTAATTGTCATTAGCTATTATAGTCTTGTTATTATTTATATTGCTTGCATTTTAGTAACACTAATTAGCATATCACCACCAATCCTTAGATGCGCCACTGTGTTTTCATAGCCATGTGCCCACTTCTATCAAAGGCAGCGTTTGCTAGAGGGGCAGAGGGTGCAGGATGCGCCAAGAAAGGAACTTGGCTGCAGGAAGAAATGGGAAGTAAGTGAACAAACCATTTCATGTACCTCAGTTTTGTTTCCACCATAAGCTCATGATGGCCTAGAATTTGCAGTTTAAAAAACAAAACAACCAAACCAAACAAACAAAAAACTTGTCAAAGGTTTGGATCTTCTATCATCCATTTTTGAAATTCTACTTTAAAAATTGATACATATCCATTTTCTGAAACCCTTTCTCCAAATCTACAACATCATTTTCTTTGATTCTCAAAGAATTGTAAGACCATAAGAAGAAATTTTACATGTACATGTAAGTGATATACTCACTTCCAACATCTGTTTCAAAGCTTTCGTTTTTGTTCAAAAACTCATTGGCACCATACAATACTTTTAAATTACAGGAATAATTTTGTTTAGGTGAAAGGGGTTCCAAATAAGTTTCGGTCTCATTAGATGAAGAAAAGTTAGCTGAAAGAAATAAGTATCATGTATCAGTACATGTACGAATACAATAATCATATTTAACTCTCTCTTTAGATTTCATATCTATAATAAATATCTATTAGATTGAAAACTTTAGCAAATAGGAAATAAGTAAAAGATACTAAAAACTACTATAATAATGCATGATTTTGCCACACTCAATTTTTTTTCCCAGAGGAAAGCGCAAACTCAGTCCCCCACTACCACAAATTATGCATACGAGTTACCCACATTTGAGGAAGATGCAGGGGTCAGTGCATCTGGAGTGCAATGGATAAAACTCACCCTGGGAAAACCACCTTCATGATCGTGGTATCTCCCCTGCCAGATAAGTACACCACACTCGATTTTAAAGAAAATATTAAAAAGTCTAACTGAATTTGAGAGTGTCTCTAATTTCACTGATGGAATGAGTTCTCTGTTCAGAAACTAAGAATCCACCTGAGTTAGCCTTTGCCTAATAGATATTTTAAGTACACCATTACTTTATCATCATTTCACTATAAATCTGTTCTTGCTTTCCTCATACCGCTTGTATCGTAGCTATGAAGCTTCTTTACAACATGATGATTGCAATCAGTGTCACACTTCATCCTTTGTGTAGTGTGTGTGTGTGCGTGTGTGTGTCTGTTTGCCTTGCCAAATACGGCTTAGCAAATGGCTTTACATCAAGGGAGAGTTTCTACTTTAACAAATTCAAATAAAAAGAAAAAAACATTAATTCATTAATTATTAAAAAGAACTAGTATCTCAATTATTGTCCCCCATATAAGCCCAAACCCATATTCCTAGAGGCACTGATTGTGTTTTTCCCACTTTTCTTTCATGTAAATGTTCTTGAGATTGTCCATGAATTTTGTTAATGGAGGGTTGACCACATACATAAACTCTTGAGTCACATGATCTTACGTTTGCTTTTCTTTTTATTCTAACAGTATGTGTGTCATATGTTTTCTATGGCACCCTTCCCTGATAACCTTTTCAACAATGCCTTATGTATAACAGTTGCCAAGAAAATTCTTATAAATTAATTGACTTTTGCTATTTCAAAGTTTATTTTGGGGAAAGTATTTGTCTATTTTGTGAATTTGAGTAGTATAGACAATACAATTTTTTGACTCCATAAAACCATAGACCAAAAGGGGGTGAAGGAAGGTAGGGGAAGGGGAAGAGTGGGGGGAAGAGGAGAGAGAGAGGGAGAGAAAGAAGGAAGGAAAGCAAGAGGAAGGGAGGGAGGGAAGGAAGGAAGGAAGGAAGGAAGGAAAGAAAGAATAGAAAATATCTAGAACAACTTTCTACCATAAAAATATTCCAATCAAAGCTATATTCTTACCACAATTAAGTACGTGTGTAATCTTTTTTTCATCACAAGTAAAGTTTTCCTTTTTTTCCAGTCTTAAACAAATAGAAATATTTGCTTTTGTTGGCTCTGTACAAGTTTTCAAATAAAAACTTTCAGGATCTGTCAAAAAGAAGATATAGAAACAGATGATTAATGACTCATAATGTGTGCCATGTGTTCAATTAAAGTCTCTGAAACTATATTCGTGATATAGTCTTTGAGAGCATTTAGTTTTGAAAGTTTTGAAAAACTCCAATAACTCGGGGTTTAACATGCCTCAATTATATAGCTTATTCTTTTTTTAACATCACACATTTTGGAAAGCATTTAATTGGCAGCATTTTATTTAGAATTTATCTTACCTTTGAAAAATGGGACCCAAGCAAATTTCTAGATGAAATTGCATTTTTTTGCACATTTTAAAACACTCACTTCATTTGTTCTTACTTATATCTTCCACTTTTTAATTTACTCTGTGATTTTTTTTATTAAATGATTATTAGAGTATGGGGGTCCTGTCTTGGAGAATACGTTTTGTAAATTGTCATTTTCTGTTTCTAAATGATAATTTATTTCAGTAATATTTGGAGAAAATGAATAAGTTACATGACATTTTTCCGAAAATACCAAAATTTAGCCTACTTTTTAAACTTTTCATTCCAGTTAGTTAACGTACAGTGTAGTATTAGTTTCAAGTGTATAATATAGTAGTTCAACACTTCCATACATCACCCTGTGCTCAACACAAGTGAAGTCCTTAATCCCTAACCACCTCTTCAACCCATCTCCCCATCCCCTTCCACTCTGCTAGCCTTTAGTTTGTTCTTTATTGCTAAGAGTCTGTTTCTTGTTCTCTCCCTCTCTCTCTCTTATTTTTCCCTTTGTTCATTTTGTTTCTCAAATTCCACATGTGAGTGAAGTCATATGGTATTTAACTGTTTCATTTCACTTTATGCCCTCTAGCTGTATCCATGCCGTTGCAAATGACATATCTGATGAAGGGTTAGTATCCAAAATATATAGAGAACTTATACAAATCAACACCCCAAACACAAATAATCCAGTTTAAAAAGGGGCAGAACACTTTAACAGACATTTATCCAAAGAAAACAGGCAGATGGCCAACAGACACATGAAAAGATGCTCATCATCACTTATCATCAGGGAAATGTGAATCAAAACTACAAGAGCTATCATCTCACACCATCAGAATGGCTAAAATCAACAACCCAAAAAACAACAGGTGTTGGTGGAGAAAAAGGACCCCTCACGCACTGTTGGTAGAGATGCAAACATTGTGGAAAACAGTATGACCCTTCCTCAAAAAGTTAACGATAAAACTACTTTATAATCCAGCAATCTCCCGGATGGATATTTCCCCAAACAGTACAAGAACATTAATTCAAAGGGATACATGCATCCCTATGTTTAAAGCAGAATTATTTGCAATAGCCAAGATACGGAAGCAAACTTCAATCTATTTAAATGTGTTCTTGAATTATTATGTGATGTGAAAGAGTAGACAAATGTACACAGTTCCTGAATCCCTTTTCCAAAATGCATTTTGTTATATTCTTCAGTGTAGGGGGCTTGATACCCTTAACCCCTTCCCCTTCTCAGCAGTAGGTGAGCCGGCAGAAGTGGCTTGATCACCTTAACATGATTATAACTCTCTTTTTTTGTGTGTGAACGTAGTTTTGTTCTTTCCACAAACATCAAATCCTTGACTTTGGGGTTTACCCCAATATACTCCAGACACACTTGTACCTAGAAGAATAAATATGTGCACATCTATATTTAATGACTTGAACTAAGTACGGAGGGGGAAGAAAGCTTATAGGTAATCACTTATCCACAGTGGGATAAGTCGTACCTAATCTACTTGAAACACTCTGTAAAAGGAGTATAGGGAGGGAGTAAGGGGTAAAGAAGGCTTATGAACTCCTAATTTCACTGGGTTAGAAGAACAGAAGGTTCGCCCACTAGCGTCCAGCTGACATCTTTCCCCTCACCCCTGTTCATTTACCAGATTCCTTCATCCACTAGAATGAAAAACACGTGGATTTGTATTCTTTTGTAAATATACAAATAGAAACCAATTTAAACTTACCTGGTGGTACGTCCAATTCTATAATTTTATTTGGAGGATCACAAGAAGTATGACTGATAGTAACATTCTTATTTTCACATGCTGGTAGGTTATGGATCTCATTCATTTTACATATGGCATTTTCACACTTCACATCATCGCTAACATTTAGTTTTGCTATAAATGAATTATTTCCATAGTCATAACGATATTTCACACTGATAACTTTATATTTCTCATCTGAAAGAAAATAAAAATGTGGATTCCCTTTTTAAAAATTTTTCAGAATAAGCTTACATCAATTGCAAGCGCTTTAACATAGATTTTCAAAAGTATCAAATATCTAACAAAGTGTCCCCAGAAACATAAAAAAAAAAAAAGAAAAAACACATCAGGTGTGTCCATGATTATTTTTTCAAAATTCCCTTTACATCGACTGCCTATCAAGGACCTCAGCTTTTAAGTTTATACTTGGATGATTAATAGATTAATGTCTTATCTCCCTAACTCGACTATATGTTTTATGACAGCAAAGGCCAGTGTATTTTGAACACCACCATAAACCCAAGTCATTACATAAAACCTGTCATTAGCAGGGGCACACTTGCTTGAATTACTGGTTGAAATGATACACGAATGAAACATCTGATGAATTTCTTCTTGCTTTATCATTTCCCTTACTTCCTAAAATGCAGTTGTTGATTACCTGTTTCTCCAAATTTGTGGAACATTAATTCAGGGGGCACAGGCCTCATTATTCCTTTACCTAGGTAGAATTATTGATAACGAACCCTCCTAAGTACCTCTCCTTAGCGCTATGTTGCATTCCCTTCTTTCTTTAAAAAACATTGTTGAATGGTAAAAAATATCTTTTCAACAAATACTAATTTGTCCCTCACTTTCAACCCAATGAACATTATTAAGCCCTTATTATGTTTGAGACACTGCCCCAAGCACTAAGAATACAAACCATCAGCTTTTAGAAATGTAGAGTCTAATGTGGAGACCGACATAGACGGGTGGCTGCAGACGAGCAAACCCCTAAAATAAGAATGTGTACAAAATAATAAGGGAGGAAAGTAGTGAGAAATCTAGTCAGAGTGTAAGGATAGGAGAGGCTCTCAGAGGAGGTGGGTGACTCAGTTTGTATTTGGAAATATGAGCAGGACATAGAAAAATAGATGGTGGGAACAGGGGTGCTGGATGAGGATAGAGAGGAATTCTAAGTGGAGAGGAAGAGGAGGAGAGAACACGGACGCATGATGTAAACATTATGTGTTTAGGAAACTGTAAGTAATTTCATATTAGTTAAGTGAAGAGCATCAAGAGGCAATAACACAAGAGGAATATGATCATAAAAGACCATATTAATTAAGCAAACATATGAAGGCTGATCTTTACATTATAACGGATGGACAGCTACTGAAGGCAGAGACTTCGGTGGTGAGATTCAGCAATGTGCAGAGGGTTAAGCCCTGACCACGAAAGACTACTTTCACTGGGAAGAGAGTAGGAACGGAACGTGCAAAGAGGGTTGTACAAGCTGTTCTCAAACATCTGCTTTGAGCCAAACCCTGGCAAGACAGAAGGACAGAGAGACAGAGACAAAAACAGATTCTTTTACTTGATAAGCCTTCAAGACATTCTCCACATTTCACATTTATTGTTACAACGCATCCTTAACTCCTGCCACCCCAAAGCAAGTTTGGTATTTTCCACTTCACACACACTAAATCTGAAGTTAAGTGGCTTCACCAAAGTTGTTTAGCTAGTAATTATTAATTCTGGTGCTCAAAACTTATGTCTGAATATGACATCAAAGTTTCTTGCCTCTGAAGGACACAGGCTCTTAAGATTTGGAGCTAACCATTGCGGGGAAAGGGGAGCCAGTGAGTCTAGCTTGTTAGTGGCTCCTGGGGGTTGGAATGAAGAAGCAGATAAGGAAAATGCCATTCTAAAGTGATATGTGCTGCCTCCAAATTAACAAACTTACCACATGATTGCTTAGGTGTAGTAGGAACTGTAATAGAAAAAAAAGAGAGAAAGCAAATTATTAAAATTTCATTTACAACATCTCTGCTATCTATGGTCATTTGGGGTGAGGAGGTTTACAATGTTTTCAACTTCATAAATTGGAAGGTCTGTGAGTTAGTTTTAACATAGAACACAAGGTTTTGTACAATGTACAACACAGTGCTTGGTATAATGCTTTAATCTCAAAACTTCAAATGTTATAAACTAATGAGCTAGTTCTGTAAGACATTTTCATGAGTTTAACCCAATAAACATGATGGTAATAATGATAATAATAATAATAATAATGTTGAGGTTTTTTCCAGCACACATTTGATTATGGCATGGTGACTTGACTAACCATTCATGTACCTAAAAACATGTAAAGGTACTCCTCCCCTTGATTACTCTCAAAATAGATTTATATCATTATAACCCCTAGAGAGTTCAGTTGACACGTTTGTTGAAAAAAAAAATCAGAAAATAGGCAAAGGCGGCTTCACTCTCTGGTTTAACTTGTGTAAGTTCTTTGCACCTATAGTGGATCCAGCGTAGTGAATGGCTCTTTCAACAAATTGAAACACATCGTGGGGGAAGCATATTTGTATTTAACTGAAGAATGGGTGGAAATGTGCCAAGAGATCCTGCCAACCCGGTCTTTGAGTTGGAAGAATTTGGGAGAGGACCATGGGCTTGCCCGCTCTGCCATGGCCAGCCCATTGACTGCCACCGCCAATTGCTGGGTCCGTTCAGATCTCTTGCCTTTGCTTGCATGGTCCATGCCACATGACTGGAGCTCTGCACTCAATCCTCTGCTGTTCGCCACTTGGAATGGGGAGTCCTGTGGATAGACTTGTTCTTTTTCATGCTAATACCTAAGCCCACTCTTAGAGAAAGAAGTCATAGTATTTTTGATCGTTTTTCTATGCCTTTGCATAAAGCACACAACCCTTGGGGGATGTCATAATGATATGAAAAGATATCACAGTAACATTATGCCCTGATCTCACCAGCTATTGCACAGCTAAAATATGTGGGGTTTTTTTTTGTTTTGTTTTTTAATTTTTTTAACGTTTATTTATTTTTGAGACAGAGAGAGACAGAGTGTGAACAGGGGAGGGGCAGAGAGAGAGGGAGACACAGAATCTGAAACAGGCTCCAGGCTCTGAGCTGTCAGCACAGAGCCTGACACAGGGCTCGAACTCACAGACCGTGAGATCATGACCTGAGCCGAAGTCAGACGCTTAACCGACTGAGCCACCCAGGCGTCCCTAAAATATGTGTTTTAAGACTAACTGCCATTCCACAGTCCCCATCATTCGAATACTCAATTGAACTTCTCAAAAAAAGCGCCCCCCGAGAGAGCAAATGGAAGACCCTTCTACGAGCACATCCCAGGTACATGGTAGTAGTATGACTGCATGGCTGAGGGTAAGATTGTCACCTGTTGCGGAAGCAGTCATAATGCTTGTTGCGGGTGGCGTGGACGTAAGACTCTGATCTGCAAGGAAATGAACAGAGAATAAAAGTTAATGAGTTTGTCATAATGAAGGGCAAGGGAAAAACTCTTTAGCAACGATACTTTCTTTCTCTCCTAGCTGAATCACTGGACTTGACACTTGCTCCTTGTCAAAACAGGAAAGTGAGCCAAAACCTTATCTATCTACCAATGGCCCTTTAAGATAACCAATAGTTCCAATAATTAGAGCTTGACATTCAGTAAGTTGAGAGAAACTGTTCTTTCTTTGGTGTAATTCTTACCTGATGTGCAATCTTCCTCAAACTACTCCTTTCTCCTTCAATAACTTCCTTATTTTAATTACTAATAAGGATCCCACTTATTCTTTTTAAATACTCACTGCTTCCCAGGCATTTTACATATTTGGTCCTCACATCCATCCCCTAAAATGAATATTACAATATCTATTTTTACAGAAGGGAAAAGCATCACACAAAAACTATTAGTAGCTTGTGCTAAAGTCAGCCAGAAAGTTAACCGGACTGGATTGGACCCCAGAGCTATAACCTGAACTTTTATGATATGAATAACAAAACGAAGCACGCCCAGAAACAAAGCTTACTGGCAAGTTTATTTTGGCTCATTTGATATCAGTATGTGAAACGTCGCTGCAAATAATATTTGGTATGAAATACGTAAAAGAACTGCATTCAAGTCTCAAATTTCCAGTTCATTACCCACAACTCAAAACCCCTAGAGCACCGCGGGCAAACCTGAGGAGTTATCTTTGGTGGTGATGCTGGAGATGAGTGAGGGTAGGGCAGCAGAGCTGCTGAGTGCGGGGCTGAGGGTCGCTACTGGTGTGAAAGCTGTGTCTGCAGGGAAGGTGCTGGGTGGAATCGTCTCTCCTGGAAAACCTGCAATCAGAAAGGCCATCATCACGGTCATCCATTTTCGCCACAGAAGGGCAATGGCCAGACATTCAGCGTAAACAGAGCATCGAGGCTTAGGCCAAGCAACAATTGAGCACGTAGCTGTCTGTGTTCTGCAAAACTGAATGAAAACCAGCCAGGCCTGCAGAAGTTTCACATCGTGCAACTCAACGCCTAGGCAGCTTTGTAATCAGAGCACCACTTGTAAAATATTTGGCACCTGAGGAGACAGCTGGTTTGCACAAGCCAGGGAGGCCAAGCTTTCCAACCAAGGGATGCCTTAGGTGATGGCGAAAATGCACCCGAGCGACAGAGTGGGGTGCTGGCTTGCGGAGCTCTGGGTGGCAAAGGGTGTGTGAAGGTTGGAAGAAGAGGAAGCACAACCTGCCATGTGCTGGAAACCTTGCCTGGGGGGCACCTCCCTGGGGAGGCCTTTCTGGATGCAGATGCCTAGCTCTAATTTTCTTACATGAGAGCTGAATGGGCTTCTGCCTTTGCAGCTGCTGAGCTCAGGGTGTTTTCCTTTCCAGGTGGAGGTTACAATTCTACTTTCACTATGTTGATTGCCCTCGCCAGGAAAAAATCAAATTGGTTTAGAACCAAAGAACTTCTGCATCATCCAGACACCATTTCCTTATTTTCCAAGCAAACCTAAGCAAATACGTATAGAATTAGGTGTCGTAGCTGAAGAAACTGCACGACGTATTTGGTTAGGACTTGTTGCCAAGCTTCAAAGCACCCAAGGCATGCTACATCTTCCTGCAGACATCACACCCAGAATTCCGACACAAGCAATCAGTATGTATTCACTGGATGCCTACTAGGGGACTGGCACTCCGGTAGTTGTCGCGGCAAAAACAAAGGACATGCTAACCAGCCTTTATTTGAGCTTGTTTGGTTATTTCCCTGTCATGGTCCCTGGGGTTATCAGTTCAATGATACAAGATTAGTCTTGCATTTGTAAGATTCTCAGGGTTTCGGAAGAATGAAACAGGCATGCATATTCCGGAAGCGGTTTCAGGACAAGCATGCAGGCATCGTCCAATTACAAACCGAGCACAGTCCGTAACTTCACATCTACAGCCATTAGCAATGAAAAGGCATCTTCCAAAAATTTGAGTTTAGGTTCTCAGCTCAGTCTTCAAAAGCCACTACCTCCCCTGCATGTAAGTAAACCATAGAGTAGAATGAATAACATAAGTATCAGTTCTGCAGTTCTGGATCCCCAGAGAAAGTCTCCAACACAACACAGAGAAGGGTAGGAAGGTTTAATTTTTCTTCTTAAAAAAAAAAATAGACTCAGAAATGACCCTCTGCTGAGCTTTAAAAATCAGTGGGTTTGGGGCGCCTGGGTGGCTCAGTTCGTTAATAGTCCAACTTCAGCTCAGGTTGTGCTCTCGGGGTTCCTGAGTTCAGCCCAAGGTCAGGCTCTGTGCTGACAGCTCAGAGCCTGGAGCCTGGATTCTGGTCTCCCTCTCTGTCTCTGCTCCTCCCCCACCTCAAATAAAATTTAAAAACATTAAATTTTTTTTTTTAAATCAGCGGGTTTGTCTTTCTCCTTCTTCCACATTCTTTCCTTCTCTTTCACAGGCTTGTTCTCTTTGCCTCCCCTAAGAGTCCCTTGTCCTCATGCTGTTCTAAAGCCCCTGCTTTTACAATTTTCATCAGGTTAATGAATCCTAATCAGTTTTTAATTAGTGGAATTAGCCACCGTGAGAGGAAGAATTTCTTCATGAGGACACATAGAGTGGTTTTTGCAACAACCAGCCCCTACAGGCCAGTCCTCTTCAGTTATTTTACAGCTTCTTCCCATCTGTAACTTCTGAATCTGTGGCTTTGCTAAAAGTTCCAGATCGTCTTACTGTAGTTCTCGTGGTAGCTGGAGTGGGCAGAACAAGGCAGGGAAGGGAGGGCAACTCTTTCCCAGGTCACTTTAAGTTTGTGCATTGCCTGTAATGATTTTTGTGCCAACGGAAGACTTTTAATACCTCATAATTATTCTATTTGATATGTTGGACTTCCATATTTGATTCATGTTCCAAGAAAGGCCACTTTAGTGCCTGCTCCATGGGCTTTCCCATTTATATCTTTTTATTTTCAGGCATTGAAGCCATCACATTTTTATATATGTCTGTGTGGATTTTTGTCTTTCAGGATAAAAAAAAAAAAGTCAACATGAAGTGACTTAGACCCTGATTTGGAAAGATAAAGGAGGGGGTATTTTGCTTTGTTTTATATACATACAGAGATGCTAAGCTGAATCTTAATGTTTGGATGGGGGAAATGAAGCATCTATTTCCTTTTTCCCATTCTTTTAAAAAAACAAACTGTGGTTACAATTTCTTAGTGGCTTTCACTGAAAATGGAAATCATCTGCTCTTCAGGATTTTGTTTATTGGTTGGAAGTCTATTGGTAACATTTCATACATACTATTCTTTATTATTAGCAAAAGTTTTCACTGTGCAGTGGGTCTTGCCCCAATATGAAGAAACGTATAGAACACCCTGAGTAACCATTTATTCTGGAACAGGTTTTTCCTTTATTCTGCGAGGTCTCATTCTTTATTATTTCATCTGTACTAGAAGGACCTTAGGTAGGTGTCCTCATAAACTAAGGATAAACATGAAAGTACGAAATACCGAATTCACCAACCAGCGAGTGCTATACGTTTAACAAGTGGTTGGATTCCCTGACACCACTCTTAACCACAGGCAGCTGTCAGGCTCTCTCCACAGATGCATAAATCTAAAAGCCCGGCAAACCTGATGTGTCATTCTTCCCCGGAGCAGGGGTGAGTGCGGGAGGGGTAGCAGTGCTGCTAGGTGTCTGCGTGTCAGATCCGGCAGAGGGCGCCTGCGAGTCTGCGTGCGTGGGGAAGGTAGGCGGCTGTGTAACTCCTAGGGTAAGAAAGTGAAATTGTTTCAGTATTTCCCTACTGCAGATGAAACATTTAAATACTAGGACGTTATCAGCATCTTTGTTTACCAAACCGTGAAATGACCCAATCTATTAAAATGTGTGTCTGCCTCTATTTAAGTTCGCCTGGCAGGAAGGTGGCACCAGAGTTCTTCATTTACATATTCCCAGAGGCTTCCTGGGGTCCTGTTGAAGTCATAGATGACTCAGGTTTCCAGGTGGCTTTTTTTTTTTTTTTTTTTAACCTCCAAGTCTCTGTGAGCTTTTTGGATTCTCCTTCAACTTTACAAACTGAAAGTTGGGGTGTTTCTTCGTAGGCAGAATCAGTAAAGAATCCCTCAGTATACAATATGCAAATCGTAAAAAAAAAAAAAGAAAAAATAGAAAAATGGACAAGACATGTAACAGACATCTAATATACGCAATGGCTAAAGAGTGTAGGCAAAAGTGCTCATCACTATGAAATTTTTTGATGTTAAAATAAAATATCTTAACTCTCATACTGGCAGAGTTTTGAAAGATTAATAATATCTAGTATTGGAAAAGATGTGGGGAAACAGTTGCTCACACACCCACATTCTCTCAGAGAATCACATGTCTAGAGTCTGGAGGATATACCGCCACGGATAAAATGGTATGGTATCTTTAAGGATCAGGATTTGGGAAAATAGTATTTTCAATGTGTATGTGTGTAAATTCTTTATATATATGTATATATATATGCATAAAGTATGTACTTTATATATACTTCTATATTGATATTTTGCAACTGCATAAAATATTTTTGTAAAAATAATATCACATAATTAAGTTTAATGTTATGCAAACAGATGCTTATTATAATGATTTTTGAACAATTTTGAAAACGCTTGAAAATATTATACTGTTAGAAGCATGGATTAAGGGATTTTTTTTAACCTATGTATATCGGTAAGCAGGAAAATTGGATTGTATTCCACAATACGAATCAATTGCGAACATAAATTAAATAACACATACGATTTTATCCCAGTAGAGAATTGAAATATCACCGGAGAGCAAAGTTATTTTGTAGGGAGATCAAATGTCTTATTTTATTTGAAAGTGTAAGAAACCTTCCAAGCTAATTTCACCATCAAGTTAGTATTTTACTATTATTCATCCTTATTTCCAATCTTTTCCATTTTAAACATTTTCTCTTCACATTTTGCTTCATAGAGAATATTATGTGTGTGTGTGTTTGTGTACATGAAGCTAAATGTGAAAACTTTAAAATAGAAAACTGTGTGACATCACTCAGTCAGTAAAAAAGTTTACCCTGGAATGTTCTACCTAACCATTAACACCCTCATCCTCACATTCTTTTTGTTAAAATTTTGGGCAATGAATTCAAATGCCTGCAATGTTTAGATAGATCCTAGCCACTACTCTGCTAAGGTGGAAGGAGAAAATGGAGGAAAGATTGAATTTACAGTTCTGTAATCAACATAAGGAGGCATTTATCATTTAATTAACTGCTTATTATGGCCAATAAACTTCATCAATATGGTATTCAAAACACGACAATGTACCCCTCCACCAAACTTCTGAGACAGTGTTGAACATACTTGTTTTTCAAACTAAGATTAATGGCACTGTTAAGCAAGTAGCTTAGTCTCTAATGTCTATAAACCTGTTTGCCTCAGAAAATGACAACATAGCACATTATTTCAGAAAAGGCATGAACAACCCTCATGATGGTGGATTTATGTGCCAAATACCCTGGCAGACCTAACATCAAATATAGAATGAGCAAACCACAGATTTATTGGGATTCTGAAAAGCATCAGTGGTCTTCACTGGTAAAAAATACCTCCCACATCACTGTTATGAATGTGGCCACATTCCCTTCAATTCCGCCCTAAGACCCACAACCTTGATTAATTTTTTTAATGCCAATATCCCTGGAGGAAATTCAAACAGCAAAGCTGGATTATTGATCCTCGGTGTGGTTTTTCAAAAATAAATTGTTTATCTCCAGTAATTTCTGGTATTGAGATTGTGGAGTTCAACAAAGAAAAATCCTACTTTGGAATTACAGCCAGGGAGGGCAACACTGACAAAGCGCTGAAATACTGAGTTCTAACCCGGCTGGCACTGCAGAAAACCCAAGTGAGCAGAACAGTGGCGATGACACAGCACATGCAGTTCAGTGGCTACTGGAGAAACTCCCCTCCCCCTCCCCATCAGCCTTACTTGCTGGGGCTTCCCTCCCTCCCTGTCCATCAGCTCCTCAACAACTTGCCTTCACTACTTTGGTCAGTCAAAATTGCATGAACGCCTGGATGTTCTACACTTTACATGCTTGAATAAAACCACATTTGTAGAAACTGCACACGTATTTTAAAGAAAAACAGTTCTGATAACTTTCAGATTCAAAAAGGAAGACAAGTTCTCCTAAACTCATTTCAGTTAATTAACACCTCTGTGCCGACCTGTCACATTAAGAGTATTAGCATTATCCAAAGAGTTCAGGAAGTCTTCAGTTGAAGGATTGTCTGGACTAAGAGTAGGCGTGGTCTCTGAGGAGTTATATTCTCTTTCAGAGATGCTTGTAAGTGAGAGTGCAGTGGTGCGGGCAGGTAAGGGGTCGCTTGGAGCCAGAACACTGGGCTTTTCTGTTGAGTTCAGTCCTATTGTATTCATGGGAGATGGAAAAAGGAAAACAAAATAAATACGTGAATCATATCCTGCAACATATACTCATCTGAGTTAACTAACTCCCCAGTCCATTACAGTGTGTATATAAATATATATACATATATGTGTGTAAATGCACACACAACATACAGAGATGATATACGGAGTGTGGTAGTATGTATATTTTACCAAATACATATACATATATACACATAGATAGATAGATAGATAGATGCATACAGAGGTATATAGACTTAGATATAGTGGCTAAAGATATAAATGGGGAAATAAAGTTGAAAGCAGCTATTCCCTGCCTTCTTCCCTTTGGATTGCTGGTTTCTTAACTGTCCAAAGCAGTTGGGTTCAGAAGGACGGAGCACACACATAAAGAAAATCAATTAACAGAAATTATAAAAAAAAAAGAAAAGAAAAGAAAAGAAAAAGACTTATCAATGAGCACTAGAGAAAGATAAAGTTTAAAGGGAATTATTAAGACGACTAGTGTTTCTAGGAAAACAAAAAATGAAAAATAAAAGTTCTAGGTACACACTGATTTTTTTTTTTACAATTTTATTTTTAAGTGATCTCTGTACCCAACGTGAGTGAGGCTTGAACTTACAACCCCGAGATCAAGAGTTGCAGGCTTTACTGACTGAGCCAACCAGGCACCCCTGCACTGATTACTTTTTAGCAAATCAAAAACAAAGCAAAGATTGGACAAAAGACAGAGAAACAAAATTCTCAAACAGATACACAATGCCCAAGTCTACAAAATGGTTTCAACTTTGTGATAATATAAGAAACACAATTTGAGATATTGCAACAACATTTTCCATGGTTTCAAGTCACTTCAGAAGAAAAAATAACAGTGTGACAAGTAGTGCTGAATAGGGAACCCGTAGCTGATAGAGGCGTACAACTGATAAAAGCTTCTGCAGGGCACATTAGCACTGTGTATTAAAGGCCTTTAAATTTTTTGTGTTCTCTTACTCAGAAGGTGTATTTCTTTATAGAAGAATGGGGAGAAATACACCAAAATTGTTAAAAAAAATAAAAAACCAACACATTGTGATCTCTGGATATTGAGGTTATAAAGATGTGGGTTTTTTTTTTCTGGATTTTCTATGTTTAACATATATTCATTTCTACGAATAGTCAAATGTTATGTTTTTCAGTGTTTAATTAACAACAACAACAAATGATAGCACCCAAGTACTTTAACAATTCAGTTCAACAAGAGTAAGAGAAAATGGCCCAAGAGTGAGTAAGAGAAAATGGGAGGGGAACTAGAATGGGAGAAACTGGAAAAGATTAGAAGTGATAAGATTTAAGAACTGAAATTAAAAGATTACTGAATGGGGAATTAAGAAAATGGAAGTAGAAAGGGCACAGAGAAGTCCTAGCTTCATTCATTATTGCTGAAGGTAAAATGAAATCAGTGTTTACTAAATACAAATAAAATACATCCAAGCCTTATTGAACTGCCCCAATGACAAGAACATAAAATAATGTAGAACTCTTCTGTGGTTACTGAAATCCAAAGTAATTTCAGTACATTTGTTACAGTGGTTGTTTTCCAATGAAAATTTTCAATCTCTAGAATTTCATAACCTAATAACACACAAAGCAACATATTTACTAACAAACCTCTACCCGAGATACACGTCAACATATCTAGCAAAGTGATAGGCAAGTCACCCCTTCCTGTCTTCAGTGTAAAATCCTAAATCCTACTTGACTTATTCTCTCACCTGCTCTTTGTTGAATAAAAGAAGGGACAAGGGTGGAGGCAAAGACAGGAAGAAGAAAGATAGGGACAGAGATTGAGAAGATGAAAGGGAGAGGGGGAGGGAGCTTAAAATTATGTGCAATAACATTAATATACTTCCATCATTATAGACGTGAACAATTATTAGTTTGTTGTTTTTAGGTTAACCTATCTTTGGTTTTGGCAGGATTCCAATGATCCCCTGTGCTCTGAGAGAAATGTGACATTTTCCCTTTATCACCCACTCCCACTTATCTTTTACATTTGAATTACAAAAAGACTAGAAGGAAAACCACTCCAAATACCTCGCATAATAGTGTTATGCTTTGTTGAAGAGTAGCATTCCTAAAGATTATATATCATCAAGTAAATTCAGTCCAAGGTCTATGAAAAAACGGTATTCAGAAAACTACCCTCCTACATAGAAGCCTTAATATTCTTGCACACATCTTAAGCTCACTGCACATCCCCTGGTTCAATAAATAAGACTTTAATTCAGGATGAGAAAAAATGCTCCAATTGCCAATTCTACATTGGCCTTCTTCTTCACTTCGGAGATACTACTGGTTTCCACTGATCACATTCTTGTTGATATTTGCAGGAAGCCATTCTCATTAGCATTTGGGGTCACTATTTTGACTTACCTGATGTCATCATTTGGATGTGTCATCCATCATTTTATAACAGTGCAAGGATAATGGAAACTCTCTCAAGAAGGTGGTAAGTCATCTAGCATTTTAAACATTCACCCCTATTCTACCCCATTCCCAATCCCCTCCTGCAACAATAACCAGTTTATATGGTTGGAATGAACTTACTCATTTGTAAAAGGTGGAAATGCTAAAATGCATGAGAGTAGCTGGCATAAACCAATCACAGTTGCTATACCTTAATGACTTTCATGTATTTATAAAGCTTCTCTACCATACTATCCAACCGTAAAATTTCAATATTACATGTTTTAAAAAATAAGAGAATGTGCTTCTTATGCAGATTCAAAAGCATTTTGTTAGCATTCACATGCTTCCTGGTTTCCATAGTTTGGAATGAATTTTCATTTATTTACAAAAATAATTCCTTTAATAACTCAATTTGCAGAACATTTTGAATGTACCTAACTAGAACTGTGCATTAAAATGATTAAGTCAGAATTGTCTTAGTGGCTTTACTTACCTTCTCAATGCATACTTCAACTGTATAATGAATCAGGAAATCAGTAATACATTTTACATAACACTAACATTTAAGTGATATAACTTATTTTTAACCACATGAAATGTACGTTTCTCTCTTATTTTTGCATATAATATGTATGAATTTATTTTTAACATTTTCATTGTTTAAATTTAATTGGTCTCAGGATTAGAATACTCATTAAGACTATTAATTCCATTGTGACAATAGAATTTGAACATGATTATTATAAAATATCTTACTACTCTCAAAGCTTTTCTTTTATATATGTATATACATATATGTATTTGTATATATACATATATAATATGTTTAGAATTCTAATTTCTCAGATAATTCTTTAACCAATTTTTGACTATAAAGTTTTGCGACCTAACTTGAATTATTTGCAATGTTAAAATTTAAAAAGAGATTGGAATCCTGCTATGCAATTTATTGTCAAGTTTAAGAAAAGCTATAACTTATACACAATAATATATTCAAGTAGTTAACAAAATTTATATGGTATAAGCAGGAATATTAAGAACAAGAAAGTGTCAAAAACATTTTCACAATTCAAGAAATAATTCATAATTATAACACTTGTCCTTGTAAAATGATTTTACTAGACACTAATAGAAAACTCTATCAACATTAAATATATAAACTTCGTAACAAAATAATAAAATAAGTAAAATGAAAATATTAATTCTTACCAGGACTGGAAAGAGTATTGTCTTCTCCTGAAAAAAGGAAAACAAACATCTATTAGAAAACTTCAAATTTCATAATACATATGTAAATATAAATTAAATTTCCATATATACATCATCTCTGTGTTAGTTAACATTCACAGAGGGGCAATTTTCAGTACCTTTTACCACTGAAACTACATTCCTTCTCTTAAGGTCATGTTTACAATGTCCAAGTATGTTAAAACTATGGTATTAGTTTTTGACTTCTCAGGTAAAATAAAAAAGTAATAGAATAAAGGAGAGCTATTAGAATTAATCTCAAGCCTATAAAAGACTTTGGACTTTTTCCCCATATGCATTCATTTATTTAGATAATGATTATTTATTGAATGCCTACTGTGTGCTATATGCCACATACTAGTGATATAATATGACCAAGGTAGAGACATTTCCTGCCCCCAAGGAGCTCAGTTCAGTGTAAGATACAGACCCGAAAAAAAAAAAAAAAAAAAAAAGAAAGAAAAAAAAGAAAGAAAGAAAGAAAGAAAAAGTCTTACAGTGTAATGACCAATGAGATAGAATGTGCTGTAGCAGCACAGTTTGGATTGGGGCACCTGGGTGGCTTAGTCAGTCAGTTAAGCATTCGACTCCTGATTTCAGCTCAGGTCATGATTCCAGGATCCTGGGATTAAGCCCAACATCGGGGTCTGCACTGAGCATGGAGCCTACTTAAGATTCTCTCTGTCTCTCCCTCTGCCCCTCTCCCCGACTTGCACTCACTGTCTCTCAAATAAATTTTTAAAAATTAAAAAGAAAAAGCTTATAGAGGGATCACCCAATTTAGAGTTCCAGGGTTGGTGTCCAACTGGTAGAGAAGGTGACAGAGAGGGTTTCTTGGATACATTTAAGGTGTGACCTAAAGGATTATGGACAGCTAGCTCAGTCCTAGAGGAATAAGAAGTTGAGATTCGTCCTACAGGCTTTAGACAGCCATCAGAAGAAGGTGTTTAAGGGGAGAACTATTGAAGAAGCATTTCAATTTTCGATTGACCTTGTTGTAAAATGGAAAATAGATTATCAGAAGGCAAAGTTGGAGACAGGAACATCAGGAGACTAAAATAAAAGCGTATGAAAAAGATGATGTTCTACATGAGGAAAATGGTACCAAAAAAAAAAAAAGCAAGAAAAAAATCTGTGAAACACTTTGGAAGTAGTCATCAAGACTTTGTAAATCGTTA
Source organism: Herpailurus yagouaroundi (assembly GCF_014898765.1). NCBI lineage: Eukaryota > Metazoa > Chordata > Mammalia > Carnivora > Felidae > Herpailurus > Herpailurus yagouaroundi. Next base: position 46,672 of record NW_024412620.1, read on the forward strand.
GAAGTAAGAAAGGCAGAGAATGAGTAATACGGAAAGCATTCAGGTTGATAGTTCAACATACTAGGCAATTGTAGTAGGTAGATTGTGGAAGCTTTCACTAAGCTAAAGAAGAAAAGCAGAAGAGACAGGAAAATTTGATATTCTTGAAACTTCTATGTAAAAATGTTTAGTAATATTTGGAGGTGGAGGTTGGCAGCTCAGGATATCTCTCTGAGTTGAGGCTTTGGATCAGCATATAGATGGGTATTGTAGCTATGACGGTGAAGGAGGTCCCCCAGTTATACAAAAGGAGCACTCGGGATAGAATTCTGAAGTTGAGTAAGCATTCAAGGAGAGGGCCTAAGATTAGGTGACCTAATCTTCTATGTAGGAGGGAAAATGAAGTCAACAAGAGTTACCAATAAAGGGTGTTTCAAGGAAATTAATGAAATCAAATAAAATGAGATTTATCACCTGAGCTTGTGGGAATGTTGGAAAGGTCGGTTTTATTGCCATGATGGGAACTAGATTCAGTCTGCAGTGAGTGAGACATGTTTCACTCTTAGTAAATGACCGTGAAAAAGATCATAAAATCGTTTCCCAAATGACAGTCAACTGATGTGAAAAAGAATCAAGAATCAGATAAAAGAAAGGGTTGGTTAATATTTAAGACAGCTTCCTGCTTTGAGATTTTATTTTTTGAGGATAAACTGATCTGAAAAACTTGTCTCCCCTCAGAAGGGCCATCAGATGGGTAGGACCCAGTTTCTTCAGTGACATTCTCTAGTCTATTCCTTGATATAAATAGTATTTTTGTATTTTATATTATATTGTATGTAGTATATATAAATATGTAATTATTAAAATATATATTATTAAAACATATACTGCATCAAATATTTTCTTATTTTCTCATTATAGTTCTCTACTTTTTCTTAATCATTCATACTTAAGTATTGTTTTTAATGTACATGATTTGGATTTTTGTCCCTCCTCTTGTTTAATCAGCTTTTATCTTTCTATCCCATATAAAATCATGTTTTGATTTCTTAATATTATTTTTATTTTCCTGTTAGTAGATTTCTCTCTCTTCTCATTTATTTTTATTTCCTTCTAAATTAAGTTCTTAGAATTGTGTCAATTTGCAAAAGAAGCAATAGGTAAAATAAAAAACATTACTATAGGAGGGATTAACAGCTCTTGTGTTTTAAGTGAAAGAAGAAATAACTGTCATGATAATTGTAAAGAATTTAGCATATTGCCACATTCAAAATATTCGAGTTAGTTCGAGTGTATAAACACATTTGATATAATACACCTCTTTTCTTTATCTAAGAAGTATATAAGTTTTTAAATATCTAAAACTATTTTGGGGGCGCCTGGGTGGCTCAGTCGGTTGAGCGCCTGACTTCGGCTCAAGTCATGATCTTGCAGTTCGTGAGGTCGAGCCCTGCGTGGGGCTCTGTGCTGACAGGTCAGAGCCTGGAGCCTGCTTTGGAGTCTGTGTCTCCCTCTCTCTCTCTGCCCCTCCCCCACTCACAGTCTGTCTCTGTCTCTCAAAAATAAATAAACGTTAAAAAAAAATAAAACTATTTTGATATGTCCTTTCTCAATATAAACACCTAATTCCTTGGAACTTCAAGCAAATTAACTTGATTTAGTTAAGTTTAAACCTATTTATTGTTTTGCTAACTTGATATTAGGTGCTGGATTTGAACATGTAACAGGTATGGTCCTTTGCCCTAGGATAAATTACAAACTGTAAGATGTATAGATACAGATAGATATCTACATATATATATATATATATATATATAGCTCCAATGGTTTGCAAGATAAAGAGAGAGAGAGAGAGAGAGAGAGAAAGAGAGAGAGAGAGAGAGAGAGATCCAGCAGTCTGCAAAGACATTTAAGTCATAGGTGAACCTGATTAGGACTAATAATTAAAATTCCTTCCATTGGAAATCAGCAAGAATTACACAATATGAGGAGGAAGTGAAGCAGCTGAAGCTATGTAGCTAAGAGCCTTGCATATAGTAAGTGGTAGATAAGTAATTGTTGAATGGGTTTAAGCATGTATAAATGCAAGGGAGAAATCAAACAGATCTGATGAAAACACCTTTGGGAGAAGAGCCAAGAGCAAGCCTTATAGGCCACGAAAAGAGATTGAATTTTTTCCTGAGAGTGATGGAAGTCATCAGATCAATAAATATAGAAGAGAAATCAAATAGATTTGATGACAGAAAAAAGAGGAATCTTAATGTTGCCTTTACTAGACCCATCACTAACTCCACAGACCATTATACTCTGTTGTTCTCATTTATTAGTTTGTTACTGCCAAAACATGTAGCATAAATGGTATAGAATATGTTATAAAAAGGAATTGCAATTTGTCACATATTCATTATGGAAATGGAAAAGGAATATTGGGATAATAAGGAAGCTTTCTTTTTTTAACATAAGAACCATGAATACTAGAGTAAATATGCTAGAAATGTTCCAAACAGTAGACTCTTCATCAGGCCACATGCATGTTAAATGCCCCAGAGATATTAATTTAATTCTAACTGGTGCAAAAGCAATGAATGTTTTGAAGACAATACGTGGTGTATAGTATTTTAATTCAAGTTTAGAAAATGGTAAATTACCAAAATGGAGAAGACAATTTCTACAGATGTGTCTTTTTAAGAGAATAATTCAGAAATGATATTTTATTGTTATTAATTGCTAATATGTATTGAGTGTTCATGGTGTATGAGGCACTATAGGAAGCCTGTTGCTTGTATTTTCTCTCTTAAGGATCACAACACCCTAAGAAATTAGAAAAGTCAAGTGTCTTGGCTAGGTTCACAAGGCTGGTATATGCTAGCCCAGACTTGAACCTGAGCCTGTCTGACTCTGCAGACATTGCTGTCCATCCTCAGGCTTCCAGCTTTCCTCATTAATTTATCCTTACCGCTTTTCCTCTACACCTGACCTTTCAACATGAAAATTCTTTTAGCCAATGCTTTAGGCTACGCAGAGATTGATATTTATTAAAAGCCCATAGGCTAAATAAAAAAACCTCTTAATCAGTATTGGACTACAGAATACGTGACTAATAATGTTACAAATGCTAAAATAAACTTGACCCTAAATATAGACATTTGCAATAAATTATAGTTTTCTGGATAAATGCTCTATGTATGGTATAGACAAATATTGGAGAAAAATCAGAAGTGTGCCGGTTTAATTTACTAAAGAATATTATTTTGACAGGGAAGTCAACCAAACTACAGTAACAGCAAACAAAAGTACTATAACGCACAGACCCCGTGTTTATCTGTGAAGAGACTTCCATAGCTTGGAAACAGAAAAACAACTTATTTCTATGTGTGCATCTCCATCTATGTATTTCTGTTCTAATCACGGCCCCATTCAACATTTCCCCAAATCCTTTAATCTTCAATGCAACAAAATTTAACATCCATGGCAAATAACATATATCTAAAAATGATCACATTTTCCTTTCATGCTTACTTCCCATAAAGGCTTCTCAGATTGAACGTACGTTTTCCATTATACCCCTTTAGCTCAGAATCTGATTCTTTTTTTTTTTTTTTTTTTTTAATTTTTTTTTTCAACGTTTATTTATTTTTGGGACAGAGAGAGACAGAGCATGAACGGGGGAGGGGCAGAGAGAGAGGGAGACACAGAATTGGAAACAGGCTCCAGGCTCTGAGCCATCAGGCCAGAGCCCGACGCAGGGCTCGAACTCGCAGACCGCGAGATCGTGACCTGGCTGAAGTCGGACACTTAACCGACTGCGCCACCCAGGCGCCCCCAGAATCTGATTCTAAAGTCCTCCACTGAGTGATTTTCAGGCTATTTTGAAATCTTGTAGCTTATTTTAAGGTTTATTTCATTTTCTTTATAGAGTATCACACACACATACACAGTCTTTTATCTCTTTGAAAGAAAATTCCAAGTCCAGCATCACAGTTTAGATTCAATAGAAGACTAAATTTATTCTCATAGTCACAAAATCCCTATAAACAGATTTTCAATCTCTGTAACACTTTCAGTTAACGTGATAAATCATATGAAAATTACTTAGGCACTCAATAAATCTTACAGAAGCTCACTAAGATAAAATTTCAAAGATGAAAACCACTTCCAAATTTGAGCTAATGTCCTTAAGAAAATATTCAGGAACTACAGCAGTGCGATTGACATTAATTTCAACAAGCCATATCTACTAGATTACATAAAATAAAAAAAATTCAATTATTTTTATTTATTTATTAATTTTTTAATGTTTATTTCTCTCTGTGTGTGAGAGAGAGACATAGAGAAAGAGAGCGCACAGGTGGACGTGCGCTGAGGGAGGGTCAGAGAGGGGGACAGAAGATCTGAAGCAGGCACCGTGCTGACAGCAGAGATCCTGATATGGGGCTCAAACCCACCAACAGTGAGATCATTACCTGAGCTGAAGTCGGACACAACTGACTGAACCACCTAGGGGCCCCAATTTTTAAATTTTTCTTAAAATTTTATTTATTTTTGAGAAACAGAGAAAGAGAGAGAGAGCATTAGCAGGGGAAGGTCAGAGAAAGAGGGAGACACAGAAACCAAAGCAGGTTCCAGGCTCTGAGCTGTCAGCACAGAGCCCAACGCGGGCCTGGAACCCACCAACTGTGAGATCATAATCTGAGCAGAAGTCAGACCCTCAACTGACTGAACCACCCAGGTGCCCCTCAATTACTTTTAAAATATCAAAAAACTTAAGTACAAATCTCAAAGTAGGAACATATATAAAGACAACCTACATGAAAGAGCCTAGTTAAAAATCTAATATCTGAAGGACATATCCCCTCCAAAAACCATCTAATGACTTCCATAAATGTAAGCATGCAGTAACAAATACTTCCATGGAGACTGTTTCTACATATCAGATAGGATAAATAGGTGAAGTTACTTAAATATTTAGAGGAGACTGCACTATCGAAGATATCTCTATCACATTTTGCAATTCTTCCTAAATTATATGAAAATGACTTCAATTGTCTATTATATTTCCATATGCAGACATTATCAGAACATTACTGAAACACAGGAAGAAGCAACTGTGCTGAAACCTCATGATTAAACAGTCCAACCCTATCAGACTGGTTATATGAAATCTTTAGTTATTTCATGACCTACTCATTCTACTGCAGGTCAAAGACGGATCTGCCTGGCCAATGAGAAGCCAAAGAACTAATGTAGTTATCTCAGCTGTTTGGCATAGGCAAACATCCCCATACTCTTTATGCTCTAGTTCACATATAACTTAAAAGCAACCATACCCTGTTAGTGGATTCAGACTTGGAAAAAGCAAATAAACGTCTGCATAAAGTACTTAATAACTAGTGCGTAATAAATACCTATTTAATATTAGGAAAATGCATTAATATAAGTAGTATTAAAATACATGCAAACATTCTATATGAACAATGCTGGGAGGGTGTGGAAAACAGGTAAAGAAAATAGCAGTGGGGATTAAGAGGGCGTGTGTGACAATAAAGAGAAAGCACTGGTACTTCTAAAAGTATAAACTGCATTGAGCACTTTTAAATTCTATAAACACAGGGGATAAATATAATAAAATAGACCATAGTAATAGACTTAGTATTTCCATATATTATCTTTTGACTTCACTCTTCTGGGATAACATTTTCTGCATTTTTTTTTTTTTTTTTTAAGGGAAGTGCCTGTTTTCATTATTTAGACAAGGGAATATTTAGAAATATTCCAGTAGGTGGCACCATAGCTCCAAAAATCTGTAAATCACGGTACACGCGCTCTTTCCCATGTTAATCCTGTGCGAATTACCAGTGGAATTGACTAAGTACATTAAACAGCTGAACATGCAGATAACAGAGCACTCGATCTTCAAAGCTGTGTTATTCTAACACGTGTATTGTTGCTGAATTTACCTTTCCCAATATGTTTCCTTTATAACTCAAAATGTTTAAGTGATCACAAATCAAAGTTACCTTGAAGTCATGCCCCTAAGTCCCTGTTCAGAAATTTCATCAAAAACCGGAAATCAGTCGAGTGAAAATGACATTTCAAAAGACGTACTTGGGCTTTAAATACCATCCGTTCCCAACCCCACCGCTGCCCCCACCCCACAAAAAAAAGGAAATGGAATGCCATTTCCAAAGGGATTTAAACATGTCTAATTCAGCAAATCTAAGTACAAGGACAGAAGGGTGAAACAGGATAGATGAAATAAATACGTATTCTCAGTATCTGCCCTAAAAGAACAGTGGCATGTTTTGAAGGCTGAGAATGCATATCTGACCCCTATAAATATAAAGGTCATACAAAAGTGAAATAAGCACACCAAGACAAAAATTAAGGGTCAGCGAAAACAGATATGCCTGGTTTTCTTTGTTTGGTAAGGCGTGATAATAATAAAGCATATAAATAAAAATGAAAGGATTCTACTTTTAGTTACTCTATAAACCTGGTATATGGTTCACAGACAGCAAATCCCACAAATTACATCCAATTAATAAGTTCTATGGAGTAAGCACTCTGAGCAAGGGACAGACAAGGTTTTATCTAGATTTCATAGAAACATAGGAAATAGTCTATCCTCCATTAGCTTATCAGTAAATATAATAATCACAGCAGCAGTTTTACTGAAATGTTATGTATCAGACACCATGTTGACATCTTTGTGTGTTTTTGTATTTACTCATCCAAGCAAAGCCAGTGGGTTAGCAAGTATTTTTCCTATTTTGTAGAGAATGAAACTAAGACTTGGCGTTTAGTAAATTTCTCATAGTCATACACCCAGGAAGTGTTGACTTTGAAGGAGTGTCTGTCTAATCACAATTTTCTTCTGCTTCACTCAGACTTTATGTTAAAACATTGGTTGTATTGTGAAAATGCCTGGAATCTCATGAATGAAACAGCTGCTGCTTACCACCAGAAAATAATTTCAGAGATTTCAACTTCTACCGAAACATAGGATGTTAATATCTATTGACATGTAGTTCATTTGATAGATAAGGAAACTAAAACTCGGGAAGCTTAAATGCCTTTCTGATTTCGTGCAATTTAGTAAGACTCGTGATTTCCAAGCTCCACCAACTACCACAGAATTTCAACATACTTTAAATAGAAATGGACCTTCAAGGGGCGCCTGGGTAGCTCTGTCGGTTTAGCATCCGACTTCAGCTCAGGTCATGATCTTGCGGTTTGTGGGTTCCAGCCTGCATTGGGCTCTGTGCTGACAGCTCAGAGTGAGTCGGGAGTCTCCTTCAGATTCTATGCCTCCCTCTCTCTGCCCTCCTTCTCTCTCTCTCTCTCTCTCAAATAAATAAACATTACTAAAAAAAAAAAAAAAAAAAAAAAAGAAACGGACATTCAAGAAACAACTAGACCAAAGCCTCTAAGAAGAAAGATAGAAGGCCAAATAAACAGGAGACTTGGGAGAAACAGAGACAATGCAAGGAGCAGCAGAAACCCTGAAGCCAACAGTAGTAGTTCATATTGTCAGAAATGAGACAACATGGCATCCATGAACAAAGAACAAGGAGTTATAAAAAGCAACATTTCAAGATCAAGAAAGGAAGCCAATAGATACTGGATAAAACATTTGAAAGGAAAAAGAAAAAAGAAACAGCAGTACAACAGAAAATATCATTTAAATGCCAAAATATCTTGAAGTATTTATGTTTGCTTCTGGAAAGCAGGAATTGAAGATGGGAAGTGGGATGGAGACAAAGGTCTGACCTTATTTACTATAAACCTTATAGTACTATCCAGACTTTCAAACTACACATACACACATGCACACACACTTGAATAAAAATACGAATAAAGTTATCAGTATGTAAAATTGAGGATAAAGAGGGCAAATGCATAAGGCCTGGGGTAGAGGAAAATCAGGGAATACATTACTTTAAATATAGCAATCATATCTAGGTGTTTCCTGAAGAACTTGTGTGTGAAACATCACATATATTCTTGTTTAATTGTGAGCACATACGAGTTTTCAAACACATTCACCTCTAAAACCAGGCATGCATTTATATGTCTTTTATATTTGGCTTAAAACATCATATTATCAATTTTAGCCATGTTGATTAAATAAATAGCAATATTAATAAATCCAAGATGATCATCTGTAAAAGATTGGTTACTTTGCCTTATTTTTTATCTTAAAATATTTATCTCTATGTTACTGCGGGGCGGGGGGGGGTGCGGGGGGATTTTAGGAATAGCCAGATTATCACTTCCTGTCTAATGATAGTCAACCTGAGATCTTTGATTTAGATTCACAAGTCTTAAAATGTCCCACAGTCAAATTTGTTTCAGAAATATTTTATGCTACGTCCCTCAGAGACATTTATTAAGTGTTAACATATTAAGGGCAAAGAGAAATTTATGTAGCTTTGTTTAATCAGAATCTCCCAGAGGTATTTGCCACCGATCCATTTTTTTCCAAGGACATAATGTACACACTATCATGAAACAAAAGCACTTTGGAACCTCAATGGAACACAGTTTATGATTCTGGTTTGGATTAGTTATATATAACTTCACATGTATATAAAGAGAAAGAATAAGCAGTGTTATAATCCTGATAAATATAAAATCAGGATTTGTATTTGCACCAGATTAAAAATTCAGATTAAATTCAGTGAAAAATTCTGAGCTCCACCTCTCCACATGCCGATTCAGTAGGTTTGAGGTATGATTGGGGCTCTAGTAATTTCTCAAAGTTCTGATGGCGATTATGGTGGGGAACATGGCTTAAGAATGATTCATAAAGCTACTTCCCTTATGCACGTATAGTTAACCCTTGAACCACACGGGTTTGAACTACACGGGTCTGCTGACACAGATTTTTTACAGTGCGGTACTGTAAATGTATTTTCTTTATAATTTTCTTAAAAGCATTTTCTTTTCTCTAGCTTACTTTATTGTAATAATACAGTATGTACTACATATAAACATACAAACTATGGGCCAATAGACTGTTTTTGTTACCAGTAAGAATTCCAGTCAAGAGATGGCTACTAGTAGTTAAGTTTTGGGAGAGTTGAAAGTTGTACTCTGATTTTCAACTGCAGGGCGGCTGGCAACCCTCACCCTCCCGTCAGATTTACAGGGCATACCTCAGAGATATTGCAGATTCAACTCTAGACTACCGCAATAAAGCAAATAGTGCCATAAGAGAGTCAAATGAATTTTTTGGTTTTTTTAGTGCATATGTTATGTTTATACTACACTGTAGTCTATTAAGTGTGCAATATCTTGGGTCTAAAAAAATGTACATACTTTAATTTAAAAATACCTTAGTGGTAAAAAATCCTAATCATCTGAGCTTTCAGTGAGTTATAATCACTAATCAAAGTCACCATAACAAATACATTAATAATGAAAAAGTTTGAAATATTGCAAAAACTATCAAAATGTGACACAGGGCCATGAATTGAGCAAATGCTGTGAGAAAAATGATGCCAACAGACTTGCTGGAAGCAAGATTGTTACAAACCTTTAATTTGTAAAAAAAATCCAGTATCTGCAAAGTGCAGTAA
>NW_024412620.1:61231-120513 GCF_014898765.1 Herpailurus yagouaroundi
AGGGTTACTGGAGGGTGTGAGGTGGGGGGATGGGCTAAATGGGTGATGGACATTAAGAAGCACATTTGTTGGAATGAGCACTGGGTGTTATATGTAAATGATGAATCACTAAATTCTACTCCTGAAACCATTATTACACTGTATGTTAACTGACTTGGATTTAAATAATAATAATAAAAAGGCTTTTGAGTCACAATAAAGATCTTAACTTTCAAAAACACATAATTTTCCAATGACCTATCATCTATGATTCTATTTTCATGCAAATAATGGAAATGGCTGTATCCCCCAAGTTCTGCATCCTAGGGTTCCCCTTACAAAGGTGCTCAGGCGATGTCTGTGCCTTGTAATCTCGAGGGCCAGCTTCCTGCAACCATCCCCAAAATCACCTCAGAACCCTCTCACGGACTGATAGAGATCAACCATCTGTTTCTTACACTTGACAACTATACACAAAAAGTATTTCACAGGTGGATGGAAAAGGATGTGGCCCCTTTTCAGACTCCTACTGAGTTTACTTTTTCTCCTTACTGATGCCCAAAAGTCGAAAGGACACCTTAGGCTTATGGTACACCTATGTTAAAAGAGTCACCATTTAAAATCTGAGGACATGACTCCTCTGGGCTTGGATCCTCCATAGTGTACAGTGTTAACTTGAGCTTCGTACAGCACGTCAATTCTCTGCGTATTAAATTAAAACCGGTTGGACTAAATCAAGTGGTTTAAAAACAACCAGAACAATCATAAGTCCCTCAACAACATTTGGAGAATGGGCCTATAATGGCCTAAATCAAATGACTTATTACTGGGTCTATTTCTTATTCCAACCATTTCTTTTACTTATTTGTATACTTCAGGTGAAATTTTAATCTCATATAGCATCCATAGCCTCAGTTGTGAGGTACAGTCCTTGATTTTGAGGCAGGAATAGGATGCTGGTCATTGGCACAGTTCTGGAATAATGCTTCTAATATTCTCTAGTTATCCTTTTAAATGGAATCAGCAGTAACAACAGAAATCACCCCACCCATTTCAGATCCAGGAATGTAGCCACTGGTGGATAAAGCTAGACACAAAGGAAGCTGCCTTCCTTTCATAGTATTAAAACGTCCCAAGAAAAAAGGACCCCATATTTTTGAATTGTCAATTCATTAGCATATTTTCATAACTTATATGTAATTTACAGAGATAGAAAAATATGTTTATGCCTGGTCTATGACAAAGATATCTGGTTCTTGATGCAATATGTCATTTCATGTCATAAAACAAAGACTAATTTGGACTGAAATAATTTATATGGGAAATCTTACAAAAAGTGCATAGATTTAGTTTCTTTTTCTCTTTTTCTGTGTGTTATTTTGTCTCTTGATGAGGATCTCTTCCAGTGGATCCTAATGAAGGGGGAGGTGAGGCTAAAATTAAGTAGGTCCTCATTGTTAGTGGGTATTATCAATGACATACTTTTTTAAAAGAATCAAAGCTAAATGTTGATAATGAAGTAAAGGTATTTGAGGCACATTTATTGAGAAAGCTTTGGGATTTTTTTGTACTAAAAATACTTTTTTCATAGTCTATTACCTACTTCAACAAAATTATGTTCTCTTGAAATTAAAAAAAAATTAATGTTTATTTAACTTTGAGAGAGAGAGAAAGAGAGACAGACAGAGAGAGAGAGAACAGGTGAGGGGCAGAGAAAGAGGGAGACACAGAATCAGAAACAGTCTCCAGGCTCTGAGTTGTCAGCATAGAGCCCCACGTGGGGCTCAAAGCCACAGACCACGAGATCATGACCTGAGCCGAAGTCTGACGTAAAACTGACTGAGCCACCCAGGCACCCCCATTCTCTTGAAAATTTAGATGTTTGTGACTCACAAAAATTAATTCCATGTCAAAAACTACAATTACTACATTCATAAAGTGAGTAGAACTGAGAGATATTCAGAATTTTCCAAGGATGACTACTTTGTTAAGAGTCATTTTTTCCTTTAAGCCCTTGAAATCAAGCCTTCAGATCAAAAATAGGTGAGATTCACATGGTGTATGACCATTCATTACTTGTTTAAAGGGTTGTGCCAACTAATGATGGCAATGCTCAGTCTCTGTAAGTAGAGTGTGGATTCTAGTGGAGTAGTTTTAGAATATATGGTATAATTAATTTTTTGGTAAGCAAAATACAGACACTTTGATGCATGCATGGGGAACAAAGTCTAGGAGCATATACATCGTTATATTAGCATTACCTATGAAATATTATTAACTATCAACATTATTATCCATGTAACTCACATATTTCTGTGTTTAAATTGTTAATATAAACCGATTGTGTTGGTAATTAGAAAACTAATCCTGATTGTAGGTGTCCAAGAGAAGTTTCTTTAAAATTATATTTAATTGATTTTGATAAAATGATTGAAAGAAAATAAAAAGAAGGGCACCTGGGTGACCCTGTCAGTCAAGCGTTCAACTTTTGATTTCAGCTCAGGTCATGATCTCAAGAGCCATGAGACTGAGCCCCACATGGGGCTCTGTCCTGGCAGTTCCAGATGGAGCCTGCTTGGGATTCTCTCTCTTCCTCTCTCTCTGTCCCTCCTCTGCTCATGCTCATGCCCTCTCTCTCTCTCTCTCTCTCTCTCTCAAAATATATAAATAAACATTTAAAAAAAAGAAAATACAAAGAAACAATTTCTTTTAGAAGGTAAGGATCATGTTATTGAGTATCTTTAATCTGTGGATGCTTCAATAATTTGCTGACACATTTGTAATAAGTCAGAACAGTTGCACTATTGAGTATCAGAGCACAGAGCAACATCCTTTTAAAATGAAGCATATAAGGGCACCTGGGTGGCTCAGTCAAGTAAGCGTTTGACTTCGGCTCAGGTCATGATCTCACGGTTTGTGAGTTCGAGCCCCGCGTCAGGGTCTGTGCTGACAGCTCAGAGCCTGGGACCTGCTTCGGATTCTGTGTCTTCCTCTCTCTCTGCCTCTCTCCCACTTGTGCTCTGTCTCTTTCTCTCTCAAAAATAAATAAAAATGTAAAACAAAATTTTTAATGAAGCATATAAAATAGCAGGATTGGGAAAATGAGAGAATACTTAAAATCACCTGGAGCTCCACCCTAGTAGTAGAAATAGTGGCAGTAATAATAACGATGACGATGGTGATAATAGCTAATATGGAGCCCTCACTATGTGCTAATATTACACTGACGTGCTTAAACACACTATCCCTTCATGAAGCATCATGCCGCTCTCTGCACGTTCTTTGACCAATATTGATAATCTCTCCCACATATGTCCCAACCCTCTCGCTTCAAGATCACTATTTCTTTAATATATGTCCTGGGAAAGGCAAGGCAGTATATTAAAATTGCCATGGACTAGAGGGCCACACAGACAACGTGCATGGTCTCCTGGTCCATGGTAATGTGGTAAAAGGTCCTACTTCTTACTACTGCTAGAATTAGTCACGGAGAGTAAGCTTTGCCTTCTTATCTGAAAACTGGGTAGATAATCCCTATCTTGCAGTGGTGTGGTAAAGATTAGAGATATGTAAAGCATCAGATATGTAGTAAGCATTCCCAGTAATAGGTAGAGGTTTTCATTGCCAGGGTTGCAGAAAAGCTATAGCAAATTTGGGTTGGAAGTTTCTGTAAGGAAATAAGAATTCACTAATATCTGTGGAAGGGGATCTACGATGTATGCTCAATCACATGAATTTCACAGAGGGGCAGTGACTGGAATGTCAGTGAGAAAAAACAACTATGCTACTGATACAGCTGAGTAGAAAACATGGGGCCAGGAGTAACCGATCTCTGAGTCAGTGTCATTGTGAAACTCAAATGATATACTGTTAGTGATAATACTATAAATTACCCAGTCATAAAAAAATGATAGTTTAATAAAATTCTCTTGAAAATTACTTAAGATTAGCATCTCTGTTAAAGAAAGAACCTCACAATTCATTTCAATTTGGACATCAGAAAAACCCAGATTCAAAGATGTTCTACAAAATATCTGACTAGTAACTCTTCGCAAGTTTTCATGAATAACAGGGAAAGACTAGAAAGTTGTCACAAATCAGAGAAGGCCAAAGAGACAGGAGGAAGAAATCCAAAGTGGAGCTCTAGATTAGCTGAAACAGCATAAAAATGACATTGATGGAAAACTGGGTGAAATCTGAATGCTTATTTCTTAGTTTTAACAAATGTTTTGTGAAATTTTTACATTCGAGAAAGTTGAGTAAAAAGTAAATGAAAACTTTCTATGCAAGTTTTAGGTAAATCTGATATTATTCTTTTTTTTTTTTTTTAATATTTTTTTTAAATTTTTTTTTCAACGTTTATTTATTTTTGGGACAGAGAGAGACAGAGCATGAACGGGGGAGGAGCAGAGAGAGAGGGAGACACAGAATCGGAAACAGGCTCCAGGCTCTGAGCCATCAGCCCAGAGCCCGACGCGGGGCTCGAACTCACGGACCGCGAGATCGTGACCTGGCTGAAGTCGGACGCTTAACCGACTGCGCCACCCAGGCGCCCCAAAATCTCATATTATTCTTAAACTAAAGGTTAGTTTTTTGTTTCTATAGTTCAGAGAAAGATGAAGCAACTTTCGTTTCATTTAAAATAGAATATTTTTGAGATTGGGCATTTTCATTGAACATCTGATTAAGTGTTTGCAATAGTGACTCCAGACTTCACACAGTCATCATGTAGATGCTATAAGTAACTATCCTAAAAAGACAATGTTATATATCAATGCATTGTTTAAGGAATCAAAATTCATGACTGAAAGATATAATAAAGCTGACCTAACCACCTACCGTGAAACTACTTTCTAAAATCCCTACAGAGGGAGTTGGGTGGGGGCATGTTTGAGAAAGATAAAGGGCATTAAGAGGTGCAGACTTCTAGTTATAAAATAAATAAGAGATGAAAAAGTACAGGGTAAGGAATATAGTCAGTAATATTGAAGTAAAGCTGTTTGGTGACAGGTGGTGACTAAACCTATGGTGGAGAGTACTGAGGAATGTATAGAACTTTTGAATCAGCATATTGTACACCTGAAACTAATGTAACATTGGGTGTTAGTTATCCTTCAATACAAAAAAAAAAAAAAAAAGAAAGAAAAAATCCCTATTCACTAATTTTGAGTTCATTCTTAAATGTCTTTATTGAAAATTCGCTCACAAGTTTCTGTGGATGTCTGTAGGATTTCGTTATCTAAATCTGAAATGGCAATAAACATGAGATGCTGCTCCAGTGCCCGTAAAAAAAAGGATATGGTCTTTAGGCCAAAGAGGCAGTGCCATTTCTACTGTCCAGAAGGAATAAGCAATAGCAGGGGGAAAAGGGTCTTTGGTTTAAGAAGATAAATCCAGATTAGGTTGAAAGTGTTTAAACAAAATTGGTTTCTCAAAAAAAATTTGTTTGCTACCTTATGGTGTACCAAATGAAAACACAGAAGTTTACCGATGTATGAAAGGAGCTTGTTTTTAGGGGTTTTGCCCCCAGGTTAATACATGATTTACCCAGAGCATGATTTACCCAGAGCATAAAAATCATTTAATTAAGACAATATGTGGACAGAAGTATATTGTGGGCATCTCATGACTGCAGAATCCTTAAATTTGAGTTTGCCCTTTAAAAAGTACCAGCAAGTAGGGGTGTCTGGCTGGCTCAGTTGGTAGAGAATCCTACTCTTGATGAGTTCAAGCCTCATGTGTGTGAGGCTTCAGAAAGAGAGAAAGAGATAAAGGAGAAAGAAAGAAAGAAAGAAAGAAAGAAAGAAAGAAAGAGAGAAAGAAAGGGAAAGAACGAAAGAAAAAATACTAGCAAGTATGTATGTATGTATATATTTTACAGTATTCCTGGGGAAATATTTTTTCACTCTGAGAGTATATTATTTGGTAGTCATTCATCATACTTTGTTTATTTTCCCAAAAGATTGCTTGCCTTAATAACAATACTGCAAGAGTGATAAAAATTAACTCTTTCATTTTTGTGAACAACAAGCTAAGGGTGTGAAAAGGGGTTTTGCCTCCCTCATGGAAACAATAAAAAATAATGTCTTTTCATTTATTTAAAACAAACACTTTACTCTTTATTCACTCAATAAATATTTTCAAATCTCTATTACATATAAGATACCATTGTTGAAGCTACTAGACAGATAATCCTTGGCCTCAAACAACTCACAGCCTCACTCACCTCACATTTGGTACACCTAATCCTTGGCCTCAAACAACTCACTTGCTAATAAAAATAGCAACTTATATAGATAGAGTCGTAATAACAACTAATGTATACATAGTACTTATTATGCATCAAACACTATACTAAGTTATCTATAATATCTGTAAATATGTACTACATATATTAGCTTCTTAATCATTGTAATCATATGAGATATGGATAATGACCATCCTGATTTAAGAGATGAGGAAAGCACAATAAGGCATACCAAATAACTTGTCCAAAATCATTCAGCTTGTGAGTAGCAGAGACAATACGGATCAAAGTTAATTCTTTCAACCACTAGGCTATAACCAACCACACTGTGAGAGGCTAAGTGCTATGGGAGAGTAAGCACAGTGTGCGATGAAAGCCAAGAGAAAGTGCCCAACCCATTCTTGGGGTAAAAATGGAAGACTCCCTGAAAAAAAAAAAAGTAATGTCTAATTTGAAAAGGAATTAGGCAGGAAGGAAAGATGAATCCTTCAGAGAAAGAGAACAGTGTGGTCCAGAGCTGAAAACCTCATACATTTCAGAAAGTAAAAGTTCTTCTTGGCTAGAAAGCAAGATGCAAGGTAGAAAGGGGCTAGAAGTGTTTCTGGAAGGGAAACATGATGCTGCTGATGAAGGGCATCCTACTATATATTAAGAAGTTTGAACATTATCCACAGGCAACAGATATTACTGTAGAGCAAGGAGTAATCCAACTCATGGTATTCAGGGTAGAGTTTAGGCATGCCAGATAAGGATATGGGTTAGGAGGCTGTAAGATGTTTTTAAAATGCTGTTGACATACTTTTGGCCACAATTAACAGAAAAAAAAAGATACTTCAAACAGAATACACACTAAGGAGTTTATTATTTCACAAAAAGGAATGAATTCAGTGGTTCAATAATGGTTATCAGAGCCTGGGTTTCTTCCATATTTTTCCTCTGACATTCACAGAGTATGGGGCCTAACTGCCCCAAAGATCTCAAAATGACTAGGTGTCACATTTTCATAAAATAACAACCAGAGACAGGAAAGGAAATGTTTTTCCTTTTGTTTCCTTTTAAGACTAAGGAGGGCACTTGGGTGACTCAGGGGGCACCTGGGTGACTCAGTCGGGTTAAGAGTCTGACTCCCAATTTTGGTCCAGCTCATGATCTCACAGTTCATGAGTTGGAGTCCTGCACTGGGTTCTGCCTGGGATTCTCTGTCTCCCTCTTTCTCTGCCTCTCTCTCTTTCTCTTTCTCAAAAATAAATAAACATTTTTTTAAAAGCAACTAAGGACAGTTTCCCCCAACCCCCTTTTTGTTTTACTGGTCTAAATTGCATCACTGTCAAAGAGAATATAGTCACCATGATTCATGTTGACCAATCAAGACCTAAGTCGAGGTCACACAGAAATAGCAAAATCTGATTGAACTTCAAGTCACATAGAAAGGCATAAGTAGCTAAGTAATTAAATAAATGCAAAATAAGTTTATTTTAAAAAATGAAGCTTCCATTAGTTAGAAAACACAGAGGTGTGAGGGATAGCAATCTCAGAGGCTACTGTAGGAAGCAAAGTGCTCTGGAGCAAGGCGGTGGCAAAGGAGGTGGACAGAAGTGAATATTTCCAAAGATATGAAGAAATTCAGAATAGGTCCTAAGTTTCTGGCTTGGGCAATAGTGTAGAAGCTGATAGAATTCACTGGTATAGGAAAAATGAGAATAAAGCAGGTTAATGGAAAAATATTTTGAGTTCAGTTTTGTTAATGTTGTCTTTGAAATACCAATGAGATACCATTGAAAATGCCTAGTACCCAGTTGGACAAATGGGCCTTCAATACAGAAGAGACAGCAAAGCTAAAGATACCCATGTGGAAGTCACCACTTAATAGAAGACAAATTAAGCAATGGGAGTGAGTGGTATCACCCAGGAGATACAAATGCCAATGTTTAAGGAGCTATCAGAGAGAGAGGAGCCAGAGTACCGAGATGAATAAGAAAACCCAGAAAAGGTGGTTTTAAGTTTTATGGAAACCAGGGAAGGAAAGAGTTTCAAAAAGAAAGAAATTGTCAATAATTTCCAATGTCTCTGAGAGGTGAAGCAAGTAAACACTCAAGCTTGGCCCATTGGATTTAATGTTTTAGAACCTTGGGAACAGGGACAGTGATACTAGTGTATGCATGTATGTACTTTCAGTGGCATGCTGGGAGAAAAAGCCAGAAAGTAATAGGTTGGTAAGTGAATGGGAAGGGAGAGAGTGTAGACTGTGAGGCTGGAAAAAAAAAAAAGAAAGAAGGAAAGAAAGAAGGAAGGAAAGAGAAAGAAAGAAAAAGAAAGAAAGAAAGAAAGAAAGAAAGAAAGAAAGAAGGAAAGAAAAGAAAGGAAGGAAGAAAGAAAAAGAGAAACTTTAAAAGCTCTGTGAAGGAGGGGTGCCAGCTGGCTGGCTCAGTTGGCAGGGCACGTGCGACTCTTGATCTCAGGGCCATAAGTTCAAGCCCCATGTTGGGTGAACTTGTACTCATTGCAATTCTCTCAAAATTGTATTTTGATGATTCTATTTGTAAATTGTTTTGGAGTCTAAGGAAGTGAAGCTTTAGATCTAACAAATGTAATGTAAAATTAAAACACTTACAAAAACTTTAAGGAAATTCCCTAATGTTTTCAGTATGTAATAAATCCATCAAGAAGTTTCTTTACAGTTTTTTTTTAAGTCTTTGTTTTAATGTTAAGTACTGGATGGGTCCAAAATTATCTTGCATCCTGTTTTCTATGTATTCCTTCAGTGTTGTTTCTTTTTATTGCCAATCTTTCAACTCCAATCTGATCAGGTTTCATATTTAAGAAGCTTTATACCTAGTAGGGTTGTATAACAATAATAAATTATTATAAAAATGTTGTCATGGAGATTTTGTCTTCCACTGTCTTTCCTTTAAAATGCTAAAGAAAATCAACAATAGAAACATTCCTATTTAGTATTTAAGGTTGAGTCTGTCATGTGGACTCTAGCTGAGCTATGCCAGGGCTGTATTTCACTCATGACCTAATTTATAAAATGTCTGTATCACTGTCAAAACTTCTGAGATGCATAAAAAAAGTAAATTCAAAGCAGAAGCTAATAATATTACTTCTGAGTTCCTTTAGCATGAAAAAACAGCACTCGTTCTTACAGTTCTGAATTAAGATGCTCATAATAGAAAAATAAAAGGGGAACATTATCTTAATTCTTCTTTACTAAGGTCTTTTGAGTGAGGTCAAAGAAATATCCGGTTTAAATTTATGCTCTTTTCAAATGTAATTTGCAGGATGATAAGAATGTGAAGAAAGCAGTGAATGATAAGAATGGAGAAGAAGAAAGTATAGTTTGGAAAAAATGACTCTATTGTTCATTGGACTTTTCAGCTCAAAGACTAGCTTATTAGTTCGGTTAAAATACAACTTGAGTTTTAAAAATTCCCCAATTGTATGTCATTGTACAAGATAGGTTTTTCATTTGCTTGGGGCAAAAGGGGACACTGGAGGCCTGGATTAGAGGCTGGCTCTGTTTCTAACAGAATAGGCAAGTCAAGGATGCACCGTATCTTCGGTTTCCATAGGATTCAGCAGTAGGGTGTTTAACAAAAGTTAAAGTTTAAACTTTACAAATGGAGGAGAACATATTTTTTAATGTTTAACCTTTAAGTCTAATTACATAATTTCTTTCAAAAGCAGTAAGTCAATTTATGTCTCAGACTTTATGATTTGAAAATCTTGATCAAATAACTTCATTACCTTCCCACTTCTACATAAATGAAATCCATAGGTAGTTTCTAAGCCATCAAATTATTTCTTTTTAAAAAAAATTTTTTTAACGTTTATTTATTTTTGAGACAGAGAGAGACAGAGCATGAATGGGGGAGGGTCAGAGAGAGAGGGAGACACAGAATCTGAAACAGCTCCATCTCTGAGCTGTCAGCACAGAGCCCGACACAGGGCTCGAACTCACGGACCGCGAGATCATGACCAGAGCCCAAGTCGGATGCTCAACCGACTGAGCCACCCAGGCGCCCCTAGCATTGAATTATTTCTCAGAGAATCAGAGAAGTTAATTTTTTTCCAAGGATATAACAGCTTCTGGTTATGGTTAAAAACAAATGTGATATCATTTTCTCTGTGAGCACACACATACCCACAAGCAATGGGCATCTTCACGAACTAAGAGCAATTCATTTAACAATGCACTAGATGTATTATTGAAGACTTATGAAAGTGAAGAATGAAGACATGCAAGGCGTCTTAAAAACCTAGTTTTATGAGTCCACAGCCGAGTAGGTAGTAGCAAGCAAGAAAGGCAGAAAAGCATAAAAGGAGGATGTTGGGTGCAGGTGGGTGGGTGTGAGCGCCAGAAAAAGTTGGCAGGCAGCCAATGCGTGCATGACCCGTCAGAGATAAAGAACCTTACATAGGAATCTGGCGGCAGAGGAAACAACGCTAAGAATGAGTCATTTCCAAACATACTCTAAAATCTACCACAATTTGAATTCTGAAAATAAGCATGTTCATTTTGTGTGTGTGTGTGTGGTTACTATGCAAACACTTAGCTATTTCTTTGTAATTTTTGCCCAATGTGATAGTTGTGGGTACTATTTCAACCATGTTATTTGTACAGAAGTCATTCCTTTGAAACTATTCCCATTAGGCTGAACCATATAAAATGGTTTCTTTGTAGGTCACCAACAATGGCCACACATCATCATTTCCACATGTTTCAGACTCTGTCACATGTCACCCAATGAACATTTGAAAATACCTTCTAGCTAAATGTTTCACAGCCTTCCCGTGGTCTTGTTGCCACTCTCATTCTGAATGAATGGCAAGGTTTTGTTAAGTTCTCTTCATCTCCCTTCAGTATAAATCTGTTCACCATAAGGCTCCAATTCTTCCATTAGGAGAAATGGATTCCTCAGTTCTGAAAGGCTAGAACATCTACCTTTGCCCTTTGGACCCTGATATCTCTATGACTCCATGTGTATCCAATTTACAGTCTTAGTTTTCTCTGCTCCTCTACTTCTGCTCTTAAATGTATACTTCCCACCTAATCTGGAAGAATCTTTGATTTTTCCTAGAGTACTTTTTAGTGCTGCTATGGTGCTCTTTCTTCCCTTTGAGAATCACTTTTCCTGTTATAGAATCTGCCTAATGCCTTCTCACCCATTCTCATCTTAACCTTGATCATTTGTCTTTCCTCCAAACCATGCAATTGGGATTATTATCCTCACTTGGTATTTGCTTACCAAAAGCAAGGGCCCTTTTCTAAGTCCTTAGGTCCCCTTACTTCTTTTTTTCTAAATACTGCCCATTCTTAGTAGTGGTATGGAAGGTGCTTGGCAAAATTGAAGCACTCAATTTGTATACAAGTTCATACTTCAGATGCCTCAATGACTTCCATTTCTTCAGTGTGTTATGTCCTCCCTCGTCTTCTTTATCTAGCTAACTCCTATATGGTCTTTAAGTTCCTAAGTAAAATAAAATACATAAAATAAAATAAAATAAAATAAAATAAAATAAAATAAAATCCAAAGTTAGATGACACTGTATTATGCTACCACGTCACTCTATGGATATGTTTATATAAAACTCATCACATTGTGTTTTTACATTTGATTTGGGTACCGGGAATGCTCTTCCCCCAGGTAGTCATATGGCTGCACTCTCTCCATTTCTGTTCTTTGTCCAGTGTCTGCTTCTGTAAGGCCGTGCTGACCATGCCACAATTAATATTTCACTGTTATGAGAGCCCATTTTAATTCTGTTGTCCGGGTCTAGAGTTATCTCCAAGCTAAATCCCTGAGTAATCTTCTAACATTTCTTCCTTTACTCTGCAAGCAAATATAGTACCAGCTCACTCACTCTGCCTTGTGTTTGTTTTTATTACCATATTTTCTTATCCTGTGTACTGCCTAGAATTCTTGTGACACAGCGACTGTTTATCCAAATCTTAGGATTTAAATTCCATCAATTACTTGAATATTTCTCTGAACATTCCAGTTTTCACTGATATCTTTCTTCTGTATTTCTATGGCATGTTGTGAATTGTTGGTTGGCATACCTGTTGTGTGTGTGTGTGTGTGTGTGTGTGTTGTCCAACAAATAGAAGAAACATACTTTCAAGGCAGATACTGTGACTTTTCTTCTCTGTCCTCTTCCCAGTGTCGAGCTAACTGCTTTGCAATTAGTAAGAATTCAATACCACATCTGGAATGACTGAATGAATGGATAAATGCCCCCACCTTCTGTTGTGCATCCGTTATTACTGACGGACTCAGTAATGACTGATGACTGACGGAGTCATTACAAGCAAACCAAAATCTTGGCTTTCCAAATTCATTTGGCCGAAGAAGTTGGGATCTTACCTCACCACTAATTGTAAGATAGAACTGTTCCCATCTGAGGCAAGCTTACTGTTGTTCTTTGATCTTTGGGCATTACGAAGCTTGTCTAATAAAATGGCCCTACTATAGATTCAATCACATGCAGTGACCTCTAGCTGTGGCAACTAACAGACAACGAGAAATACTCAAAAGCTATTCATAAGCCCATTCTTTTTTGTCTAATTCTACAACAGAGTCTGGGAAGCTAACATTTTCTTTGTCAATGCTTTGTTCTCACCCTTTATAGCAACTGATGGCCAAATGATGCATTTCTGGCCAATAAGAGTACACAAAGTCTATGGAAGAAGGTTTTCCTCCCTGAATAAAGAGACAGAAGCTCATTAGGAAAGACCTCTTGCCACCTAGTCCTTCTCTTTCTTCTTGCCTGGAATGTAGATGAAAGGTGTGGATGCACAGCAGCCATCAAGAGACATGAGATGGCAAGCATGAAGACAAAAGCCTATACAACAGGATGGTAGAAAAGAAACACGACGAGAGATGGGGTTGCTTAAGTCTTCCTAATACCTTTCTGCCAGCCAGGGATTAAATTCTTCTAGATCTCTAGTTGTGTAGCTCCTCTTTGTTTAAACCACTAGTAATTATATTTTATTCTGCTTGTAAAATGAATACAAAGTTGACTGATGCAGTAACCTACAGGATTATGACTAAGTTTTCTTGTAGTCATCTGTTTTTGAGCAACACTGTATTTAACTTTTAAGATAAAAAAAAATAAATCTACTATTTTTAAAAGTAGAAATGTTTAGAGTCTACCTTGAAAATAGTATTATGTTAATTGAGATCACTTTTGCTCTTAGAATATATCATGGTGTTAACTTCTGTGTCTGATCTTGCTAAGACTGGATAAAATCTGTCCACTCCCATCTCTGGTACAGACCTCTGCATATGTAAAACCTGCTCTTATATCATCTCTCAAACTAAGTTTCTTAGATTAGAATAACTTTTAGTTTTACATTTACTTCAGCATCTAGAC
Organism: Herpailurus yagouaroundi; assembly: GCF_014898765.1. Lineage (NCBI taxonomy): Eukaryota > Metazoa > Chordata > Mammalia > Carnivora > Felidae > Herpailurus > Herpailurus yagouaroundi. The sequence goes on from NW_024412620.1 coordinate 74,835, forward strand.
ATGTTTAGCAAATGCTTTAATTAATTCCTTTTCTTTATAAGATAGAACAGTCTTACTAACAGTTTCGTTAAAAAAAAAAATTGGCCCTGAAAAGATCTGCTACATCCAAAGAATCTGTTTTGGGGCCACCATGATCACCAAAAGAGTCTTTTCCCTGTTCCTGACCTCCCCTTCTTACTCAAGCGAAAAAACATACTACTCCAGACACACGTTTGCCTCCTATTGTTCAAACGTCTGTGAGTAGATGTCCACAACTCTCCCTACATCTTTCAGTGTGAATATTTGAACAGACTGAGGGATAAGGAGCTGCCCTTTGTAGATAAACTAATGGCGATAGAAACAGTGCATGTACTGGAGCTTTCTTCCCAGGGCTAGGAAGAGATTCACTCATATGTCTCCATATTCTCACTTTATCCTTCATGTGCCAATCAGAATGCATTTTCCAACACTTCAACACTTTGCCAAATAGGCTTCTCAGTCTGTGCCATGGTATTTATTGCCATGCACTATATTGAACATACTTGAACGTTTCTACTGTGTTTATTGATCAGAGGGTAAGGAACCAAGGAAGAGGGACACACGAACCAGGTTCAGAGTTTTCTTATTCTTGGAGACACATAAATTCTCGGAGAGATGATGAAAATATCATTACAGTCACCCTAGTTACCTTGAGGTGGGAATCTGGGTCAAACTGTCATGAGAGACAGCCACTGCAGAATGTCTCTGCATGTACTTTGGGGACTTGGCTGCTCGTTGCACAGCTTACTGTCTTTGCCTCCACCTGGCTCTGACTCTACTCATGACTTATTTGAGTACTTGGGCCTATTCTGATGTCAAAACATACCCATCCAAATTATAATAAATAATAGAATGTATTTCCTTATGGAATATATTCAAGTGATTTATTGAACTGCTATGAAAGGCTACAGGAATATTCCAAAATGGTGCCCCTTGTACTGGCTCCAATTCCATTCAGATTTAAAAGATTCTTTTCCAAATGGGGAGACGTGAATTTTTCATGATAGATCTCCCAGAACATCAGCCTCGAGAGGGTAAAGATCATACTTTTCTTTTAGTTATCATAAACTGCTGTTGATAGGTGAGTATCACAAGGTCAAAAGGAAAGAGCTACTCAACCATCTCATCCAGTGTTCGAAATAGAAGGAACATGAGGAGAGGGGCCAGGGTGGTGGGACAGTAAGTCCTTGACTTGTAATCTGGCAACCCTCAGGGTCAAGTTAGCCTCAGAAGGGAGATTTTGTGTTCTTTTCTGAACAGCCTGTTCCAGAGCTTCACACACACAAGCCTGAAATAAACTCCTGAGACAAAGATAGAAAATAGCTCATGGCTTTTCTGAGTTGGAATTTTCTAAACTTTCAGAAAGCATTCGCTTAAATATCATTAAAGCCATTCTACTTGATGTTGTCATCGAGTAACATGACTATTAAAAATTATTCGTTGACAAAGAGAAAAAAAAGCAGTTGTTTTCTGTAGGGAAATTGTTTCTACAATGAGATAGTTATACGGGTACAAGGAAAGATCATGTGCTCTGAAACCAGTTCTCAGAAATACAGATAGGCACTTGGTTTTTCTACACACATAGCGACTTTAAATCTTTTCTTCCCAGCCAAATAATTTTTATTTATTTATTTTATTTTATTTTTTTGCCATCAAAACACTTCATAGCTACAGCAGAATTCATGTCAAACAGCCGCTTTGAACAAGCATTTTCCCATTTGTATACATTTCCCTTTAAAATGTGGGAAGATGGTCTGTTCCTTATTTCTCACAGAGGCCCACAAGCACTGTCGGAGAGAAACAGAATGAACACCCACACTCGCACTTCAATTTTCCACAGAACAATTTTCTTAAAACATATAAGTTTATCTGGAAGTATGAAAGTTAGAGTAGACACTGCCTTAAATAATATTATTTCCTTCTTCTTCACTCCCATATAATCTTACTATTTGATATACCACTCTTTAGGTGATCTTATAGGCATGTGGCGAGGATGGGGGGGCGGGGAGGGAGGTTTAGTTCCAAAGCATTGGAAGTGTTTATTGCTGTTATTAACTTTGGAAAGTTATTTTGTTTGTGTTCTCCTACTCTGTTGTAGACATGTAACATGGTGTCATGCAAAAAGGAATAATAATGAAAAGAATGATAGCATAATAATGCTCATAATAGTTACTGACATGTATTTAATACTTTCTATGTGCCGATCATTTATTCTTTAATACCTGTAAAGTAGGTGCTCAAATTACCACCATTTACTGATAGGAAACTGAAGCATAGAGGTTAAACAACTTTCCCAAAGAAATATAGTAAGTGGCGGAGCGACAAGTTAATTCCAAGAAGTCTAGTTATTAAAATCCACAATCTTAAACAAGTAAAAAATAAAAAATAATATACAAAGACCCACCAGGTCAGCTCTGCATTTGGAGGAAGGCTACAGGTCTCCAGTGTCCAGGGCTGGGCATTATCTGTTAGACTAAGTAGGCTTCTCTATTGTTTTAAATTTTTTTTAAATTTTTTAAATGTTCTTATTTGTTTTTGAGAGAGACACAGAGCACAAGCGGGGGAGGGACAGAGAGAGAGGGAGACACAGAAGCTGAAGCAGACTCCAGGCTCTGAGCTGTCAGCACAGAGCCAGACGCGGGGCTCGAACCCGTGAACAGCAAGATCATGAGCTGAGCCAAAGTTAAGCTGGATGCTTAACCGACTGAGCCACCCAGGCGCCCCTATTTTTTAAAAATTTTTAATGTTTTATTTGCTTATGAGACAGAGAGTGCTGGCAGAGGACAGAGAGAAATGGAGACAGAAGATAAGGAGTGGGGTCCACGCTGACAGCAGCAAGCCCTATGTGGGGCTCGAACCCAAGAACCCCGAGACCATGACCTGAGCCGAAATCTGACGCTCAATCTACTGAGTTACCCAGGTGCCCCAGACTAAGTAAGCTTCTAAGTGAAGTTTCCATTGACTGATTCCAGAAGGTTGCCAGTACCTCAGATCGTTCCGACCCGGGATTGTTTCCTTTGACTTCCACAAACCTACCTGTGCCCTTTTACACTTCACAAGAAGTTTAAGCTTATTTAATTGGATAGAAGAGCCTTATGGCTAAAAGTGTTCTCAGAATTCTATTTTTTAAAGAAAGATAAAAAGTTAAAGACCATTATTATTCAAATTGTTGCCACTCCCAGCTTGGGTTTGCTCCATTAATGGGCTGAAAAGAATGAAATTCAGCAAGGTGTAGAGGAGAGCAGGTGTACTCAGCAGGGCTCAGGTCTAGGGAATTCAGAATTACATAGAAGAAGTAGTCGTAAATTCCATCCTGCCTGCAGTGCAATTGTGTTGGGAGAATGTCTTCATTCAACAATAGACTGATCACAGACTCAGGAGTCTGTTGCATTTCCTAGGTGCAGAGACCTGGGAAGTAAAACACAGCTGCTTCATTTCTCCTAAGGCAAAGGGGTTCGTGTTCTGGCTAGGACCGTGGTAATTCTGTGCCCCTCTCTCACATTTGCACAATGGACACAGGGCGTAGTTACAGCAACTGCACAAAGGGAATGTGTAGTCCAGAACGGGGGCCTGCTATATAAAGTCCTCAAAGTTAAGGGAGAAACCACAATTTTCATAATTCCTGTGAAAACATCTAGATGAGACAGTTGCAGAGACAGGTATGTTAAAAGAACACAAATGTAGCTGTCAAATAGCTAAGAATGTCTGTAGTATCTGGAAGGCTGTCCTCAAAAAGGACAGAGTAAAACTGGTCAGTGTGTGGAAAGTCACTGTGGATTTAAAGCTGAAAAAAAGACAAGAGTATCTGGAATAAAGAGAGAATTAGGTTGGGTTTTTTTCAATCCTCATAATTACTTTTTTCTTTCTTCTCTGTCTCTCCATTCTTTTCCATTTCTCTCATTGCTACCAAATAAACCGCTCCTATGTATGACATCCTAGTTTTAGAATAAATATCGATATTTCTGTTTATACTAACCTAGGCTTATGTTTATATTTTTATATACTTATCTAAACACACAGATCCCAGAAAATTCCTAGTCGAAATGACTCTGGGATTGAGCTGTTTGGGATCAAATCCTGGCTCTGTGTCCTATTAGCTATGTAATCGTAAACAATTTATCTAATTTATCTGTAACTCACATTCTTTATCTGTAAAATGTGGGTAATAAATATATGTACACACAGGATTATTGTAAGACTTAGGTGAGTGATTGAATATATTGCCTTAATCACAACATCTAGCACTTTCCAAATACTGACTATTGTCTGTCTATAATTTTAATTTTTTTTAATGTTCATTTATTTTTGAGACAGAGACAGAGCACGAGCAGGGGAGGGGCAGAGAGAGGGAGACACAGAATCCGAAACAGGTCCCAAGCTCTGAACTGTCAGCACAAGAGCCCAACGCAGGCCTCGAACCCACCAACCGCGAGATCATGACCTGAGCCAAAGTCGGACGCTTAACCGACTCAGCCACCCAGGTACCCCTGTGTGTCTGCAACTTTAATGACTACACTTACTGATATTATTATTAAAATAACCAGTACAGTATGGAGGAAACTTTACTTGAACCTGGTTAGGTTTGACTCTGAGATTGCTAGTGTTTTGTACGATATAAAAAGTTGGCTAACCCGATGGACATGGTAGCCTCTCCATAGCCATTTTTTGGAATATGTATGTTTGTTGAGTCAAGGTCCCAGGTTCCTGAATTTCTGTGCTCACTCTAGGATAACACGCATTAAGAATGCAGCTGGATTCCAGAAGTATTCAGAAGAGGTTAACCCGAGGGCAGGAGGTAGGGAGGATCGTCATATAGCATGCCAAATATAGAAAACTGAAATGAAAATGCAGGCTATCTTTTTCCAAGAGGAAATGTGTTAGAATACAAGAAATCCATTTGAATACTGAAAATATTATTATATGGAAGAAAGTATATGCAGCTGTGAGGGAAAGAATTTTATCCAGTTGGTTTAAGTCACTGGTTCTCAAAGCGTGTTCCGGAGACACAAGGGGGTCCCCAAGAACCTTTCAAGGCGCCTTCAGAGTCAAATTATTTTTATAATAATACTAAGATATTATTTGCCTATTTTTTTCTCTTGCTAGTAGAAATAGATGCTTTCAGAGGTTATATGGCATATAACATTTCGACAGATAGAGTGTAAAAGCAGATATGGAAATCTGGATACCTTCTACTAAGGCAGACATTAAAGAGATTTGTAAAAAATGTATAACAGTGCCACTATTCTTATTAAATCTTTGTTCTGTAATATGCCATTATCTTTTATAAAAATATGCTATTTATATTAACATGCATTGGCTTTATAAGTATTATTAAATTAGCAGTAAATAAATATCTTAAAATTTTCAGTTTTAATATTCATTGTGGCAAATATACATATAATCCAAATCAAGAAAATATATTTCTTCACGGCATATAATTATGTTTAAAAATGGAGTTTATTTTCTTTCTAAGACCATTTAAAGCATACTGAGGTTAAAATGTTTGAGAACCACCAGTATCAGCTATAGGGTAGGAGATTTAGAAAGCACCAATTTCAAATAATTTGAGCGATTCACCATTAAACTAGGCTTTTCATTTTAAAAAAGAGGCTTTAGAATATGTTCAAACACTGAGGGTTTGTGGTAAAATGGATTACATACATTGACCTTAATGGCCTCTAAGATTTCTTTCGACTTAGATTGTACAATGCCCCTCCAAAAGGAATTGAGAAAGGAGCTTACTGAGAACATTGTTCTCATAAGGCTGCTGTGAAAGTTGGTAGATAGGCATGTGGTTAGGGGTGGAAGTTTTGGGGTGAAGCAAAAAAGTGAAGAGTGCAAGATACTGTTCACTTTGAATTGCTGTGCTGCTGGTAGGTTCTTTGAAGAAAATAATGCGGTTCAAAGTCACCCAGAATTTATAACGGGGATCTCCTCCTGGGAGGATGAACACTGATTTCCATGATGGCCCCCCCCCAAGCATACCTTAAACATTCCAGAAACTAATAGTTAAGTGTTTTTCAGAATGGAAAACAGACAGAAGCACATCCTCCTCTAGACTATGTCACAGCCCACAACCTATTAACTTCTACTTATGGTCCTGGTTCTAACATTTGCATCAACTCGGAATACATCTATTCCTCTCCTCTTCCATATAAATTGGGATACAAATTTAAACACAGCTGCGTGAAAGATAAGCATGCAAACCATATGAATGCAAGTCACAGAAGAAGCGATGCAAATGATGATATACAGATGAAAAAAATAAGAGAAATCAAATTAAATGCAAAATAGAAATTTTAAGAATTACCAGTTGTACTTATAAAATTAACATATGTTTTCAAATGAGGAAATTAACTCCAGCAAATGTGTGCAAAAGGAAACTCATACGTTGCCGGGGAGAGCTGAGCAAGAAATTTTTTCTGAAGAGCTGTTTATAAAAATGCACGAAGAGACTTCAAATGTTCCTGGTCTTTGACACAGAAATTCCAAGTCTAGGACCTTATCTTAACCAAATGGTCATATAGCTACAGATAAAGGTTTCTGTATAATCATATGCATTTTCAGGAAAAACTGCCGAAACAGTCTTCCTTGACTACAAACTAATGAACTAGTTGCACAGAAAAATTAAGTAGAATATCCTTGAGGCCCAATTTGGTTTGGTCGTCAAATATACATTGTCCATTTTTTTTCAGATAATCCCCACTTATGGTGGCCTCAGAGGAAGCAAGGGCCCCCTCCATTTCTCCACAATGGAACACCTCCTTCCTCACGGAGAAGGGCACAAGTCTTAACCACCTCTTTATATTCTGTGCCTTGGCATGGAGTGATACGTGTGTCGAATACTTGTAGGACAGGTGTCTGTCTTTTCTACAGAATAAACAAATGATTACCATAGCACAGCACGTATCCAGAGAAAGAAAGAGAACAAGAAAGAGAACAAGGCAGAGGGCAGAATAGGAAGAAGCTGCTACCATCTTAGAAACTGAGGCCTCAATGTGGATATGACCCTATGCCCAGGGGTCACGGGGCCTCTTAAGCAGCTTCTGAGTTTCTAACCTTAATGAAATATAATGTCACATCTCCAAAAGTGTTTATTTTCTGTGAAATAACTTGCTCCTTCATTTTAAGTTCATCATCAAGATTTTTTAAAAATGTTCATTTTGAAACATCTTGTCTGGAAGGAAATTGTTTCTGTCATTTACCACGAAGGCCGAATGCTGCCTGCCAGTGCAGGCATTTGCTACATGCTTCTGTCAGGGACGATTGTGTCATGTACTCGACTTAGCACTCTCCAATGGTTTGACAAAAAGTACTTTTTCTTCTAGAGACGTTTACTCCAAAGGGAAGGGAGAATTGGGTTTCTTTTCTGATTATTATGTAAAACAGCCAGAAAACTGTGCTTGTCTCTCTAAAGTCTTCACAGGGGGCCCTGATTATCATAATTTTCCGGAAACTGGTATAAGTACAGAAGATAAATTCCATTGAGTCTAGTCGTGTACATATTTGTGTGTGTGTGTGTGTGTGTGTGTGTGTGTGTGTGTCACAGAGAGGCAGAGACATGTTCCATTTAGTATTCCAAATACTGAAGTGTTAACCACCTTTTTGGGGGTGAGAGGGACAGGAAAGGGTGGAAGACACATAGAAAATGTGTTACCTTCATCTGTAAAAGGTCAAGCAAAAAGTTTCATGACATACACCACCTCACACAGAAGAAAATTTTTTTTCATACTAGAGATTCTGTCTCAAAGAAGGAAAGTATTTATGTATTGTATTTCTTTCATGAGTACAGCTATCCACATATTGCCTTATTTTATACCCTCCTTATGTAAGAAAGTAACATAGGGGCACCTGGGTGGCTCAGTCAGTTGAGCTTCTGACTGTTGATTTCGTCTCAGGTCATGATCTCATGGTTCATGGGATCGAGCCCCATGTCAGGCTCTGTCCTGACAGTGTGCAGTCTGCTTGGGATTCTCTCTCTCTCTCTCTCTCTCTCTCTCTCTCTCTCTCCCCCTTTCTGCCCCTCCCCTGCTGATGTGTGTGCTTATTCCCTCTCTCTCTCAAAATAAATGAACTTTAAAAAAAGAAAGTAACATTATAAAATAATACCCAAATTCAGTAGTTTGCTATTATTCTATCAGAATATCAGTCATCAGTATCAGTCTATCTATTCAAAACAGTCTAAAATATTCCCATGATACCGAGTTATCTCAAAGACTTATAGGGGTCCAACCATTCATTCATTTTTTTATTAATTAATCAAGTCTATGTTTAAAGGCTACTGTGCAATGTCGGGCACTGATGATATAGAAGCAAATAAGGAAAAGTTCCTGGTCAGCGGAGCTTGCAACATTGTACAGAGAAACTGAAAGGTAAATAAGAAAGGGCTTTCCAGTGAGACAGGGATCTGAAAAATACCCCTGTGGGCATGTGGGATGGCAATCTACGTGACTTCACACCTCTTCTCTGGGAAAGTTAAAAAAAAAACAAAAAACAAACAAACAAGCAAACAAACAAAACACAACTGTGCTGTTCCACAAAGCTGGTTATGTGGCTACACCTCAATTTACCACATTCATGGATAATTAGACTATTTCTGTATAATTATGGAAGAGATGCCACCAATGTATATTTTATGGGGTACAGAGGTAACCAATGGCAACAAGAAACCTAAAACAATTCACCCAGGATGAGGACAGGGATGTTAAAACATGAGCAACAATTCTGAATGGATAGAGGGCAGCTGAAAAGAGGGAACTGAAGAAACGCAGTAAAGATACAACACTGACTTGGGCATTTAGCAAAAATGGACTTTCCTCTCAGACTTCTGTTATTTCTATGTGGGTGGAGATTGAAAAAAAAATAAAGCAAAAATTTTCTCACAATGTTTTGCAACTTCTGCTTCCGGACTCAGAATCCAGAAGTAGCAGCAGAGGTAAAAATGAAAACATTTTTTTAATATTTTTAAATAAGAATTGATTTTTATCCACAAAACTGACTGTACTTTATTCAGGAATGTTTGAGATTTTAGATGAATATCTATAATGAATCTATTTTGTTTAAAATGAAGTAATAGTTTTTTTGTGACATCCTTTATCTTAGCTTGGGGAAAAAGACGCAATCGCCACTGTTTGGCTCCAATAAAAACAGAAAGTGGTAAAGTTTACAAGAGCTGAATTTCTTTAATGGAAAATCATCTAAAGCACCAGTAATCTGGTGACAGTATTCCATATCAGAAAAATATTTTTTCCTATTAATCTTTTATCAACTAGTAAAATTGGAAAAATTAAATTTCTGAAATATTAATTATCAACACTGTGATTAGGAAACAAACCCAGCTAATTTCCTCTGCTTTAATAATCAAATATTTGGGGTCTCAGTCTAAATTATGCTTTACTGGAGACAGATAAATCATAATACTTATTTTAGATAATAATGCACATATATACGGTAAGTGTCAAATGATCTTCATTCCCTCATATGATGGTATTAAAATATTCAATAAAATGAAGAAAAAGATCTTCCAATTTAAACAAAGTTGATTTTCCCTCTTTAACTTAATCTCCCTTTCTTGTGCATTTTACTGTTACTTCCGTATAGAAGTCTACCTACTTTATTTCTAGTCACAGGATGTGGCTGCCTCGAGTTTTATCTCCATCTGGCAAAACATAACCAATCTATCTGAGCTCTCAGCTCCCACTTTATAGCACCCAAACTTTCCTTGGGCACCCACCCCCCCAGACCACCTCCATGACCTGTGTTTCTCCTAAAACCATAAATCAGTAAACTTCCTTGGGGAATTTGTAGCAATGTATGAAAAGTAACTCTGTGGTGTGCCGAGTGTGGAGTTCATTAGATTAGCTCTCTGGGCTGCTATCAATCGCTAAACACAAATTTCCAGTGTCCCTTTGCAGCTCCTGTGCATGCACTGTGTCTAGAGGAGGCTCTCATCCTCTATGGGCAGGTATCTAGATCCACTTGGGTGGGGGGGAGTGTGAATGGAAGAGGGAAGGAAAGGCAAGCAGCAAAATCTTTTCATTGAAAATTGAGGGTAATAAGAGTCAGTCTATTTCTTATGTGTGCAAAGGATGAAAATATACCTGTGACCCTTTCACTATGAAATACTTAACATTTCTTCTAGAAAACCTTACCAGAAATAACTGTCCTTTACAGTTGAAGTGGTCTTAGAAAGAAACATAAATAGTGGACACCTATGATTTGAAGTGAGTCTCTACTAATCTATGAAACAATGACTAAAGTGTTGCTGTACCTTTTGGCACAACTGGCAAATACAGTAGGTAAATCTTACATGAAAACATTGCTAATTACAATTAATAGTCTTACTATCATTTTGTTAAGTCTTCCTAAACCTTTCTAATATTTACTATTTCATTGATACTATAAATATCTTACTTGTGAATATTTCTGATCCTTTAAGTTTCCAAAAATTACATGATGTCCCCTTTGGTCACTATACCAAGTACACAACAAACTTCATGGAATAATGCTTAGCAAGTGCTTTCTAATGAAGCATCTAAGAGTTGACCATGTATTCTAGAATAGCACAATGTTATTGCTGGATAAGTCCCAAAGAAACTATTTCAAATAAATTAGTGGTTCTAAAGGAAGGTGGCAATTTTGCCTGCAAGGGACATTGATTGCCTGGAGACATTTTTGTGGATTGCCTTGACTGTTGGGCAGGGACGGGGGTAGGGGGGGAAGGTGAGCTACTGTATCTAGTTTGTAAAGGCTAGAGATGCTGAGACATATCCTTCAATACACAAGACAGCTCATTTATCCAAGCTAAAATATCAATCAAGTCGAGGCTGAGAAATTGAACTAAGCAATTCATTTCACTGAAAAGGGAACTGAGGCTTAAATAAGTTAGATAATTTAGCCAACACCACATATCAGAGTGTAAGTCTAGCGAAAAGGAATTAGTGCTAGACTTAGTATTCAAAGTTTGTCCCTGAATATCTACTCTGATATTCATTTCACTATAGCAGGCAAACCTGATAAATGGGAAAAACTTTATGATACATTAGAGGAAGGCTGGACCAAGTTCCTTCATTTTTGGTATAACATGGACAAGTCATTAAATGTTTTTGAGTTTCAGTTTTCCCATTTGTAAAATAGATGAGTTAAACCAGATGATTTCTAGTCTCCTTTTCTCTAAAATTGTACTGTTGTGTAAATAATGAGGGCTTATATTATTGCAATATCCAAATTTCCAAATTCCCTTCCTCTTTCTTTAAAATTTCTTCTCTAGGAATCTGAACTCAAATAAAGGCAGGAAATATTGCTGCCACTTCAATAGAATCCTGTGTCTTGAACAATACTTGACTGACTCTCCGTAAGTAGTGAAGAACATGATAAAATTTAAACTCATTATCTAGGGGCACCTGGTGACAAGGTCAGTTAAGTGTCCAGCTTCAGCTCAGGTCATGATCTCATGGCTTGTGGGTTCAACTCCGGCGTTGGGCTCTGTGCTGACAGCTCAGAGCCTGGAGCCTGCTTTGGACTCTCTGTCTCCCTCTCTCTCTGCCCCTACCCCCAACCCCCTCAGACTCTCTCAAAAATAAATAAACGTTAAAAAAATTTTTTTTAGTAAACTCATTATCTAAAAATAAAAGGCATCTTCACTGTCTACTGTTTTAACGTGAAGACAAGTTCTTCTGGTCCTTTTATATCCTGTGCATGTATTAACTTATTTTGACTATATACCTGGAATACAAAGACCATAAAAATAAAAGAAAATCAGCCATGTGAATAGCAAAGTGTTGTTAATTAATTCATTGAATTGGTTTGACAGATACAACCCATTGATATATTTCCGGAGGTAAAAGTTCCTAAAGTGTTTATGGATCTGTAAATTCATTCTTAGCAATTTAAATATTGTAGACAATAGACAAGAAACATTGATCACTTTTTAAATTTTCATTCTAATACTCATGTATTTAGAGCAAAAGAAAGACCAAAGTTGCTTGTCATATGTTACATTTTGCAGACTGAAGAGTTCAGTAGATCAATTGCTACGATTGTAAAATAGAACAATAGATAAAAAGAGCAAATGTATACTTGTCCTCTCTCACTGAAAACAAAACAAGTATTTGTAATCTGTGTGAATACATTTTGGGCATGCCATATAGGCCCTCAGTCCTAATTATTTCAAATCTCCTTTCATTATAAAATAAGAGTGAAATTTTAGATGTCAGATTGCTTTGTTCTGCTAGCTAGTTTTTTTTTTTCAATTGGAAGAAAATAAGGTATCATTTAATTTTTTTTTACAAAAAAGAATTTTAATCTTCCCCATGTGCCATCATTATTGTTAACCTCTGGACATTTTAACAACATGTTTATGGATCTTAAATCAATGAACATTACGGAGGAAAACATCTGTGGTTCTAATACTTTCTAGAGTGGCTCTTAATATCATTTTCATACAAATTTTAAAGTGATTTTATTTTATTTTTTTAATTTTAAAAAAAAATTTTTTTCAACGTTTATTTTTTATTTTTGGGACAGAGAGAGACAGAGCATGAACGGGGGAGGGGCAGAGAGAGAGGGAGACACAGAATTGGAAACAGGCTCCAGGCTCTGAGCCATCAGCCCAGAGCCTGACGCGGGGCTCGAACTCACGGACCGCGAGATCGTGACCTGGCTGAAGTCGGACGCTTAACCGACTGCGCCACCCAGGTGCCCCTTAAAGTGATTTTAAAAACTAGCCATTGAAAATTTTCTAATTCGTTGTTAAAACATTGAACACGAAAACTATGTCAATTTTACAGACAAACATGAAGGGTGTGTATCTGTTAGAAACGATTATTAGAAAGGCCAGTGGAAGGAAATGCTTCCTTGCCCATCAAATCCACATGTTTAGCCCATAAAGTGGAGGCTTAGAGTGAAGGACGAGTTATGGTATCTCATATCCTTCAGAAGTGTTGCCTCAGGGAAAATTCATGGATGAAGAAAGCCGAAATAGATTTTAAAATGAATTATGTTTACTTTTGTTTTACAGGAATTATAGAAATACATTTTCAATTAAATAAGGAATAGACTAATGGAAGAATTAAAATAAAAAGCACATGATTTTTTTTCCAGAAACACCATTAGTTACATATTTTTATTTAAAATCTAAAGGTCATAGTTTAGTAAAAAAAAAAAAAAAATAGGTCTATGGTAAGCATTTTCTTTCATAAATTGACAAAACATATACCAGAGCAAAGAGTCTACAAAATCATGGCATTGTGTGTGCACTGATTCTTTCTTCTCCTTCATCTATTAGCTCTTTAACAAATACAGACATTTGTAGGATAGCTTACTTACAAACGAGGAATCCACATGGACAGTGGTTTGAACATTTCATATTCCTATACTTTGACTTAGAGATTCATATGCAAACCATTTCTTATTTTTTAAATCAAGATTTCAACTTGTGTTCCAAGTCTTAAAGTGAGAAAGCAAGAGAAGCTAATTATAATAGTAACCACAGAACTTCTGCACTCCTTTATAGTTTTGCAAACACTTAAAGCATGTAACATTTCATTTCATTCTACTTTATGCAGTGATTTCCCACTCATTTGCTAAAGCCACCCTATACTTAGAAACGTAAATATTAAAATTTGGTTTAAGAGAAGGTATTCTATTAAGGACAACAACAAAAAAGACATTTCAGACTCTGAGCATAATACATTTTTTTTTCTTTTGGAAAATTGACTAATTAAGATAGATGAGAAAAATATGTACAGTTAGATTGATGTTAACAGAAAATGTCTTTGGTTTTACAGTGCTCTCGAAAAATAAAATGCGACAAAACTGGCACAAATTTTACATTTGACAACTAAAGATATTTTTATTATTTTTGTTTCCTTGTCTTTGAAGTACTCCTTATATTGTATCTGACTTGTTCCACTTCCAGAATTTTGAGGTTCCACTTGTCTTTGATCTCCCCCAAGCCATTCTCAACAGCTCTTTCATCATGCCTCTAGCTGCCCTCAACATAAAACCAACTTCTTTTCTTAGAACAGGGATAATCTTTTATTTCAAAGACTTTGGTATTTTCTGTTGCAGATCACCCTGGAAATATCTTTAATCCTCCTCTGTTGGGAGCACCTCTCTTCCCTGAACCTGTAGATGGACTGGTGGGTTCCATTTGTTCTAAAGTCACCAGGGGAGACCACAGCTCTTCACACTGAAATGATACTGACTCCTTTTTTGTTTTGTTTTGTTTTTAGATGGACAGTTATTTCCATCATTCAAACTTTTATCCTTGAAACAGTGGGCAAAAAAAAAAAGTGGTATTTTCTTGCATAAATGAGGTGACACATCTTAAAATGGATTACTTAAGTTTACTAGGCTTCCCCCCCGCCCCGCTCACTACTTACATACAACTAAATTTTTCTGCTTTACAGTAAATTATGCTTTCTGACTCACTGATGATAGTGCCTACATGTGTGATTATGTTTTTTCCACACACTAAAATATTGTTTGCAAAACACTGATTTGCTTTTTCTCATTCCCTCCGTCTCCCCCATCTCTCTCTCTCTCTCTCTCTTTCTTTCCCCATCACTCTCTCTCACACACACTATGAAGCAGATGTGCTTAACTACTGCTTTATATCCCTATGAAAATGAAGCAGGGCAGGAAGAGAAAGCTGCACAACTTTCTCCCGTGATGAGCCTTTTCAATATGATTTCATTTTTGAGATCATAGCAACATCCAACCCGCCCATTTTTCAACTTAAGCAAAATACTCTAATACAAGAGCAAATATCAATAGTGTTTAGATTACTTATTCTTTTGGCTTAGCCACAATTCTGTTCCCCTCTATTCACACTCATGACCAAGGGTTTATCTGAACGTTTATTTAATACACTGAACAATTAGAAACAAAATGTAGAGATATAAGGCTGAATAGCACAGTGCTAGCATCTGCTAGAATGCCAGGCACAGGGAAGAAGCTGATTATTACTTCCCTTTCTTCACTCCTTTCTCAATTTTAGTATTTAAAATTAGAATAAGAAAAATTAAAAATAGCGATTCCCTTTTAGGATATGATAATCAGTAAATTTTATAAATATTGGGAAAGAAATTAACAAATTTACTGATGTTAAAGACTAGTATAAGCTAGACTCCATAATGATTTGTATACTTAAGTTAAATGAGATCACATTTATAAAATGTTGAGAATGGTGCCTGGCACATGGTAGGACTAGTTTCTTATTAAGGAACAATTTATCTTATTAACTACCTACACCTGTTAGTATAAAAATAAGTTGCTATAAAGCTATACCTCTTTTAAGAAAAACTTCCAAGCCTGAAATTAAAATATTATACATATAATTATATACATATACATATACATATACATATACATATACATATACATATGTATATAATCTATCAACCTGCGTAAAAATATGCCATGCAAGAGATTCAACACAGCATTACCTTTTCAAGACACTTTCAGTTAAATTTCTAATTTATTATGAAGTCTCGATGTATTTTACATAGTTTTTATTTAAAAAGTTATTTTAAGGGGCTCCTGGGTGGCGCAGTCGGTTAAGCGTCCGACTTCAACCAGGTCACCATCTCGCGGTCCGTGAGTTCGAGCCCCGCGTCAGGCTCTGGGCTGATGGCTCAGAGCCTGGAGCCTGTTTCCAATTCTGTGTCTCCCTCTCTCTCTGCTCCTCCCCCATTCATGCTCTGTCTCTCTCTGTCCCAAAAATAAATAAACGTTGAAAAAAAAATTTAATAAAAAGTTATTTTAAGTCATAGCTTTCTTTTTTCTAATAGTTAAGCTACCAAGGAAGATATATCTATCTATACACACACATACATATGAATATATACATGTATACATATACATATATATTTAATTCTTATGAATATTGTGATGAATTATTTTCATACTGTTGCGACAATATTGGAGTCAAATAAGGAAAATTGACAATAATTAGTATGTTCCCAATCACTGTTCAACCAACCTTTCAAGAGACATGATTTTGAACTTTTATGTGAAATTAACTGGGTTCTCATTATATGCCAGCAAGCATGCTCAGCCCTTTACAACCATTAGCTCTGTTTCTCAACATCCAAGTCAAAATATTTTTGTTTTCCTTTTCCACTTTGGCTACCCCTACTCACTTTCTTTTCCTAGGTCCTCCTACTAATCCCTCCAAAATATGGAGTGTTCCAGAGCTCAGAATTAAGTCCTCTGTACTCCATCTAAACACTCGTCTTACACTATCACATTCAGTCTCTTCGCTTTAAATTCCATCTGTATACAGTGACCTTCAAAGGTATTACTCCAATCAAGAGCTGATGAACCCCACACTCTTAACTCCAGTTGAAATCTAGATACCTCTAATTGGATGTCTACTGAGAATTAAAGCATTAATATATATTAATATAGATAAGACAGAACCCTTGATTGCCTACCCCAGCTGGGGTGTTTTTCATCCTAATTGCTCATGAGAAAAAAATGAGTCGTTCTGTATAACTTTATGTTTTTCTTCTACCCAGCAACTTCTCTTGATCCTATATACACCTGTTCTTTATTCCCCCTTCCACTGCCAACACTTGGTCCAGATACCATCCCCTTTCTCTTTTCCACCAATCCAAATGACTCCTAACGGGTCTTTAGGCTTTAATTCACTTCTAATCTATTCCCACAGCAGCAAGTGTAGTCCCTTTAATATCGAAATAAGATTAGCTCATTCTCTGCTTAAAACGTCCAAATAGCTTCTTCTGTTTACACTTAAGGTAAAAATCCAAAGTCTTTCTATTTGCAACAAGGTCCCCTAGGAGCTTCCCCTGTGTGTATCTCTCCAACTTCACCACGAACCACTCAGCCTTTATCCACCATACTGCAAGTACCTGACCTCCTTTCCTTGCCTTGAACCCACCATTTTTTTTTTTTTTTTTGCTTTTTCTGAAGGACCTTTGCACCTGCCAGTTCCTCTTTACATAAATCTTCACATTCTTGTCAGCCAACATTAGTAGCCTAATGACACTACTTCAAAGAGGCCTTCTTTAATCACTGTCTAAAAGGCCATTTTGCTCCCTGATCTGGCCTTCTCTACTGTCATATCACACACACTGTTTTATTTCACACACTTATCAATATCTGAAATTTCCTCAATTATTTATTTGGTTTTTGTTACCTCTTTTACTAAGATGTAAGTTTCATGAAATTTGGTACCTTTTCTGTTTCATTTACCACTGTGTCAGCACTTAGAATAGTTCCTATCACATAGGGTTCTATTTAAAAAATGGCTACATCAATGACTAAGTTATCTCACTTAATAGCTACTGCTATTATTATTATTATTATTATTATTATTATTATTATTATATAGATGCAGAAACTGAGGATTTGAAAGGTAATTTCCCTAATGTTTCTAATTGGAAAGGTCAGGATGGAATACAGGCAACATTTCAAAAACTGATTTCTTATGCACACTGAAGGTAGGGCTTGTTTGAATCCAACATTTCTAGCTGGATCTCTTTAAGTTATTTTCATCAGCTTCCTGACCCTTTTCTTTTGCTTGTCTGCCTCCCACGTAGCATCACTCCTTCTCATACTCAATGCTCTGAACTAATATCTTCTGTTTATTTTTTTCTTAGCCATTATATATCTTGAACATACTTAAAGTTTCAATATGTAAACTCAGGAAAAAATAAAAACGTGGTCACTCAAAAATAGAAAGATTTAGGGCTTATTAGTAAAAATCTTAGTTTAAAAACTAAAACAGGGATTTGGAGACCTAAGTCTAGAATTCAAAGTAGAATACTTGACCTAAATTATTTGATTGACAGCCCACATTTATCATAGTAACCAACATTTTTTCTTTGTTTTCCCTGGAGTTTTAACCGATTTGTCCGTGGAGTAGAAAACTGTAAGGTAGCTGTACCCAATTCATTTCATATACCTCTTGGATAAGTATAAAAAGCTTATCTTGTGTCTACACTTCCTGGAATAAGATGAGAACCTTATGTGTTTTCCATGATCAAAGTGCTTAACAAAGGTCAAGTTACTTCCCTTGCACTTCAAAACCAAAAAAAAATCTAGATACTTTGGTAAATTATTCAATGGCTTTCACTTTATGTAATATCAAAAACAAATTAGGTTGGGGAAAAGCCATTCGTTCCATCATATCACTCACCTCCAGATAGACTCAGTGGTGTACCTTGTAAAGCTCCTTTTCGAGATGATAGTAGCACATTACTTTTGCATTACCAATGTAGCATCAACATTCATAGTAAATACAAGACCATTAAAGGTGCCTTTTCCTTTTTATAAAAGACAAAATCTTAGATGATTTAGGTCTTGTTAAATATATGGAGTTTACTGGGTTCACAATGTTTCACCTTTGTAGCTAAATTAGCTGGATGGGGCTGAAACACATGTTTTACACACATGACCTCTGAGAAACTACCAAGCACCTTTCAGTCTTGGTGTGATTTGCCTACTATCAAGTACTCATGTCTTCAATTACCTGGTTATTAGGCTGACCACGAAGAAGGCTGAATAACCAAGTGGAAAAAGAATAGACCTAGAGTCAGACCAACCCAGGATGAAATATCAGCCCTTACTAGCTGATGACGTTGGAAAATTACAATGAAAGCTCACCAAAAAAAACTTAAGGGTTTGTTTGTGTGCTGTGTATGTGTGTAGGTTTTAACATATCTTTTCAAATAAAGCCTTTATTTTCAGTTCAAATCACAAAACAAACAAACCAAAGATAACTGGGACTTTTGGGCTAATCCCTCTTTGATCTACCACCTTTATTTATTAAGTATCTGATAATAATCTACACAACTCAGGGGCAGCTTCAGAACTTCTATAACTGAAAGCCTACAGAAGCCCAGTTGGAGCAGAGGCCTAGATGTTGTCTGGCAAGACAAAGCTTTTTACTTAGTGTGTTATATGTAGATTTAAAAATAATAATTTTTAATCTGTAATTTATGAAAGATTGAGAACACAAATAATTATCTCTTGCGATGTATATTGTTACTTTGAGGAGAAAGCTTATGGAGAAATTGGAAAATTTTAAACCCCAAGCAGCCACTGCCACAGTAAGATTATAGACTTCCCAAGAATAAGCATAGAATGTGGTATTCCCAACTGAAGATACTGGGAAAGCACTCATAAAATATTTGTTCACGAAATGAATTAATGCACAAGTAAACAGATTTCACTAGACTAGAGAAATAAAATATTCAGAAAGTTTTCGGTGTTGATTATTGAGAATTCATGAGATTTTTATTTGCCTATTTATTCATCTCCATGTTTCTCAGCTTGCCTAAGATAATCATGGTTTACTTAGGAAAAAATGGGATATGCAGCTTTAGACATAGCACATAATCAAAACTGCTATGGGAGACAGCCAAATAAAGAAATCTCCAAGAGGATTATTCACAGATCATCGCAGCCAATGATGATCAGGAGCAGAGCAGGAGTGTGCACGAGGGCTGCCCAGAGGAAATGACCATTGAACTCAATCTTGAAGAGCAGTTATAATTTTCCCAGTTAAAAAAATGTATATATAGATGGAAGAAGAAACAGCATGGCCAACAGTTTGGACACAAGAAAACATATTTTTAGGAAAATGCAAGTTACAACAGGAGTATACAGTTGACCCCTGAACAGCACAGGTTTGAACTACGCAGGTCCACTTGTATGTGGATTTTTCTGATAAATACAGAATAGTACTGTAGATGTTTTTCTCTTCTTTGTGATTTTCTTAATAACATTTTTTCTCTAGCTTATTCGAAAGAATACAGTATATAATACATATGACATACAACATATGCATTAATCAACTGTTTATGTTATCAGTAAGTCAACAGGAGGCTATAAGTAGTTAAGTTTTGAGGGAGTCAAAAGTTATACATAGATTTTTGGCTGTGTAAGGAAGGCATCAGTGACCCTAATCCCTATTGTTCAAGGGTCAACCGTAGAGTATATGTCACTAAGTAGTTACAGATAAAGTTGGAAAAATATGCAGGGATTCAATTAAAGCTGTATATACCATGCTAATAGCCTTTATTTTTCCTAAATGTAGAGACAAAAGTAGAATGATTTGACACCTTATGGTGATCCCACCCACTGATGTACACTGGGGACATTAAACTTATCATCTTGATTCTTCTCTTTAATTTTTGCTGTACCAAGTAGTAAGAAGTTGGCACAAGGTGTATAAGCTACTAAGAATGCCATAGAGGAGCACCTGGTGGCTCAATCAGTTAAGCATCTGACTTCAGCTCAGGTCATGATCTCATGGTTCATGGGTCTGAGCCCCACATCAGGCTCTGTGCTGACAGCTCAGAGCCTAGAGCCTGCTTTGGATTCTGTCTCTCCCTCTCTTTCTGCCCCTCCCCTGCTTGCTCTCTCTCTCTCTCTCTCTCTCTCCCTCTCTCTCTCTCTCTCTCTCTCAAAATTAAACATTAAAAAGAATGCTACACAAATGAACAAGATTTAAAATATAATTCTAAACTATACAGCAGTCTTATAAGTATTTCTAAAGTTTCCACTGGCTACTTGAGGAGTAACCAAAACTCGTAAAATCTCAAAATGAATCTTGCTGAAAGA
Source organism: Herpailurus yagouaroundi (assembly GCF_014898765.1). Lineage (NCBI taxonomy): Eukaryota > Metazoa > Chordata > Mammalia > Carnivora > Felidae > Herpailurus > Herpailurus yagouaroundi. The sequence continues at coordinate 95,448 of NW_024412620.1, forward strand.
GCTCTCAATCACAAAATGATTATTACGATAGAAATAGCAGCACAATATAAATTTGAAAATGTCTAATACTTCCCAATTTAAAATTTGACAAAGATTAAATAATTGCATTAAATCAATTACATTTTGAACAACATTGAAAGGGAAAAAGAAGGAAAGGAAGAGAAAAGAAAGGAAAGGAAAGGAAAGGAAAGGAAAGGAAAGGAAAGGAGAAAGAAAGAAAGAAAGAAAGAAAGAAAGAAAGAAAAGCAATGGTATAAACTGAACATAAGTAATGTTGTTTCTGGCTAAAATGGAAGAATTAAGACTTTTGGGAAATTTAGATCCGTCTTATTTGACAAAAAAAAAAAAATAATAATAACACTTAAAAATGTGATAACCATAAAGGAAAATTCTTAGAGGCATAAGTTTATAATCAGTACAATTGGATGTGACTAAAAATTGATTCATGAACTTAACAGTAACTGGAAAAATTGAATGAAAAATAACACTATTTAACACTAGTTCAGTAAAATTCTTTAATGAAAACATTGGTAATGATTTAACCAGACTCTTTAAAAAAATACTCAGGGAATTAACTTGGCTTAATAAAGATTTTTTTCCGTGAAAGTTGTTTTCAAGGAAAACTCATAAGTGTAGGTATATTCTAATTAAATTCTTATTTTCTTAAACATCTTTAGGATCACATCATGGGTCAGTATGTTCTCTATCCAATAGAGAGCCACCAAAGAAAGGATGTACAAAGGTGAGTTTTGCCTTTTACAGGGATTATCCCAGTAGAGGTAGGTATGAGGACACTAGGGACTGAAGAGAGGCAAGATTGCAGGCTATTGTTACAATAAGAAATAATAATAATCTCTAGCAAAGAGTTGGATTTGCAAACTATTTAGGAGGTAGAATCCAGAGTAGCCTGAAAATCGCTAAAACAGGGGATGCAAAGTTAAAAGAACTGAAAGATCTCTAAGGGTTTATAGTTCTGCCACATAGCCTAAACTATATCTCCTCTGAGTCTCTCAAAGGAAGAGATGTGATTTGGAATCAGATGTCAATGATAAAGAACTGAGTGCTGTGATTTTATGGGATCACATGAATAAAACATACAACTTTGCAGGGTATCTCATAGTTTCAAAGCATTTTCACAAATATTATCATTTTTAATGCTTATAACATTTTATAGATGACAAAACTGCGTATCAAAGATGGAAAGCCATTTGAATTGAGATCATAAAATTCGTAGAATTAGATTTCTAAAATGCTTCTCAATCCAGATGCCATCTCCAGCTCAGAATGGCACCTGCTTCATTTCCTATGATGCTTAGTATTTCTTTTATCAATAAGCAAATTACTGTTTGTTTGTTTCTTTCTTTCTTTAAGTGGAGATATTTAAAATATGGTGACCACACTTTATTGCCATGATATAGTACCTTTGCTTTCATCTCTTAACATCACTGTTATTTATATAGGATTCTCTGTTCTATTTTCATGCCTAGCAGGACAATTTATTATTATTATTATTATTATTATTATTTACAATGCAGAGAGTTTCTTCTTGTATATCAGTGCTCTTTTACATTCACCAGAGTAACTGTTCATTTGCTAATACATATGAGTGTGATGCTGAATTGCCCTTAGCTCTTGATTTGTGCTCTGGTATTAACAGATTACCTTTTTGGAGGGTTAATGATATTCCTGTAGTTGTTCATATTTTGGTTGGAAGCAGTTTTTTCTAATATACAAACGGCGATCATTTTTATTTGAATATCATTGCATGCAGTTATAATTGTATCACATAGTATATATTAGGAGAAATTGAAGTTTTGGAAAAATAACTTTTTCATTTCAGATATTTGTGTCTCATTTTTAGTGGGAAATAAATGTTTATTTTTTTGTTTTTATTTTTTTAGGAAATAAATGTTTAATCTTTAAACACTGTAGAGCTAAGTACCACAGAAGAATTTCAAGTTTGAGTTGGGTCTTCAGTAAAGAATCTAATAAAAGCATTGATAATCTTGCTCATTACCTTTTCAGAGGTGAATCAATTGAAGATACTATAAATGCACATAGAGAGTGCTTATATATTTCCCTAACATTGACTTTATATGTATTTATGCTGCAGTTTTCTTTCTTTATCTTTTCTTGTTTTGTTATTATTCCTGAACATTCAATACTCTCTTATAATAGTCATTCCACAGACTCTTGACAGATTGGGTTTGAAGTAGCACATTGCCATATAAAAATGAATGCATATTAAAAACTTTAGGCAATAATTAGATATTTTTTCATCTAAATATTGGTTATAGCCATGTATACAATATAGGTCTATATATTTCAGTATTATGCAGAAATAGACATCACATCATATGGCTAAACGAATCGCTTGCAATATTCCATTTTTTTCTTCATCCTTTTTTAGAGTATTACGTTTACGTATATAAAAGTTATAGCATTGTCCTTTAGTAATCAGTAAATAATATGTGGTTGGGTATCTAGTACCAAGAAAGCTATTTAGAATAGACTGAAATTAAGTTTAAACTGAGATTTAGCTCCATTTCCATTCCAATTTTATCCTGTGTAAATACTCCCATAAATTTATAAGATGACTGAAAAAAGATCAAAGGTCTGTGGGGATAACAAATTCCTTTCTCTGCACCAAAGTGACTTACATTACATGATCTGAACAGAAAACCTTGTCTGTGTTCACACTGTGCTTTCACCAACGAAATGGACCAACCTGACCATAAATCTCTGCTTCGTGCCTATCCAAATTGAGATTTGTTATCACATTATTGAGGAAGAAATGATGCCCAGACTCTCTACAAATTTTCTGTGTGCACACAATGCGATGCCATCTTCCACCTGCCGTTGAAAATAGTCCCCCAGCCCTACCAGTGTCCATGCCTGAATTTGCAAAGACTGGATCTGATTCCATTTGTCTTGTCCCCATTAGATGCGTACGCCCCTGCCCCTGCCTCATTCCTTACTTTTCTTCCTATAGGCATCTGTATCTGAAAAACAAAACTAACCTCCAAATGAAATGCCACTAGCCAAAAATGTCCAAAGAGTAGGCCAGGGAAAATTTAGGAATAACATTCTTGAACTAAAGATTTTTTAAGAAGTTAGGATGGTATTTCCAAATAAGAAGGAAAAGAAGGAGATAGCAAAATAATAATCATGAATTAAATTCTTAAGAAGGCAAGGCCTATAAAGATCCAGATCCAAAATCATTTTATTTAATCTTGACGACATTGTCTAACTCTATCTTTCCACTTTGTCGTTGGCTAATTTTTTCATCTCAAGCTTTGTCTCTTCTTCTGTCCTCTCTTTCTGAAATTCTTTGTACTCATCCTCTCTCACCTCCGTCATTATAATCTTCAGTTTTGTCAAAAAACGCCCATTGCTTTGTCAGTGTCTGGTAAATCAGTTACAGATGAGAGTTTCCGCTTTCACACAGGTTACAATAGAAGTAAATGCACTCATTGGTAGATAATAATACTAACACTACCACCACCAACAAATTGAATTAGTATGTGGAAAGCGTCATGGAAAGGTGGTAACAAGTGTCCAGGTTCAGTGGAGATACTTTGTGGTATGAGCGACGGAAGAGAAATAGAACTATCGCGGAGCCTTAGAGGTCCAGAGGAAGTGTAGACGAGCCAAGCGGTGTTGCAACTGGCTACTGCAAGTTCTGTTTTAATGAATCATACAAGAAAAAAAATACAAAACAATCCCTGCCCAGCTCCAGGCCCAGCTCCTAGCTCAGTGGTGGACTCGGTTGTTCTGATAAGGAGTTGAGCACGTATACCGAAGACAGTGAGAAGATACCAGAAGGTGTTTTGTTTTGTTTTGTTTTGTTTTGTTTTCCCCCTCTTCTTTTTAAGGTGTAGAACAAGGAAAGAAATGAATGAGACTGCAGGTAGATTAGGAAACTATAATAATGTTCTAGGTAAAGCATGATAAAGGCATAAATTAAGGCAATGTCGATGGAATTGAAGAAAGGGAAAATATTTTAGAGACTGTTAAAAACTAAAATTACAAGACTAGAGGAGGATTTAAATACTTAGGGGAATGAGTCTGGAGATGAGGAATCAGGATCGTCAACACATAGCAGGTCTTTATAAGGAACTCTAATGATAGAAAATAAGAATAAAACTGACCAAAGGTTAAAGCCCATAGAACCCCAATATTTAAAAGCAGACAAATACGAAGACCCAGAAGATAGATAAGTAGATATATGTGTGTGTGTATTATAAACTCACATATAAAAACTAGAATATATATGTGTGTGTATCTGGATATGTGTATTTATAGGAAGAGTGTAGAAATATCTATATTCCTACACTAGCTAATTGTCACTGGTTGACATCTTTGAAATAGCCCAGAATAGAGAAAAGACTTAGCTCAAGCTAACCACTCTGACCCTCTCCTTAGCTACAGAGAGCAAGAGAGAAAAAGGAAAGACAGATGCCTAAGTCCACCTTACCTTTTCCCTTACAAAATGCCTTTCAAGTTCTGGCAATGATAAGGATCACAGGCAGATTTTTTTAAAGAAAAATATCTATAAAAAGTTCATAAAAGATAAATTGTGGAATATTCAGAACTTAATGATTGCTAATCAAATGTCAATTCATACTTTGTATTGAAAACCTGTGTGATGTTCAAGGCATAGTACATGTTTGTAACATGAAATACTTCTTTAAATGTAGATGGAAAAATGAAGAATTATGACCAGGAAATGACTCTAAAGTGATATGACTCATAACTCACATACCATAACCCATGTACCCTAGCTGGTATGGTATAGAGTGATAGATTTGCCTGCCATCGCACCTGGTTTAGAGTCAAAGAACATTCATCATTATCTGCATTCTCAAAACCATCATCGTCTCCTAGAATTATTTAGAAATGTTCAACAGAGTTTTGGTTTCCGGCTATCATGGCAAAGAGGCACAGAGCAAAGAGATTGCAAACTTTTGTGTAAAACTCACCCCAGCATGATTGCCATGGCAAACTTTAACTTTGCCTTTCTGTATTTGTATTTTAGGGATTAAATAACATATCTGAATTGTGCATATATTTGTCCATTAATTGATGTCTGTCTACATTTGGCTCTACTTTTTTATTCCATTAGAGTACACAATATAAATGTGATGCCAAAAGCCTAATATTTCCTATGATCCCTAAACTCAATTTTAACACAGTAAAATCAAAGATAATGATCAAACTTATTTGTTGCTAATAAAGAAAAATATGTAATTTAAAGCATTAATAACTTCCCAAATCCTACATTGAATCACAAAATGACTCTCAGAACTTTAAAGGATGATAAATGAGATATGCAGACGCAGATAATTATATCTACTTTTTCAAAAAAAAAAGTATTGATTCCAGGAAGACTATCAATGCCTTTTAGAAAAATGTTTGCTCTCAATATTTACATAAACAATTGAAGTCAAGCTTGATCCTTCAAAATAAATCTATGTATATCTCTCCATTTATTTAAGTACAAATTGTTTAGCAAAATAGATTCAAAAGTTTCTAGATAATTTTATACTTTCTTATTTTGACCATAAGTTCGAAGATATTTCTCATGGTAAAAATCCTTAATTGACTGAGTTCATAGTTCATAGTGGTTTCCTCTGTGTCCTACAAAACATTTCAGTGTTTCTTTGTGCTCATTTAGAAATGCTTTGCTACCGTTCTTGAATGAGGATTTTTAATGAATATTCATTCTGATTTATGATAATCCACATATTATTACCACCCTGCTAAAATCATTATTCATTACAGTTTGCTTTTGATCATGATAGCTAACTTTACAGGGAAGTTCCCTTGATAGACATTTTCTGTACTAAAACAAAACGCTGTATCCATACAAAAAATTTTAGACCACCTTTGCAGTTAAAAACACAACAGTATCTTCCACTGCTTTCCACTCTCCCTGATTACACAAAATACCAACTGACCACATAACAAGCTCAGGAGGTAGCTACCGCCCTGCCTTTTAGAAGAAGGAAGAATGGTGGAAAGTTGAAAACAGATTTCAATGAATTCCAGTAAGCGAGACTTTTAATTTTCTTTTTTTTAAACTTCTTTGGAATTTCTGCAAAAATGCCACTTTCACTGTCCTTTCCATAGTGAGAAACAACTTTTAGATACTACATCATATGGAGTATACTTAACATAATTTATTAGTTATGTTTAACAATCAACTGAAATGCACTCATGATCCAAACTGAAACTATTCAAGAAATGTCCATTAAAAGGATAGCATGTAGCCAAAGATCTCCAGCTTAAATAAGTACTTGAGATCCCCATTACATTTTCCTACAGAAGACAGCATTTGCGTGATTCCTATGAGTTTAAGTATTTTTACTGCATCAAGGCTCTAATATTTACCCATCACCCAGGAAGGGCGGTGGCCCCGTAAGAATTTCCAAGGCAAATAATCATTAAAACTACTGAGAAGAAACCAAAAACTTGATTTAAAATACATTCTGTGCTAAGAATATGCATAAAATGAATATTTTATTAAATTCCCAAATGGATTATTTAAACTATCCTATAGATAAGTATTCAATAAAATATTTTAGTAGTAATCAAAATTTGAGGAAGCAGACTCCAGTTCAAAAAGAAAGAGTGGCTTACATGCTACCGAAGCCATATTATGACTCAAAAAAGGCATTTTCTGTTAAAAGGATGAAAATTCACTTATTTTGTCATTAAGATCTCCTCAGATTTTCATAAACTTATGTTTACGCGTTTGAGGGTTAAGTAACAGCATTACTTTTGTAATATCCTTGAACACTTTGCAAACAAAGATACAGTCAGACAAGTTTCTTTTAAATTGTGATTTTTTCCCCCAAACATTTATGCCTTTTTAAACAGAAACAATGTATTCTCTCACATAGCAAGCCAGGTCTCTCTGAGCTCCAATAGCCTTGACCATTTTCTAGTGAGCTTCCTTATTTCCAGTCACCAACACTTAACTTATTTTTATGTCTTTTTCAAACCAATATCCCTCCACAAGGAAAAAAATAACTAAGGACATATTAATATACTTGTACTTACCTGTAACAAACACGCCTGTATCCAGAAAGGCAAAGCCAAATGCCAAAAGTTTAAGCCACAAATACATGGTCATATCTGGAAATCAGCTGTATTCCTATGAAACAGCATGCGTCCTTCTGAAAGGCAAAATAATAGTTATCTTTGCAAAAGTTTTTCTTTGCGAAACAGAATAAAAAATAAAAGAAATGAGTGCATACTCTTTGCTGTTGTCTTATCAGACAGGGAACAATTTCCTCCTCTGCTACCCCAAGAACAAACCACTTTGCTAGCTACACAAACTGCTAGGTAGTGATGTCAGATTCGGTTTTACTAACTTCTCCAAAAATACTGTAAAGGATCTTCTTTGCAGGAAGTCAAGAAAGTTGTTCAAAGTCAGTGCAAAAGCATCTTACTTCCTTAATTCAAGTAACTAATTACTTGAATAAGTTTCTAGGCCTTTTAAAAGATTTTTCTCCTTCAAGAAAGATGTTTTTTAAGTATCCGAATAATACTCCCTTACAGTATTCATTACAACTTAAAAAAATAACATCCCCACCCCAAAATAAGCAATAATTCTCTTACCTAAGAGGGAATAAAATAGATTCAGGATGGGTAAAACAAAATGGGGGTTGGCAAGATGACACAGTGATTGAATTAGTAGAAAATACCTGTATTTGACTCAAAATGACCAGATGAGTGACCGACCTGGGTTTTTTTGTTTTTTTTGTTTTTTTGTGTGTTTTCTTTTTGTTTTTTGTTTTTGTTTTTTTGTTTTGTTTTTTTGTTTGTTTCTTTCTTTTTTTTTTTTTTTTTTTTTGCAACCAGGGTCGTTTACCAGGCAGGCATTCAAACTTCACCAATAGGACAGTTTTAGAGGTCAAACCCATTTTCTATGCAAACGCACTCTCTCAGAAAGCTGAACAGGTTTGCCCCAAGTCTTTCACAGAGCTCCTCGTGGTGCTAGGAATGGAATCAGAAGGTCACTTCCACAGCAGCAAATCCTGCTTCAAAAAAGGAATGCTGTTCCTGGCTTGAGAGATTCTTGGTGCTGTTGATGAGGGAATCAAGGGCAATGAAATTGAGAGCTGGGTTTTTTTTTTTGCTCTTTTTTTTTTTTTAATAGAAGTGAACCTTTTCCCCCCGCCCCCCTTCAGCAATACTTTCACAATTTTTTTTTTGATTAAAAGACAGCAAATTAACATAGAGCATTTTCCCTGATACTGATGGTGTTTTTAGTAAGTCCATTGATTAGGAAAACACATACTGGCAAAAAGCTGCTATGAATCCTGTGATACAATTAAACTGGTATCATTATCACAATATCTGGTTCATCTACAAAGACTAGTGCACATGTACACAAGGATTATTATTGGAGCCACACAGGATACCTAAGGGACTTACAGACAAACAGAACCCTTGTGGTAACTGCAATCCTTGGTCAGAAAGCCCTATTGCAGGCTTCTTGTGTTTAAGTAAATAAAACTTTTTGTATTTACCAACTTATTTGTTTTACTCTTATGTTGACTGCTACTTATGTTGGAACTACAGAGCCAAATTTGCACACCTCCTCTTTGAGCAAATAAAAATAATCCCACATGTGAAATTCTGAGTCATAACATGTCATTATAATCTCATTTTTTAAAAAAGTCTCATTAAAATGAGATTTTTTTGGTATGATTTTGATTTTATTATTAAGTTCATAGCTAACTTTCGGGGGTGTTGCCCGGGCCAAGAATATGCGTAGCACTTTAACTGCATAATCTAATTTGTACTACACTTCAGACAGATAATGTTATTATTCCCCATTTGACCCATAAAGTTCAGAGAGGCTAGGTGATTTGCAGGTTCTCACAGCTAAGAAGTAGACAAAGTAAGTTTTGAACCATCCCCAAATTTCATGTTCTTTTTCTTTCTTGTTTTACTACCCTTCCTTTTTCTCACTTCCTTCCCCAATCTTTTTAACTATGTATTTTTATCATTTTTAACCTCTAAAAAGTAGAACATTGATTTGATAAAAATGATGTAGCCCTCTTTTGGCAAATGTCTTCCTAAATAAAATAGTTGTGACTGTGGGGACTACTCTTCGGTAGGTAAGCCTAATGAAAACTGTGTGCCAGGGGTCACAAACGTAAGTACTCAGCTACAGAGTCTATTTCTTCAAATACATTTGCAATGGAAAACTATCTGGGGGTTAGCTTTAAATATCTTTAAGCAAATACTTGTGTTCTGTTAGCTTGTTATTATAGCTGAATATTTGCCAAAACTAGAGGCCAGGAAGAAAGTGCATGACATTCAAGGGAGTTAAGTATAAGAAATATACTCTATAACAAGCTAAAGATAGGAGGGGTTTAGAAGCCTTAAAGAGGTATTTTTAAAAGGGCTTTGCAGATCATGGATTTGAAGAAATAGTAAGAACTTAGGAGATTCAGCTCCGTTTTAGGCAAGTGGCCAGAGAGATTCGACCCAAGATATACTGAAATTAATTAACACTACATGAATGGAATTGTATGTGCTTGTTTTAATGTGTTAAAGTTGAGTTTAGTATCTACAGGAAGTATGACTTGGGGTAGCCAAATTTATATTGTATGCTACAAAGTTATAAAGAAATAGAGCCTAGGGGCGCCCGGGTGGCTCAGTTGGTTGAGCTTCCGACATCAGCTCAGGTCATGATCTCGCAGTTGACGAGTTCGAGCCCCGCATCAAGCTCTGTGCTGACAGCTCAGAGCCTGGAGCCTGCTTCAGATCTGTGTCTCCCTCTCTCTCTGCCTCTCCCCTGCTCATGCTCTGTCTCTCTCTGTCTCAAAAATAAAGATAAACATGAAAAAAATTTTTTTTAAGAAATAGAGCCTAATGTAGACAGATAGCAAAAAATAAATATGCGCTCAATTCAGATGTTTTCAGAATGGAGGCAACGGTGAGCCAGAAGGTTGATATCCTTGAGACACAAACTGTCAGGATGGAGACAAGAAGGAAGACCCTAACAGTTTGCTGGGGGAAAGATCATAGTTCCCCTGTGACAGTGGATGGTACTAAACTGGATGACCTAGTCAGGGGTTTGGTTAGTAGCTGGCCTTTCCACAGGTCATCTGAAGAAATCCCTGCTTTATCATATATGGGCTTAGCATTCAGGCCCTAGGCAGGCAGCACCAAACTCTCATAGAAATAGGACTATTTGTGACAAACTGATGTGATCCACTGTCTTGATTCTGAGAGAGAAAGTAGGTAGGCTGCTGATAAATTTACACACACACACACACACACACACACACACATATAGATATATGGAAGCAACATCAGAATATATATGTAATAAAGAGGGGCACTTGGGTGGCTCAGTCAGTTAAGCATCTAACTCTTGGTTTTGGCTCAGGTCATGATCTCACAGTCTCATGAGTTCAAGCCCTGTGTCAGGCTCTGTGCCAGCAGCACAAAGCTTGTTTGGGATTCTCTGCCTCCTTCCCTCTCTCTCCTTGCACTGTCTCTGTCTCTGTCTCTTTCAAAATAAATGAATAAAGTTAAAAAAATGTATATGTTGTAAAGAGTATGGTACTTTCTGGGAGGTTGAAATAGGATGTATCCAGAACAATCTCAAAGTTTGATCAGTTAAATTTCAAAATAATCACAGCTGATTCATTTGTAACAGATTTTTAAAGCTGTCATATTAAATAAGTAAATAATATCTTATTTAAATTAATCATCACTTTCCAGATATTTTAGTCATATAATAATGTTATGTAAGGATAGAAACAGATTACATGAGATTGAGTCCGGAAGCAGACATTATCCATTCATGCATTCAACAAATACATAGTTATTTCCTAACCTATAAGACAGTTATTTTTTGTAATGTGAAGAAAGAATGGTGAACAAGAACAGACACGTTCCCTGCCCTGATGGAATCTACATTCCAGTGAAAGGGACAATAATTAATTAAATAATCACTGTGACAACTTTAGCACACAGGAAGTACTTGATGTTATGATTTAAGGATATAACAGGGTATTTGGTCTAGTAGTGAGGTGAGGTTTGCCTGAAATAAAAATCAATGAAGGTATACCTGAAAAAATAATGGAAGTTAAGTGGGCATATGGAGGAAAAAAAAGAGCATTCTGGGCAGAAAGAATCATGTATTTAAAGGATAGTGTGTTCAAGAAACAGAAAAAGGCGTGTGTGGCTGGCATAAACAGAAGCTGAAGCCTGGAACGTTGCAATATATTAAAGTATCAAATCCACACATTGCACACCTTAAATTTACACAATGTTGTGTAACAATTATATCTCAATTTAAATAAAAAGAAGTAGACACGAAAAAGAAAGAAAACAACAACAACGACGACGACAACAACAACAAAACATGAATTGTCAGAGGGAGATGATACCAAACTCTGCTAGGCTTTGTGGTTCTAAGAGATTTAACTTTATCTTAAGAGATATGGAGAGCTATTGAAACTTTTTAAGCATTATTCTTGAATCTTCTTGCCAATGATATCCAATTTGCCAGATCTCATACCATCACTTATTTCTCATCTAATGCGATTTTTCATCAGCATTAAATATGGTTAGCCTCTCCTCCAATCCTTATATTTTGCCAGTTTCAAAACACCATTACCTACTGTTCTTTCTTGACCTTCATTGTCTTATCCTCAGCAGCTGCCATGTTGAGTTCTATTCCTCTATCTGATTTCTAAGTATTGTGATACATTAAAGTTCAGCCCTGGGTCCACTTCTCTCTTTCCGAGTGAACTCTTTCATGCTGATGACTTACAAAACACATACCTCCAGTCAGATCTGCAGTTCAGATCTCTGGATTCACATTTGGTAGTGCATTCTTGACAGGTACATTAGATTACCTCACAACCAACTCGGTGGAATGTGAAAGTTTTCTTTAAACCTGCCCTAACTCTCAATCCATATCTGCAAATGCACCAACAAACATCATATCACTTACGATGGAAGCCTTAGTGTTATTTTTTATTTCTCCTGTTCTGTCATAACTGCATTCAATTTATTACCAAGTCCCATTTATTCTGTCTCCACCACCTTTTTTAAAAATTTATTTATATATTTTGAGGGGGCAGGGGGTAGGGGCAGAGAGAGACAGAGAGGGAGAGACAGAATCCCAAGCAGGCTCCATGCTCGATGTGGGGCTCGAAATCATGAACGTGAAGTCATGACCTGAGCTGCAATCAAGAGTCAGACACTTAACCCACTGAGCCACCCAGGCGCCCCTCTATTCCCACCATCTTAACTGTGCTGCATTTCCAATTATATCACTTAAGACCAAGCCATCATCACTGCTCACATAGCCTTTTAACTGATCTTCAAGCTTCTATCTTATTTTCCTTCAGTATTTACTCCATGGAGCAACAGATCTGAACTTTTCTAAGTACAAATAAAGTTGTGAGAGATCCTTAAAACCTCAGTGGTTTTTTCCACTTTGCATATTGAATAAATATCCAACTTTGGCTCACATTTCTCAACTCGTTTAATGCCACTTTCCACCTTGTTCACTATATATGCCAGCCACCCTGGTCTTTTTGTTCTTTGAAATGTCAAATTCTTTGCCATTTCAGGGCCCATGCCCTTCATTCAGCCAAGAATGCCCTTCCCCCTCCACTCCCACCATGCACTCTTCACGTAGCTTTCTTTAAGGAACAGCCTAAATGTCCCTTTCTCAGTCAAATTTCCTTGACCATCCATTGTAAAAGAAGCCCTTCTATGTTCTTTTCTGTTTCAAAATCATGTTTGTTTTCTCCAAATCTAGGGATATATTTATTTATTTATATCCACCTTCCCCCTAGAACATTAACCTATGTTCTGGATGGTAAACCATGAGGTCTAAGGGATGCTTAGTACAGTGGTTGCCATAAATGATATTTGTTGAATGAATGAATGGAAAGACATACATATGAAGCCATGGTGTGGCCAACATATTGGGAGTTGGCAAGAGTAGAGCCAGCAATAAGCTTGGGAAGATTTGCTATAGTACAGACAAAGGGTGATAGCAGTAGAAATGTTTACCAGTTAAATAAGTGACCAAATTAGTTAACAGCAGCAGTTATAAAATTTGATACATACTGTTATCAATTAACAAAATGTTCTAAGAGCACAAAGGAGGGAATACTTTTACATCTTTATGATATATACATATCATATATATATAAATGCGTATGTTCTTATATATATATAAGTTCTTGCAAGTATTGAATCTCTCTTATATGGAGCTAATCATACTATCTCAGTGTTGTTTTGAGAATGAAATTAATTAATGTGGCAAATATCCAATTAATAATGTAAACACACTGAATTAGAATTAAAAACATATATAATAGAATATACATTGTATTACTCCTTCCAGCCCCAACCAAACAAAAAGGGAATAACGAAGGGACAGAGAGGAGCTCCCCTCGAACCCTACTGTACCATTTCCCTTCTGCAAATCACATGGGCAAAGCCCTGTGAAGTGAACATGAAGTTAAGAAGTGAAGAAGTTAAGCTGAACATGAGGTGGAAAGGTTTGTTTTGCTGGAGCAAACCTTTTTTTTTTTTTTTTTTTTTTTTTTTGCACTCAAAAAATAACTAGGAAGTTATGACACCTGCCCTATATATTGTTAAGACATGGAAAAAGGAAATTCTCTATTCAGTTTTCTTTAATGGACTTAAAGGCACTGTCAATTGCAAAATGCATCCTGATTTCAGTGATGTTAAAATATGTTTTATAAGATGCGTATCTTCAAATCAATGAGATGTAGCACTATAGCTGACCAGTGGCAAGGAGAACATACAATTATTATATGTTTATATCTCAGTGAGTTCAGACTGTTTAATAAACTGGTAATATATACAAAGAACTATAGGCAATGAATTCTGATACCAGTTTCCAAATCTGCCTCACTAAGAAAGTCTTGTAGCTTTTAACAAACTAACAGACTATTCCATTCTGGCCTTATCTTCCACGGATTCCATGTTATTCTTGTTCCAAAAGCTCTAAGCTGAGGTGTGTATGTTTCACTTCAGGCCCCACATTACTGATAACAAACCATGTTTAACATTTGTTGATTCCTTTGAAGGCTACAGGAAGCTGAATTCTCTCTTTGGATTTCTTTCGACACTGCCTCCTGGCAACGAATGACTTTCTGGACTGTGATAGTTGCATAGCTAGATGCATGTACAGGATATGTAGCAAATACAGCACTGTAGATGTATTAGCTTCCAAATTTATGTTGAAATATAATATTGGAAAATACAATGGCATATGATAGAAGTCATGACTCCATTTATAATCTATTGTGTATGCTTTAACTATAACATGTTCACTCTAAATCATTTATTGCATGCTTGTTTAATTAGTTAACTTAGTTTCACAACTGCACCCACATAGTATTATTACTTTTTCAACAAGATAGAAAATAAAAAACAAAATATGATGCACGCTTTGCTATAATCTCAACTGTCACGGAGGCCTCCCCCACACCCTGTCTACCCAGATGCTTGGATGTGTGTGCACCTGCGTGAAGTTTTCTGTCACTTGAACAACTCTCAAATTTTTCATCAATTTAGTGTGGAAGCAGTGATTGGTAGTTGCTGCTTTCTTGGTAGCTCTGATTATTTCAAAATAATGTTAAATGGTTGTCTGTGTTTTACATATTTTTTTCATAAAACATTTCTGAAGGCCCATCTTTGAATTACACAGTGGTCTGGACAGCACAGTGAAATAGCAGCATAACATCAAAAAATAACCAGTGGGCAATGCTGTAAACTAAACAAAGTTGCAAAGTATGCAGTTTTAAGTTAAAATTTTTGAATCCAGCTTGAACTTAGTCCAAAAGGACAATGGAAAAAAAATTTTTCAAAAAAGCTAACAGCAGATCTCAAAATTTCTAAGAACATAGGTGTGCAGATGTTCCCAGATTGTAATACAGAAATCACAAAGTAAAGAGTGTTAGATGAGCTATGGATTGGACTCTGGTAAATTAAATAAAACTAAATTAAATAAAACAAAGGCCAAACACAGGAGAGTATGTATAAATTTGATGTCATGTGTTCCTAGAACTTCAATCTGTTGCAATTCTTAACAGTCAAGTTCTTGGCATCTTAAAGCCACTGCACATTGTGTTGGTCAATCACTGAAACACATTGAAAAGACTCATTCTCTACTCTGACTTGTCCCGAGTCTTTAACACATAAGCCCTGGTTATGCTGGTTTCAGTGAGAGGCAATCTTGAGTTTCTCTTTAGGTTGACAACATGGAATACAGCACGCTATTTCGGGGTGAAAAGTCCTGTATTATTAAAAATCAATTTGGAAAACATAAATTTCTCATTGTGTTTGCTTACGTAAGGCCCACTTGGGGGCCTGGTCATCTGGCCCCTCTCCCGAAAGCCCCTGTGTGCAGAATTATAGTCCTTTTATGCTTGCTGCCACACCAAGATCAAGTGCTTCATGACAAATACTGTGTGGGTTACATTGCCCATGAGGAACAAGGCCAATGCCATGGACGTCTAAGTTCTACATATTCTTTTACAAACCAGTGAATGGAGAGTTGCAATTGCTGCAAAACCCTGCCTAACTAAGCATCATAGCTGCTGCTTCTGAGAATAAAAAGGTGAGAAAACCTGCTGCCTGGGCCACTGAGTTGGGCAAAATACTTCTTAGTGTGGTTTCTGAGAAGCTGAACTCCTTTGGAGAGTGAGAAGAGACGTGTGGTGTATAACTTTATGAGTCACGTGTGTAGGAGACCCACACTCAGCTTTCCCTATGGTCTAGTCTTCTGTGCCTTTTATCTCCTACTCTGACTTTTGCATGTTTTACTCTGTCCACTGTACTTAAAACAAGAGTGTCCCAAGATGTCATGAGAGCATCCAGGAAAATAATTAGAACTCTAGCAGTGTAGCTAGGATTCAAGGGATCTTACAGGCTTAGAAAATGGACCCAGTGGACACACTGGGGCAGGGATTCATTTAGTAATCGTTGTCCCCCAAATATGACTTTATTCTAGTGTTGTCTACCTCAATCTGCGTCACCACCAGCGATCCCATTGTGAAAATAGAAACCTCGGGACTACTCTCAAAACTTAGTTCCTCCAATCCATCACCAGCTTCTCTCCATATTTCTTTCTAACTGTATCACAAATTGAGCAGCTTCCCTCCCTCTACACCACCACCACCATCTTAGTCCAAATTATTAATATCGCTTGAATAAATAGCTAAAATGGCCTTCTAACACTTTGGCCTATATCTGCCCCCAAATGATTTCTCACTCGCCAATCCATTTTCCACCCTTTACTCAGAGAGGTCTCAGTCGGTTGACCTCAGCTCAGCTTATAATCTCACAGTTCAGGAGATTGAGCCCTGCGTCAGGCTCTGTGCTGACAGTGTGGAATCTGCTTGAGATTCTCTCTCTCCCTCTCTCTGCCCCTCCCCCACCCCTCAAACTAAATAAAACTTTTTAAAAAATTAAAAATAAATTTAAAAAATAATAAAACTCTCCTATGTAGCAATATTCTTCCAACCCTATAGATAGGATCTATCATCCTTGTCCATAAGAAGTCTTTCTTTACTTCTGTGATTAGACTAGATAACCTCCCATTCTTCTCCTAGTATTTTTTTCTCGTCTTCTTCATGGGACTTGCCATATTGTTTAGGTGATTATTTCGTTTCTGTCTTTCTGTTCCACCAAAGCATTTGTTTCATGAGGACTGCTACTCTAGCCCACGGGCAGAGGTGGACTATAGTTAGTCATTAAATGCATAAATAACTACAGCATCCTTCTTAATGTATCTGGGAAGTCCAAGGTTTACAGAACCACTTTTTGCAACCCTGCCATAGTCCTTCCCTTTCTGGTATAAATTTGACAGAGGTTTAGACCTAGATTGAGTTACAGAAAATGAAGAAGTGGGAGGATTTTTGGACACCTGAATTAAGGTTACAAAATTATGTCTTATGTCTGCTATACTTGCTTAGTTGGGTGCCTTTATTCCTCCCGTTTACAAAGACAAATCCATTTTCTGTGCTGTATACAAAAGGAAACAGAATGAGCATATCTTCCGAAGATTTAGCTCTGTTTTAATGTAAGTCTCTTTCACTCTAATGAGCTCTCTGTTCATCAGGGCTAATGCTACCTGCTGGAATAAATAGCCCCTCATGTCTATAGAGGCTCCAACACAGAAGAAGCTTATTTCTCAGTTGCAAAACAGACCAAGCTGCAGTTCCGAGGTTGTCGGTTGACCTTCTCCACACAGTGATTCAGGGACCAGATCCTTTCCACTTGGAGACTTCATGGTTCCCTGGCCTTGCTATTGTGTGTGTTTAGTGGCAGGAGGGGAAAGAAAGCTTGGATAAATTACATACAATTCTTAAAAACCTTGGCCTGGAAGTGACACACAATACTTTGCCACCCACGCTGTGGACAATAACTTGTCATATTGTCAGATCCAGATACCAGGGAAGGGGAGTAATGGGAAAACATAGTCTCCAGTTGGGCATCTACTAGCCAGCATACTATGGAAGGGGGGAATAAATATAAGTTTCAGAGGATGGCTAGACATTTCTCCCAAAAATACCCTGACTTTGGATAAGAAAAAAATTTCCAAGGAAACTTAGTAGAAACGAGAGAGTGCCAAAACATTCTACTATGTGTAGAGACAATGCATATAAAGTGCATATAAAAATAAGTGAAAATTATCCATGCCTCCTAGGAGTTCAGGTCAGGGAGAAAAATGACAATTGCACAAATATAATATGATATGATATAATATAATATAATATAATATAATATAATATAATATAAATGTAGGTGATGTATGTATAAACAAATATATGTTCATGTATGTGTATATTTGTGTGTGTGTTCAATTTTTTGATGAATATAAGATGGTTCAAATCTTCAGGATACACTTAGGTCTTAAGAATCATTTTAGTTTAGGGGCACCTGGGTGGCTCAGTCGGTTAGACATCCGACTGCAGGTCAGGTCATGATCTCATGGCAGTTGAGTTCGAGCTCCGCGTCAGGTTCTGTGCTGACAGCTCAGAGCCTGCAGCCTGCTTTGGATTCTGTTTCCCTCTCTCTCTGCCCCTCCCTAGGTCATGCTCTCTGAAAAATAAATAAACATTTCAAAAATTAAAAAAAAATTATTTTAGTTTAGGTTTAGTTTTAGTTTAGTTAGTGGGTGGCCTGTTGGTCAAGTGGCCAACTCTTGATTTCAGCTCAGGTCATGATCTCACAGTTGGTGAGTTTGAGCCCTATGTTGGGTTCTGTGCTCACCGAGCAGAGCCTGCTTGGGATCCTCTGTCTCTCTCTTTCTGACCCTCTCCTGCTTTCTCACTCTCAAAAATAAATAAATGTTAAAAAAAAAAACTTTAAAGAATTATTTTAGTTTTCTTTCAGATGATTGGCAAACATTGAAATTTTTTGGTACTGAAGGAGTATTATCTTTAAAAATTTACTTGTTTTGGGGTGCCTGGATGGCTCAGTCGGCTAAGCATCCGACTTTGGCTCAGGTCACGATCTCACAGTCTGTGAGTTTGAGCCCCGCATCGGGCTCTGTGCTGACAGCTCAGAGCTTGGAGCCTGCTTCAGATTCTGTGTCTCCCTCTCTCTCTGCCCCTCCCCTGCTCATGCTCTGTCTCCCTCTGTCTCAAAAATAAATAAAAACATTAAAAAAATTTTTTTAAGTTACTTGTTTTACAGGAGAAGCATAGTGTTTGTGATACCTTATTACTTGTCAAGTAGTCCTGACACTTTAGTTTTTATGGATTGCTGATAAATTTAATATGTAAAGTAATCAATTTTCATG
The DNA here is from genome assembly GCF_014898765.1 of Herpailurus yagouaroundi. Taxonomy (NCBI): domain Eukaryota; kingdom Metazoa; phylum Chordata; class Mammalia; order Carnivora; family Felidae; genus Herpailurus; species Herpailurus yagouaroundi. The sequence goes on from NW_024412620.1 coordinate 114,286, forward strand.
GTAAAAAAAAAAAGTAAATAAGCACTCTAACAAGGATACCATAGTGGGTAGTGAACAAAAGTAACAGGGAAAAATATCATGTTCCTGTACAATTCTATAGGACAAGATTATTATTTAAAGTACCAAAGAAGAAGTTTCAGCTTTAATTAGTTATGTTTTCTCAGATACTGCTGCTACTAACCACAGCATCCTTCTTGGCTGTAGGAGGGGTGGTAGGGTAGAAGTTGTATATTCAGCTTTACTATGTACCAAGCACTATACTAAACACTAACGTGAATTTACCCTCTTCAACACAGCCCCTGTATGAAGGAGTAGTACTGTGTCATCATTTTTTCAGATGAGTCAACAGACCCGGATTAGTGAAGAAACTTTCCCTAGTTCATTTATGAGAGACAGAACTTAAATTTGAATCCAAGTTTCGAGTTTAAGAATCTGAACCCGACCCCCCTCGCCAAAATTCCGCATTAAGGAACTTTCGCTTACAAACAAGTTCCGAGTTTAAGAATCTGAACCCGACCCCCCTCCCCAAAATTCCGCATTAAGGAACTTTCACTTACAAACAAGTGTAAAGCTAAGTAACTCAAATGGAAACAGAACTAACACAGAATCAAGTAACATTTTAACATCAAACATTTTAATCAAACATTACCAGTCCTTTAGAAGTAATCAACAGCCCTATCAGCAGCCCAAAAATTGAAAGCAATTTTTTAGGGGCTTAATTCTTAAGCTCGACTCTCCGGCTTTTAAATTTTATAATTTGAGGCCCTCTTTTTCTTCCACACTTTCTCCCAGGATTATTGTATTGACTTCGATGAACTTAAAGACCATAGATTTCCACGGATTCATATATGCATTCATATTTTCTATGCTCAGCCTAAACCTTACCTCTCTGCCTCTGTTTCCTATTGCATAAAATGTCAGGGCACTTTGGTGTTCCACGGACAACCGTGTCGAATCTGAACTCTTGACTTCGCAGCTCACCACACCTGCTCTGCCCCAGCGTACTCCCCTACCTTGATGTAGGGTACGGACACCTACCCAGTTACTCTCAAGTCAGATACCTGTAAGTCACCTTGCATCCCCGTTTTCTCATCCTTCATCTCTATGTAGAGCTACCGAGCCCATCCAGAAGCAAGTTTTTTCAGTTCTGTGTCCAAGATGGCAACCATGTTATTTTCTTCTTCCTGCTTCTGCTAGTGCCATGTCTAGAGGACACGACTTCTCTCCTAGAGAACTGGTACAGCATCCTAACCAGTCTGTTATCTTCCTCTCTTCCTCTCCGCCAGGCCATTCTCCACACTGCAGCTAGGGAATCCCTTACAATGTAAATAAGTCTGCACTGTGTCCTTGCTTAAAGTCTGTTAATGGATCTCTCTGCAATTCAAATAAAATCCAAACCCCTTATCAGAACCCACAGGGCCCTGTAAATGGCAGCCGAAGCCTGGTTCTCACACTTGATCCTACAGACTTTTGCTCTGTGGTTCCCCCATGTTTGTTTTGGTTCCACTTGGGTCGTTACATATGCTGTTTACTTGAATAATGCTCTTTTCTTCCCACCTCCTAGCATGTCCTTCTCATTTTTATATCATGGCTTAACTATGAGAAAGGTTTTCCCTGACCAGGTTCTAAAGAAGATGACTGATTTTCATTCACTCCTTCATCTCAACCTCTTAATCTTTCCCTTGGTAACATTTTTTTTTCAATAATTGTGATAATTTATTTGTGCATTTATTTACTAGCCTTCCATCTGTCCATTCCATTTAAATATAAGCTCCATGAGAGAAAGGGGTCTGCTTGTTTTGCCCACCATTGAGTCACTGGTGTCAGAAACATTGCCTGTCTTCTCGAAGGTGCCCAGTACATGTCTGTTAGTAAAGGAGAGAGTGATGGCATAAATGAACAATAGGTTAATACATGAATACATGAAAAATGTGTGTTTCTTTTTCCCAGATGAGGAAACTTTAACATACAAATAACATTGTTAGATAGAGATACAGCTTACACTTTCAAGTCAGTTTTCCTTCCTAAAAATTGAAACGCTGCCACTAAGTTTTGAGACCTTATAAGAAGTTATTTTGTTTCTGCATTTAGTGGCACCTTTTTTCTTAGCCCAGTTTTTTCAATATAGAATAGTATAAAGATAGCATTAGAATGTGAACTAAATGAAATGTCAAGCAACTAACACAATGTCTTATACGTGGAAGGCGTTCAAGAAATGTTAGCTCCTTGGAGAACACACTTGTGATCTAGACATTGATCCAGGAACCAGAAGACCTTCCTTCTATTCTTGGGTTTCCCACTTACTTGCTCCCTGACCACTTAGCCCTTTTTTTATCTTATTTCTCTATTTATGGGAAACTATTCACCTCTTCCTACTATAAAATTATCCCTCAGACTTTAGCGTCCTCAGCTAATGATTGGACAATCCATTATTGTCTCAATTGGACAAGTTTAGGAGAGTTTCTGAGTGAACCTTAATGTTGGCAAAAGGGACAAAATTAAAATGTTAACTTTTTCCAAATAAGATTCTAATCAATTTTCCAAAATATTCCAACCCATAATTTGTAACCATCTTTAAACATGAGTTCCAAAAATCTACAAGTCCACCCTTTCCAGCCTCTTCCTTAACAATTTCATAACTGAATACAAGCTCTTTAGAATCACTAACCTGAGGGAATCTGCCCCCCAGGTCTTCGGATGACACCTGTGATTTGGTTTCATATATAATCAGTTGCCTCAGATGGACTGTTAGGGGTTTTTTTACCTTTGTTCCTAATTGCTTCATTATGTTTTGGGGAACCGGTCAAAGGAAGCTATCCGCCCACTTTGTAGTCAGCAGACTGGCCAAGAATCATAGATTTCATTGTTCAGTCTGAACACATGAAAGTATTTGTTAATATGTAATAAAATCATATTTCATTGTGATTTGGCACCAACTAGAAAATCCAGGGGATTGCTATTTAATAATCAATAACTTCTTTGTTAAAAAGGAATCGGTTATCCTACTTTGGAAACATCTGGATATATTATGGATATATTCTATGGTAAGATCAGAAACAAAATGTTTTAAAGTCTATTAAAATGAGGTCAGAACACTGAGAGAGCCATTAAAATTCTAAAATCTTCAGTTCAACATTTGATCTCCATTTCCAAATTAAAAGTTAAAACAAGATAAAACTAGCTTTTTTGTTTCAAGTCAAAGAAATTTCATCAAGGCAAAAGGATTTCATCACTTTAATAACCAAACAGTAATTACAAAACATTCACTTACTTGGGAAAAAAATAATTCAACAAATGCCCTCTGCCGTCCCAAATGTTCTTCTTTGGAAAGAGATTATAGGTCAAGTGTAAGAGGTTAAAGATGGACACACATTCTTTGATATTACTTGAAAAATAGAAAAGGCTTTAAGAAAATGGCAGCTTCCATTTTCTGTCTCTTGAAACTGACTCTCAAAGCCTTAAGATTAGCATAGCCAGATATAGAAGTCATTTAAAGTAGAAGTCAGGAAATTTTTTTGTTAAGGGTCAGATTATAAATTTTTTAGGTTTTAAGGGATATATGGTTGCAGACAGTAGACAATATTTAAACATATATATGTCTGGCTGTATCCCAATAAAACTTTATTTTTGGACACAAAATGCTCCATACCTCATGGTGCATTATTCTTCTTTAGATTTTGTTAGCATTAAATAATTTTTAAATCTTATCTCATGACTGTACAACAATAGGCTGCAGACCGGGTTTGGCTGAGTGAGATCTTGAGAGAAAAAGAGATTTTCAGCCAGTCTTCTATTCTAGCCCTCAGACATTTGAGCGATCCCAGCTGAGGCCCCAGATAGCAGAGCGAGATAAGTCAGCTGCACTATACTCTATCCAAATTCTTGGTCCCCAGAATCTTGAGATACGACAATAATAAATTGTTTTAAACCCTAATTTTTGGAATAGTTTGTTAAGCAATAATAGACAACTAGAATAACTCTTATCACAAACACGATAATTAAAAGCTACATTTAACTTGTTTTTTTTTTTTTTTTTTTTTTTTTGACAACTGTGTCTATTTCACTAGTCTTATCCCTTACAAACACCCTCCCCCATGGGCTACATGAATCAACTATCTTGACTGTATTGATCAAAATATTCGGTTTTCTTGGTACCACAAATACAACTCCATTATCAAAATGAACGAAGTTTCCATTTAAAAGATGGACACTGAGTGGTTAAGAGTTACACTAAAATCAAATAGGAGGTGACTTTTCGGATTTTGCCTTTAGCAATTAGGCAACAAATGAAGCTTCCAACTTCCCAAATCTTAGTTTAAAGGAACAAAGTATTTCCTTCATTACTCTATAATTGACCTATTGTTTTTGCCACCCAGCTTTCAAGCTTCCTCCTGCTGGTGACTCTGTGAGTTTGTCCTCCTCTCCACTGTCAGCCCCTGTGGCCCCAGAGAAGCAGCCTTCATAGGGAGAGCACATGGCTTGGCCCTAACTCCGTCAGAGTAGAACACTCTTCTGGCCAGAGAAGGTGGCTCCACAATGAGCACATAATCCAACCAGGCACATTTAACTGGTATTTCTGGGAAAGAACTTTCACTTTTTTTTTTTTTTTTTTTTTTGGTCTGCTGGACTGGACTGAAAATTGAAAAAACAAAACAAAAAAGTTGGAGTTTGGACATTCTCTTGCTACCATACCATTTCTAAAGCTAAATCCAAAACAGCAAAAATGCAACTATGGGTATGAGAACTAAGAGATGTGTGGGAAAATGTGATATTTTCATATGTTCAATCTAGTGGTTTCTAATCTAGTGATATCCCTAAGTGTTTTACCTTATGTTAGCCAATAATTTACCTCTTTGCCTAAATTAGATTAAGTCAAATTAATCTAAATTAGATTAAGTCAAATTTTGTGACAGTTGCAACAAAAAGTGCTCTGGGTAACCACATGGGGCAAGGCTTTCTTACAGTGGAGTGTTCATTTATTTACTCTTTAACAAATACCTCTGGAATTATATCTAGTACATTCTAGGCATTGGTAATAGGACACAAGAACACAAAAATAAGTAGGAACAAAGTTTATACCCACCAGCAGCTTACTATCCAGTAAGGAAGCAGATTTATAAGCAAATAATTAAAATGCAATGTGATAAAAGTATAATAACATTGTGGCATAAAGGAGGAAGTGATCAACTATGCTTGAATGGTCAGTAGAAGGTGCACAGAGGAGATTGTTGAGCTGGAGTGGGGGGTTGGGGGAAGAGTAGGTACAAATGCACTGCACAGAGGTTTTCAACAAAACACTTTAATTTCAAAGAATCATGGTGTGCAAAGTTGGGTATTTGGACGGACAGGTCATTCTTGGACCAGGAAAGGCCTTGGATATGATACTAGCAGTTCAGATTTCAGCCTGTAGGTGATGAAGAATCAGCAAAGCAGCCAAAGTAGGGAAGGAATATAATAAAATGTATTACTAAATCTTTTTGTCAATAGCATAGGGTAGATTTGACTGAATGGAGGGACAATAATCATGACACCATGATGAAGAGCAGAACCAAAGAAACAGCCATAGGGCTGATGGTAGAAACCAGAGGTAAAATATATTAAAGATGTCTCATCAATGCATTTGACATTGTCAATTTCAGTGAAATTGAGAACTCTTGAGTATTCACCAGTATTTATATTAGTCAGACTGGTCAGGTAAGGTAGGGTAAATGTGGGTAAAAGTAAAGATCTCACTATTTTCAGGATACCTGGGAGGCTCAGTTAGTTAAGCATCCAACTCTGGATTTCCACTCAGGTCATAATATCATGGTTCATGGGATCAAGTCCTACACTGAGCCCCAAATCAGGCTCCACACTGACAACAAGGAGCCTGCTTGGAATTCTCTCTCTCTCTCTCTCTCTCTGCTCCACCCCACTTGCCTTTCAAAATAAATAAAAATAAACTTAAAAAAGAAAGATCTCCCTATTCTCACTCAATCCCAACTTCTCCTGTTTTGTATAGTTTAAACACTTCCTTTTTTTTTGTCTTCACTGCTACAAACTCATTGTCATTTTCTTTCAAAAATGAATGTACAAGTTGGTAACATCCTTTTTTTTTAATGTCATGGCCCTTTTAATAAACTTTTGGTTGATTCTTTCTCCCCTTCCTTCCTTCCTTCCTTCCTTCCTTCCTTTCTTTCTTTTTCTTTCTTTCTTTCTTTCTTTCTTTCTTTCTTTCTTTCTTTCTTT
>NW_024412620.1:120523-139243 GCF_014898765.1 Herpailurus yagouaroundi
TTTCTTTCTTTCTTTCTTTCTTTCTTTCTTTCTTTCTTTCTTTCTTTCTTTCTCTTTTCCTCAAGCACTCAACATGTGTCTAGTGACATAAAATCCCAAGACGGAGAGTTTATTTGTGAAGAATGTTACAGGGAAGCAAATGTGAATAAGGAAAGACTTCTCAAAGCCTCAGAACATTTAGAGCTAGGTCCCCCTACGACACTGTGTCCACGTGGTCACCCACTAACACATGGTGTAGGAAGTGGCATCTTGGTCTATAAGATGTAAAACAGCTAATGGAGGGCTCAAATGCTGCTCTCCACAAACTCCTCTGTTGCTTCTGATGTGGGCGGAAATGAGCTCAGCCTAAAATGCTCCACTGGTTTCACTCCTCCTAGCTGGGTGCTGCAGCTGCAAAGTGTGTGCTGTGAAGCTTGTGAGCAAACCCCTGAGAGCTGCAGATCCATGACTTGTGGCCCTAAGTTACAGACAGAAAACCAGAGGCGTGGTGACTTTAACAATGGGAAAGCGGGCTTTTGTCTCACTACAGAATGCCTTCCTCACCCACAACTCAAAGCTCCTTGGAGCAGCACCTCCAGGGTGCTGAGAGCGCTTCCTTTGTGATGAGCTAAACAGCCTCGACTTTACAGCAGAACGAGGGTAAGACAGGACGGCGTGTTCACAGGAAGTCAGTAGTTCCCTTTTTAACCATACCTGCTCACGGTTTAGTCTTCAGTAACTGCCTTCTAAAACTTCTCTGTGTTGGACGGGCAAGAGGAGCTGTACTCTTTGCCCTGCCTTCCTGGGGGACTTCTTTTCAATAGCTGATTGGAGGGGAAGTTGTGGGGCAGGAGGCAACCACCTGAGTGTCACCACACAGGTTTTCGCAAGGGTGAGGCAGGGCTCCAGGCTCACAGCTGCGGGAGCTGAGTTCCATGCCCAGGTTAGAGTTCCCTGTGGGGGTGGTAGAGGAGAGCAGCATGAGTGTTCTTCCTTTCTTGTGACAGCAGATCAACACTCCCATGTCTATTATGTGCACAGTAGGGACGGCAGCTCCTCCTCATCAGGAGAGAGCTCCTTTCCTCCCACATAGAGAACTAACATTTACATCCCAACTCAACACAGGATCCTTCCTTTAAGTAATGTCTGATTGGAGAATAGGTGGAAAATGTCTGCTGTGCCTAGAAATGTATAAGTGAGCAAAGACCCCTTTCCTTGTTACCATGTTGTTGACTGTCTCTGCAATGGACTGAAGAGAAAATAAAAGGATGGGGGTGAATAGGACCACATCAATGACCCAATTGACTTTGTCTCCTCAAGTATATTATGAAGGAAAGTATCCATTTTGGTCCCAGTCTGCTGACGAATAACTGCTGAAGGAAACCTGTTCTATTAAATTTATCCCTATGATCCCCAGTGGTTCCGTTGAGTAAAATTCTCAGAAGCCAGCTTGTACTTGTTGTCTGTTGCTTCTACCTATGTTTCCCTGCAATATCAGACCCAGGTCCATGTTTTACTGTGTTCGAAGAGGGGTGACCCACTGCCTGATGTTCTGTGGTAATCGTTTTAAAGGGATGCAAGTGAATCTAGGTTTTCTGAATAGAAAACGGGCTAATTGCACAAACATGTAGTGCTTAAGGACATAAACAGCTATTTTACCTTGAAGCTTACAAATGTTAACACCCGGTGGATTCTCTGTCTGTACAAAAAATGAAGTGCCAAGTAAATTGGGTGCAAAATTCACTCCCCCAAATATTCACTTGAAAAATTTTCATCATGAAATAAAAAATATCTTAATAGTCCACACTGTTATAATATTTGTATTTGTGTTCACTGGGAAATTATATAACACCAAGATAAAATCCATGAGTCAATCATGGTTTAGAGTCAGCTTTTAAAAAACTATTTGTGGGGCCCCTGGGTGGTTCAGTCGGTTGAGCTGCCGACTTCGGCTCAGGTCATGATCTCACAGTCCATGAGTTTGAGTCCTGCATCGGGGTCTGTGCAGACAGCTCAGAGCCTGGAGCCTGCTTCAGATTCTGTGTCTCCCACTCTCTCTGCCCCTTCCCTGCTCATGCTCTGTCTCTCTCTGTCTCAAAAATAAATAACAACATTAAAAATTTTTTTAAAAACTATTTGTATGAAAAGAATCAACCTGGCCAATTGGAATGAAAATGAAATTTTTTTTCTAACGTTTAGAAGTTGGCTTTCAGACCAAGTCAATTCTCAATATTCAAGCATATTAAAGAATTTGTGGTAATTTTGTTAAATATGTGATATTGGTATGATAATACGAATGCAAATGAAGATAATGTTCATAATTTTTTGTTGACTCTGGCTGAGATCATTAAAAGCAAAGTGTCATGATGTTTCTCTAATACTTCAGAAAAAAAGTCAAGGAGATTAAATCAAGAGTTTGATAGGCAGACAAAGAAAATACAGTGAAATGCTAACAATTGTTGATTCTAACTGCAGGGATGTGGATGGTCACTGCACAATTCTTTTTCTTTTCCTTTTTGCCTAAATTTTCATAATACAAATCTTAAAAAGGGATAAGAGTAAGAAACATGCAAATTTACCTCACAGGTGGGGCTTCCAGTTAATGGTATCTTATTATAACTATTTGATTTTCACCCTCTGCAATATTATTACTCAGTGTTATATTATTCAGTAGTACTCATTTTGCTACTGTGTTAAAAGCATGTAAAACTGAAGCTCAGTTAAGAAGGAGGTCACTTTCAAGTGCACATTTATGATGAATTTATCCATCTTCCTGTGAAATGGGCAAGTTTATTAATGGATGGAAAAAAGATTCTGCAAAGCACATTTTGTGGGATTCCATTTATGTAAAAGTGTGTGTGTGTGTGTGTGTGTGTGTGTGTGTGAGAGAGAGAGAGAGAGAGCACAAATGTGTGCATAGAGAGATGTCCAGAAGTATGTATCACAAGAGGGAAACACTGATTATCTCTGAGCATCAGATTGTTGAGTGATATTATTCTCTTCTTTGTACATTTTAGTCTCATTTAGTTTTTTGGTATGAGTGTAATATCCTTTTAAAACACAAAAGTTTTAAAAAATTTTTTGGCACATAAATGGCACATTAACTTTAATCCTATCCTACTTGGAAAATACATAAACTTATTGAACAGCAACATATTCTATGTACATAGCACACATGCATGCTATTGACTTCTTCAAGAAAAACGCAATGACATTAAGCTCTTTTTAAGGCTGTGTTTACACAAACATTTTTTTTTCCTTTTTCACTTATGATGGAATTTAAGTGTGTGGTTTGTAGTTCAAAGAATTTGAAATTCTAAATAAATAACTACCTTAAAACTGTATTTTCTCCATATCTAAGGAAAGACTTATTCATACACTGTAAGCAGGCTTAATCATAAGAGAAGTTAAATCAAAGTGACTGTTACACTCAGTGAAAATCTCTTTCTACTCTTTTAAAATATTAGCGAGGCAAGCCTATATATAACCATAGAGCTGACACTTGACTTTCACTCCCACCTCATGGCATAGCTTACAAATGAATTGCCCATGTATTGTTTTCATGTAGGTATGCCTAATTATGAGATAGAATAAACTCAAAATCACATTATTGTATAGTTTATACTTTCCTTCACCATGTTTATTAAAGTGATGGAATTTGTTCTTAATTTTTAAAATCTACAGTCATGTATTTATTAAATGTTCACCATGGCTAGACATGGATCCCACTTATAAAGTAGCACACTTAAATATTTAAAAAATTAGCAACATGCAATGAACAGAATAAGATACCAGTTATTGCTTGAAAAGGACAGAGATAACTTTCTCTACTTTCTTCCTTACTGGATTAGAATGTGTTCGATGTTGCTCATGCAAATGTAGTCAGGGTAGTTCTATTTCTTCCTTACCGGATTAGAACGTGTTTGATGTTGCTCATGTGAATATAGTCAGGGTAGTTCAAACAAAAAACTGTGAGATGACACAGTTACTAGTCCCTTTCTTTCTGGTTTGTTCCACTCATCTTTCTGAGTAAACCCATTCTCAAGAAAGGATCAGAAAAATTCTTGAATAGTGATATAGTGGATGGAATCCTCAACTGAAAATCAAAGATCTGGAATCCAGTTTTATTCCTCCTATAATTAGCTGACTGAGTGACTTCTACAAACTGGTTATCTTATCTGATTGAGTGCCAACTTCATAACTGGAAAAACAAATGCTTTGGATATGCTAATGTTCAAATCTGGAAAACACTGTAAAAGTGGAAGGGCTGATTTCCCCTGAATAGAGGAACATGATGCACAAGGACAATTCGGCACGACCAGGTTCTGGAGCCGTGTCCAGCCCTAATGGATAAATCAATTTCCTCTGATGCTGGCAGATCTCTTCAGTATCAGTTCAAGACAACTGAGTTCTAAGCCCCTAACTCAAGGGTCCCCTCTCTTGGTTGGTTGCATCAGATATAGTAGGTAACCTGGCTGAAATCAGAAAGTTAGAATATGACTTCAGTTCCCTTTTGAAGCCATTTTCCTCCCTCCAGCTAAAGAGATTTTTCCATCCTTCTTTGTTTCTGGGGCTCTTGTATTTTCTAACTCGACATCTCCCTCCGGCCATTCCCTCTTCCCTGTGTAACATCGAATATTGTTTGCTAAGATCTAGCACCAGTTCAACTCTCTTGGGTTCCTGCAATGAAAAGAAGATCACAATGAAACATGGAACTGAAATCTAAAAGTGTTATATATTGGGGGGCCTGGGTGGCTCCGTCGGTTAAGTGACCTACTCTTGATCTCGGTTCAGGTTATGATCTCACAGTTAGTGGATTCAGACCCCATGTTGGGCCTTGCGCTGAAAGTGAGGAGCCTGTTTGAGATTTTCTCTCTCCCTCTCTCTCTCTCTCTCTCTCTCTGTCCCTGCCTCGCTCATGCTCTTTCTCTCTGTCTCTCTCAAAATAAATAAATAAACTTACAAAAAAAAAAAAAATAAAAGTGCTATGGTACAAGGTGTCAGAGCAAAGCTGCTGACTGCTTCTAGAGCAATAGGGTATGGAGCCAATAGTTTCTACTGTCGTAAGACTCGTGGCCCTTGGCATAGACATTGACAGCCTCAGTAGTGTACATCAGCCGCCTTGATGTGTGTGTCCGTGGATTTCAGCAGCAGTGGCAGGTGTCAGTAGCACGGGCACTGTCATCAAGGATTGGAGTGAAGGAGACATGTCATCAGAACCTAAAATAAGGAAGACCAAAGATGGGGAGGACTGGCATAAGTGGATGAGTCAATGGTGGCACATGTGAGATTACCTTCTCCTGCCCTACAGGTGATGCTCATAACTGTTTGAATGGAATATGAAGAAAGCAAGATGGGGTTCACAAACAGTAAAAGGGATATTGTGAACCTATTCTAACCCTCTGCCCAGAATGGAGTGGGAAACACATTTACATGTCTAACAACACACTTATTTAACTCCAGCTGCCAGAAAATGATCTAGAACTAGTCTAAGTCGTCTATAATTAGCCTCTAAATTTTCCATGATCTCCAGAATCCTAACATTTTTAAATGTTTGTTTATTTATTTATTTGTTTGTTTGTTTGTTTGTTTATTGAGAGGGAGACAGCAGGGGAGGGGCAGAGAGAAAGAGAGAGAGAGAGAGAGAGAGAGAGGGAGAATCCAAAGCAGGCTCCAGGCTCTGAGCTGTCAGCATGGAGCCTGACGTGGGGCTCCAACCCATGAACCACCAGATCATGACCTGAGCCAAGGTGGGACACTTAACTAACTGAGGCACCCAGGTGCCTCTCCAGAATCCTAATGTTTAAAAATTTTTTTTAATGTTTATTTATTTTTAGAGACAGTATGAGCAGAGGAGAAGCACAGAGAGAGGGAGACTCAGAATCCGAAGCAGGCTCCAGGCTCCGAGCTGTCAGCACAGAGCCCGATGCGGGGCTTGAACTCACGGACCGCGAGATCACCACCTGAGCCTAAGTCAGACGCTTAACTGACTGAGCCACCCAGGGGCCCCAGAATCCTAATGTTAATACAATATTCCTTGATATAGTATATGCCATGAAAATATTGTCAAATATGCTGAGGTGAGTGTATAAACATAGGGCATTATTAATTAATCAATTCATGTATATTTAAGCCACAAATTTGTATTAAATATCTACTCTATGGTAGATGTGATGCCAACATAGTTAATGGTGTGCAATTTCAGTGGAAATATCCACCAAAATAAAAGATCGTTCAGCTAAATTTTAAGAGACAGATTATGATTCCAAACAGCACCATATTAATAGCCACCATTTATTAAGCACTTGCTGTACAACAGGCATTTTAATAAACCCCTCAATACATTTCTTCATTTAAGTGTTAAAATCAGTATTGTATAGTGTAGTACTATCCTTGTTATAAAACTGAGAGATGAATTTCCGGGCAAGCACTATAAACTTGTGGCTGTTATTATTTTGACCCACATTGTTGTTTTTGTGGTTGTTTTGCTCTGAGTCGCTAGCATTTAAAAGTAAGGAGTGTTGGGGCCCCTGCCTGCTTTAGTTGGCAGAACACTCAACTCTTTATCTCAGGGTCGTGAGTTCAAGCCTCACGTTGGGTGTGGAGCCTGCTTAATAAAAATTAAATGACTGATTAATTAATCTAAAAAATAAAAGGTAAAGTAAGAAGGATTTACTTTAAAAATTTGTATTTTTATTTTCTCTTGAAAAACTAAAAGACTGTGGTATACTAGGGCTTACATTTTTGCCTAACAATAATATGCTAAAGCTGAGTAACTGATGCCTGCTCTAAACAAAGCATCCAACTGCCCACTAATGCAATTCTTAGAAAAATGCAAAAATATCACAATCAACTTGATGAATTTAACAGTTAATACAAAATTAATTTTCAGAAAGGTAAGAAAAGATAAACAGATCATTAACAACATTTGCAACCCCTCTGGGCTTATTCCTGCTAATCCCCATCCAAAGGTCACTGCTATCTTAATTTTAACACAATATTTTCGCTTGTCTTTAAATGTTTTTAATGCCTATTTATTTATGAGAGAGAGACAGAGCGCAATCAGGGAGGGGCAAACGGAGAGAGGAAGACACGCAATCCAAAGCAGGCTTCAGGCTCTGAGCTGTCAGCACAGAGCTCGACAGGGGCTCGAACTTATGGACCTGCAAGATAATGACCTGGGGCAAAGTTGGACACTTAACCAACTGAGGCACCCAAGCGCTCCCACTCGTTTTAAATTTTTGCATAAATAATATACAATTTATTTTGTGTGTGTGGCTTCTATCACTCATCATTGTATTTTTGAGATTCACTCACGTTCTATTGTGTCTTTGTGTTCTAGAATTCCATTCATGAGTATATCAGCTGTGTCTCTCCATTCAATTGTTGGTAGACACCTGGCTCTTTTCTACATTTTGGCTACTGCAGATCATGCTGCTGTAATATTCTGGTGTGTACGTTTTGGTGAACATACACACAGTTTCTTATGAAAATTAGCCTCAGACCAGATTTTCTGGGCCATATGCTGTGCATATATTAAGAGTTAGATACTGCCAAAACTATTTCCAAAGTGACCATACCAATTCACTCTCTCATCAGAAGGGTGTGAGCATTGCAACTGCTCCCAGATCTCAACAACACTTGGTGTTGTCTTCCTTTCTTTTTTTCCCTTCCCTTCCTTTCCCTTCCTTTTAGTTATTCCAACAGGAGTGTATAGTGTCACATCATACTTTCAATCTGCACTCACCTGTTGATGAATAAAACTGAGTACTTTTTTTTTAACGTTTATTTATTTTTGAGACAGAGAGAGACAGAGCACGAGCAGGGGAGGGGCAGAGAGAGAGGGAGACACAAAATCCGAAACAGGTCCCAAGCTCTGAACTGTCAGCACAAGAGCCCGACGCAGGCCTCGAACCCACCAACCGCGAGATCATGACCTGAGCCGAAGTCGGACACTTAACCGACTGAGCCACCCAGGCGCCCCAAAACTGAGTACTTTTTATATATCTATTGGCTATTTGCATATTCTTTTTTGTGAGGTGCATTTCAAAGTCTTGTACCTAATTTTTTAAGTGGTCTTTCCCTTCCTAGTTGGTTTGTAAAAATTATTTATATATCCTAAATTTAAGGCTTTGTCAAACATATGATTGCTTCTCGGCCCTTTGGCTAAGATCAAGTGAAGACATTGTCGGGCATATGTATTGCAAATCATTTTCTCCCACTATAAGGCTTGACTTCTTATCCCTTAACAGCGTTTTTTAATGAACCAAATTTTTCCTTCTAATGTAAGCCAATTTGCCATTTTTCATTTCATTCCTTTTTCAATCATTTCATTCATTCACTCATTTCATTTATTTTTCCTTTGATTAATTTTTCTGTCCTCTTTATAAAGTTGCCTATCGGAACTTCACAAAGATAGTCTGTTATGTTTTCTTTCTGAATATTCATTACTTAACTTTGACATTCAGATCTACGATGCCTCTGAAGTTGACGTTTACCCATGGTTTTGAGGTATGGGTCAGGATATATTTTTTTTATATGGATGTACAATTGACCCAGCACCATTTATTAAAAAGAATCATTTCTCCCTCCAGTACAAAGGAGTGGCAACTTTGTCATAAATAGTTACATAATAAACCAATGTTTGGGTTTTTTTCTGAATTCTGTTCAGTTCTTTGCATGGTTTATTCTTATACCAATACTACAGTGTCTTAATTACTGTAATTTCATCTGAATACAATTGATATATGAAAATATCAACCCTCCAGTGTTATTGTATAAGATTGCCTTGACTAACTTTGGTCCTTTGCATTTCCTCATAAATTTTAGAAATAGTTTAGAAATATTTCTCAAGATATATTGTGGGTTTTTGACTTAGATTATATCACCTAGATCAATTTTGAGATAATTTATATCTTTATGTGTCTTCCAAATTATAAATAATATGGTATATGCCTCCATTTATTTAGATTTTCTTTAATTTTCTCAGGAATGTTCTGTTGTTTTCATTGTAGATGACTTGTACATTTTTGTTAGATGTCTTCCTAAAGATTTAATGTTATTTGATACTATTGTAAATTGCATTGTGTTTTTACTTTCAATCTCTATTTGTTTGCTCCTGACATATATAGAAATGTAATTGGTTTTTTTATAATGACCTCTTATTCAGCAATTGTGGTTTCCATATTGTTAAATTCACTTGTGAATTTTAGTAATCTGTGGGTTCGTCTGGATTTTCCATATACTTGACCATATTTCTTGCATTCTTAGCCTTATGTCTTTTATTATTTTATTTTATTTTATTTTATTTTATTTTATTTTATTTATTTTTTTTGCCTTATTATACTAGGTTGGATCTCCAGTACCTTGTTGAAAAGCAGTGATGATACTGGGCAAGAGTTTCTCAGCTCCAAACTCAGAAGAAAAGCTCTCAATAATGTACAATTAACTATGATATCTGGTGTGGGTTTTTTATAGAAGTTCTATATTTAGATTAAGGAAGTGCTTCTCTCTTCACAGTTCACTGAGTTTTTTGTGTCACAGTGAATTTATTTTTCCTGCATCTGCAGAGATGATTATGGGATCACTCTCTCTCTCTTTCTCTCTTAATTATGTAGTAAAATATACTGATTGTTTTTTGAATGCTAACCTTCCCTTGCATTCTTAGACTACAGTGTACATAGTTTGGATGTATATTGGCCTCTTTATACTTCTTTGTGTTTGCGTGCTAATATTTTATTTAGCATTTTTACATTCTTTTGTGCTTTTCCTTTCTTGTAATGCTGGTATAAGCTTTTGATAACAAGATTTTGCTACTGTCTTAAAATTAAATAGAAATAGTTTCCTTTTTTCTGTTTTCTGGTAGAGTTTGTGGAAGATTGATATCACAAAAAACATTTGGCTGGAAGGTATTTGAGGAAAGAGGAGAGTATTTTAATAATGGAATCAGGGGCGCCTGGGTGGCGCAGTCGGTTAAGCGTCCGACTTCAGCCAGGTCACAATCTCGCGGTCCGTGAGTTCGAGCCCCGCGTCGGGCTCTGGGCTGGTGGCTCCGAGCCTGGAGCCTGTTTCCGATTCTGTGTCTCCCTCTCTCTCTGCCCCTCCCCCGTTCATGCTCTGTCTCTCTCTGTCCCAAAAATAAAAAAAAATAAAAACGTTGAAAAAAAAATAATGGAATCAACTTGGTTAAAAAAAACTTTTAGATTTTCTAATTTTTGTTGAGAAGGTTTTGATAAATTGTGTTTTCAAGATATTGTTTATTTAATGTAAATTGACAACTTTCTTGATACAAAATTGCACTTAATATTCTTTTACTATCTTTTTAAAGTTGCTAAGATCTAATTGGTACAGGCACGATGAAAACCACTAGAAAGTTTCCGCAAAAAAATTAAAAATAGAGCTACTATATAATCCAGCAATTCTACTTGTGGATATATATCTGAAAGAAAAAAAATCACTATCTTTAAGAGGTATCTACACCTCATGTCTATTGCAGCATTATTTACAATAGCCAAGACATGGAAAGAACCTGTGTCCATCAATGGATGAATGGATAAAGAAAATGTGGTGTCTGTACATACAATGGAATGTTATTCAGCCATATAAAAGAAGGAAATCCAGCCATTTGCAATATCATGAATGAACCTTGAGGGCATTATGATAAGTGAAATAAGCCAGACAGAAAAAGACAAATACCAAATGTGTTATCCAAACACACACACACATACACACACCCTTGAACTCATAGATATAGAAAAGAGATGGGTGGTTGTCAGAGGTAGGAAGGTGTGGGATCAGGGAGTGGGTCAAATGGGTGAAGGTGGTCAAAAGGTACAAACTTTTGGGGAGCCTGGGTGGTTCTGTTGGTTAAGCATCCTTCTTCGGCTCAGGTCATGATCTTGCGGGTTGGTGGCTTCAAGCCTCACGACGGGCTGTGTGTTGACAGCTCAGAGCCCGAAGCCTGCTTTGGATTCTGTGTCTCCCTCTCTCTTTGCCCCTGCCTTGCTCCTTCTCTGTCTCTTTCTCTCAAAAATAAATAATAAACATTAAAAACAAGTTTTAAAAAAAGGTACAAACTTTCTGTTATAAGGTAAAAAATTACAGAGATGTAATGTACAGAATGGTGACTATAGTTAACAATCAGTACTGCATATTTAAAAGTTGCTACTAGAGTAGATCTTAACAATTTTCCACAAGAAAACCAAATTGTAACTATGTGAGATGATGTACGTTAACTAAACTTGCTGTGGCAATTATTTCACAACATATATATCTATCAAATCATCATGTTGTACACTTTAATAAGATGTTATATGTCAAATTATATCTCAGTGAAACTGGAAAAAATTTAAATTTTATAAGGTCTGTGGTGATACTGTTTTTTATATTACTGGTTAATATTTTATTTTTATTTTATTGTCTTTTTTCTTGATCAGTTTTACTAAATATATACTAATCTTTTCAAAGAACCAATTTTAGGGGTTTTGTTGATTTTCTCATGTATATTTATTTTATATTTAATTGAGGGTTTTTTGTTCACATATATATTTATAAATGTCAATATATATGTATAGTATATATATAGTACTTTCAACATCTAATATTATCTTATACTGCCAACTTAACTCATTTATATTACCTCCATCTCTGACAGCATTTGAGTTTATAAATCCTTTAAATGTCTCTTAAGGGATGCCTGGGTGGCTCAGCCGGTTAAACATCTGTCTTTTGGTTTCGGCTCAGGTCACGATCTCATAGTTTTCATGAGTTCAAACCCCACGTCAGGCTCTGCACTGGCAGCACGGAACCTGCTTATGTCTCTCTCTCTCTCTCTCTTCCCCCCTCCCTCCCTCTCTTTCTGTCCCTCCCCACTCATGCTGTCTCTTAAAAAAATAAATAAACTTAAAAAAACTTAAATCGCTCTTAACTTGTTGAAGCCAGTGTGACATGTTTTTAAGTTAATAAGTAACAGAACAAAGATTCAAATCCAGGCTGCCTTACTCCTAAGTCCATGGTTTTTCATACTCATATAGGGCTGATCATATAAGGTATTTGGTAAAACAAAATAATAAAAAAGCAAAAGTAAAAGAAAGAACCTTGACTGACACTTCTTGCTAAGTAAAAATCAGCTTCTGGAGGAGATAAAGAAGA
Source organism: Herpailurus yagouaroundi (assembly GCF_014898765.1). Taxonomy (NCBI): domain Eukaryota; kingdom Metazoa; phylum Chordata; class Mammalia; order Carnivora; family Felidae; genus Herpailurus; species Herpailurus yagouaroundi. The sequence continues at coordinate 132,653 of NW_024412620.1, forward strand.
GAGGAGAACTGGGCAAGTTGTGTCTAGATACTTTCTTTCTTTCTTTTTTAATGTTTATTTTTGAGAGAAAGGAAGAGAGGCAGAGTGCGGGCGGGGGAAGGGGCAGAGAGAGAGGGAGACACAGAATCTGAAGCAGGCTCCAGGCTCTGAGCTGTCAGCACAGAGCCCAACAGGGACTTGAACTCATGAACCGTGGGATCATGACCTGAGCCCAAGTCAGATGCTTAACCAACTGAGCCACCCAGATAGGCGCCCCTAAGATACTTTTTTTTTTTTTTAATATATGAAATTTATTGTCAAATTGGTTTCCATACAACACCCAGTGCTCATCCCAACAGGTGCCCTCCTCAATACCCATGACCCACCCTTCCTTCCCTCCCAACCCCATCAGCCCTTAGTTTGTTCTCAGTTTTTAAGAGTCTCTTTTGCTTTGGCTCTCTGCCACTCTAATCTCTTTTTTTTTTCCCTTCCCCTCCCCAATGGGTTCCTGTTAAGTTTCTCAGGATCCACATAAGAGTGAAAACATATGGTATCTGTCTTTCTCTTTATGGCTTATTTCACTTAGCATCACACTCTCCAGTTCCATCCACGTTGCTACAAAGGGCCATATTTCATTCTTTCTCATTGCCACGTAGTACTCCATTGTGTATAGAAACCACAATTTCTTTATCCATTCATCAGTTGATGGACATTTAGGCTCTTTCCATAATTTGGCTATTGTTGAGAGTGCTGCTATGAACATTGGGGTCCAAGTGCCCCTATGCATCAGTACTCTTGTTATCTCTTCGGTAAATTCCTAGCAGTGCCATTGCTGGGTCTATTTTTAATTTTTTGAGGAACCTCCACACTGTTTTCCAGAGTGGCTGCACCAGTTTGCATTCCCACCAACAGTGCAAGAGGGTTCCCGTTTCTCCACATTCTCTCCAGCATCTATAGTCTCCTGATTTGTTCATTTTGGCCACTCTGACTGGCGTGAGGTGATATCTGAGTGTGGTTTTGATTTGTATTTCCCTGATGAGGAGCGACGTTGAGCATCTTTTCATGTGCCTGTTGGCCATCCAGATGTCTTCTTTAAAGAAGTGTCTATTCATGTCTTCTGCCCATTTCTTCACTGGATCATTTGTTTTTCGGGTGTGGAGTTTGGTGAGCTCTTTATAGATTTTGGATACTAGCCCTTTGTCCGATTTGTCATTTGCAAATATCTTTTCCCATTCCGTTGGTTGCCTTTTAGTTTTGTTGATTGTTTCCTTTGTTGTGCAGAAGCTTTTATCTTCATGAGGTCCCAATAGTTCATTTTTTCTTTTAATTCCCTTGTCTTTGGGGATAAGATACTTCCTAAGTATGTGAACTTGGATATGACTTTCCATCTTCTCTGGCCACTATTTCCTCATCTCTAACACAAGAAATGGGACTAATTATTTCCAAGGTTCCTCTCCATTCTAACAGCAACGTTTCAAAGAGGAAATCATAATATGAAATGTTATAGAAAGGTAAAAAATATATAGTTTAAGAAAAGAGTGATGCATGTTTTAACCAAGGAGTCATTATATTACTGAAGGTGGGAGCCAAATTACAGCAGTTTTTAGATTAAATTGATGTTATGCCTTTCTCAAGTAGATAGGGAACTCTGTGCAGCAAGATATTTGCAACAGCATTGTATTGTTGGGGAATGTCAGAGCAGAGGTAGGAACTATAAACTTCGTCAGCCAGAGAGTGACACTTGGTTTACTGAGTCCTCTTTTTTCATAGTTACAGAACTACAGAACCACAGAACTAGAAACACCGTCCCTGGAAAGAATTGGTATTAAAAAAAAAAATCCAAGAAACACAACATCTAGATAAGACAAGCTTCAATAGGACAAGTCTTTGCACAAAGATGATTCCTGAGACACTTGTGACAAAATCCTCTCTCACTGACCTAGATTTTTCGTCTATGACATTGTAAGAGCAAATACAAATTAAATATGATGGGCTTAATCTTCCCTGGTGAAACAGAAGACGATGATTTTCTCTCCTTTTTCCTAGAGCATTTACCTTGGAAAACTTGTAATTTTAAGTACTTCTTCCTTAAAATGTATAGACATATCCTTTTGACAACTAAATGAGCCTTTGTTAGCTTTATGACCCAGGAATCTCTGAAGGACCTGGGAGACATCACTTGGAAATGTGAATATCAAGGGACATTTCACTTTTATCTTTCAGTTTTTATGGGAGGGTAGGAGCTTAACTGTGATGGGTGCCTTGTTCCAAGTTGCAAAACTACTTCCTGTCATCAAGACATAGAAGTTTGTTTCTCCTCTGAACAAACCAATCAGTTAATATAGATAGTGACTCCAATGAACAAACCAAATCAGTTAATATAGATAGTGACTCCAATTATGCTAAACTTAGGATGAACTATGCGTGACTATCAAAGTTCTCTTATTTGAGGACTGGTTATTTTTTATCTAGAATCCTGAAAACACGTATGTAATGGATTGTATCTACAAGGCTATATTAGGGGATGAGATTTCTTTCTATCTTTGCAATCTCTTAGCGGATTGTTTGTGATACACATCACATTCTGGTTTAAGGCTTATTCAATGATAAAAGTGTTACGTTTTTTTTTTTCCTTTTATTAAAGAGACTTCCCACCCAGCTAGATTCCTTTGATATCTGTTCTTAACAAAATAAGCCAAGATCACTTGGCTAGATGTGGATTGTCCTGAGAGGGAAAAGGGGGAACAGAAGAGTCATATACAGCCTAGACATCAGGAAGAGAATTTCTTATATCAGAATCCTTTTGTTTATCTCCCAGTAATTTTGTGGAACCAGGTCAGTATACCATACATGAGCATTCTCCCACACGAAAGAAATATAGGCAAGTATTAACTCCAGTGTCCATGAGTTGAGAAATAAAGCAGAAGTGAAATCACGTTGAAACCACTGGAGAGGGGTTCAGGGATCCTGGCCTTTCAATGCCCTAGGAAGGTGTTTGCACGGTTGTATGCTTTAATAAAATTTGCAAACATAAGATCTTCTGTATTCCTTTTGATAAAGAAGACCCATCAAATCAAAGAAGTTTTAGGCTTCTACTGGGAAAGGCAAAAGAGAAATAAGAAGGGATCAAGAAAAGGTGAGAAGGTAACACCGAATTTATGTATGTTACAAAGACAAGACTTTTGTGAGAAAGTGGGCACTTTCCCAAAATAGCTACTATAATTTTTTAGGAAAAAAATATATATTTTTTAAATTGCTGCCAAATGATAAGATATTCAGTTACCCAAATGACCTGAATTCATCACATCCATCTGAAAAGCCTGTCAGAAAACCATTGACCAACACATCTGCTTTTCTTCCATGTAATTTATGTCATGCATTTAAATAGTGCCAACTAGGGGCGCTTGGGTAGCTCAGTCTGTTGGACATCCGACTTTAGCGCAAGTCATGATCTCATGGTTCATGAGTTCAAGCCCCACATCAGGGTCTCCTCTGTCAGCACAGAGCCTGCTTCAGATCCTCTGTCTGCCTCTCTCTCTGCCCCTCTGCAGTTCACTCTCTCCTTCTCTCTCTCTCTGTCAAAAATAAATAAACATTAAAAAAATTTAAGTAGCTCCAGCCAAACATAAAATACTATGAATGTTACAGCAGTGCAGTCCTTTGAAAATAGAATGTTTTTTAAAATGGCAAATTTTAGGAGTTTTAATTATGAAAAGACAAGTGAATATTCTTTTTGTTTTCATACACTAAAAGTCAGCAAAAATGCACCAATCAATATTTACATGCAATTTGTTCATATTATTATAAATATATTAGCTACTTGCAGAAGGCATTGACAACTCTTCCCCAAACACCCTTATTTTTAAAAGACTCTGAATTAAAAAAGACAACATTCATTAAGCCAGCACCAAGTGGGTCCAAGTACAGGGGATGTGCAGAAAGAGCAGCCAGCAAAAGGTAATGTACTTGTCTTGTAACGGCACAAATCTCTAATATGAAAAGAACATAAAGGAAATCCTCTGCTGCTGTAATCATGAAGGATCCTGAGATTGAGATCTCTTCCTTTGTGCAGACGTATAGTTTTGCTGAAGGTGGAGGAGTGAGTAGAATTCAGACCCAGAGACTGGAAAGGAATAGATCTGGGAGTTCACAAACATGAACGGGAGACCATGGGCTAGCTAGCTTTCACCCCCACCCCACTCCTCCTCTGCAGGCCTTAAGCTTTTCAAAGACTTACTCTGTGAGACCTATGGGGTTGTTGATGTCGGCTAGAGCTTTAACCTCTGTCTTTCCTTGATTCCGAATTCCCTCTAGATTTCTTTTTGCCCTTTACAAAATAAGTGTGCTGCAGAGGCTGGAAAGATCTCTTCCACCCCGTTAGTTTTCAGGCTCACATTGAGAAGGAACTTTGGCCTACCCCCAGTCTGCCACCCGGAATTCCAATGAGTGGTGAGAACAGGTAACAGCGGACACTGAAGGTAGATAGAGGTGGGATTCCCTGGAGTACAGACAACATTCAGACACGGTGTGTGGCTTCACAGTGAGGCAATTCAGGTTAGCTAACAATTCCTCTTGGGCGCGTGTTTGCTGGGGGAGAGGCACAGGGAGTTATAAGATGGAGGGAAGGGACTTTAAGCCATGTGTTCAATTTTTTATGTCCTTCTGTAAATAAAACAAACCTTAGTGATTAAACACATTTCAATATTTGTTGCAATAGGAGCTTTTTCCAACCAGAATGATAGATCCTGACAGTCTTTTCCTTTTGATTTGTTTTCCTTTTTGTTTTTGGCTCTTTCTTTCTGTATGACAATGCTGTACAATAGCAGTGTTGTGTTTTATAATAACAAGTAATTCATTGTAAATTAATAATATTATAATAATCATAAGAACTCTTGTTCAAAATCACAAGTGGAGAAAAAGTCCTGTTATGTGCACATTTAATTATGAAGTTATTTTAGGAACCTCAAGTTTAAATACCAAACACATAAATGAGTTGTTTATATTTTATGATTAAAGAAATCCATGTGCTTTTCCTTTATAGAAATGAATGCAAATAATGTCTACACTGGCACATATAAAATATTTTCTTGATCTCCTAAAAATGTAACAGAAGCCCTGAAATTTCAAATAGTAACTTAAAATTAAAAACACTAACGAATTTAAGAGCTTTAAGTGTTGAGATGATCTGTTCGTCATCCACTGTGCATAGATATATGACATCAAGAATGGCAATAGTTCACCAAATTTAAAGTAACTCTTCCCAAAACTCAACTATTTTGAAAGGATAAGATTTTCTAAGGCATATGCTTAATGAGATGAGTTTACAGCTTCATGAAGCTCTTCTACTTTACATGGGAGGCAACTGAGGCCCAACGATCATATCCCCCACAGGCCAACAGATACTGGATAATTATTGTCAGATGTGGAAGTTGAATCAGATTTCTAAAATGCCATTTCTAGGTGCTATTCAAAAGAAAGGTTTTATAACTGTCCTTTTTATTTAATCTGACTTAATTGTAGTGGCCCTTGGCTCTTTAGGGATAATAAGAACACTTAGTGTGGAGATGGTTACAATATTAACCTAGCGGTAAATAGAGACATCCCGTTATCTAAGCTCAGAGGTTGCTCCTAAATTCATTTAATAAAATAATGCATCTTAAAAGAGTTTAATGACAAGATCTATCATAGTGAGAACAATATTAAAAATAGCCCTTCAGTTTTCACAGCAAGTACTGCTGTGCATTTTACATGACATGGCATGTGTTGATTTGACAGACATGAGGATTTCAAATGTTAAGTCATGTGCTTCTACCTGTAGAAATCTGCAGGTTGCTAAGTACATCTCCCATTAGCACAAAGACTTTATTTATGCCGTGTAAAAGAAGCCGTTATTTGGGAGCCTGCTAAATTTGGCAGAAAATGTGCCTCGTTTATTTTAGCACTTCCAAATATAAAAGAAAATATAAACATTTAAAGGTAAGAAAATGCCAAGAGCGTGATGAGTTACATAAAGTACATATTTTGAACACTGTGTCATGTAACCTGGGCTGACCACCTAAGTGATTGCAACAATAGAACACTTACATAATTCATAACAAATCCAGCCATGTAGGCTGAGTTTTATATTTTACAGGATCAAGACCAACAATTTGGCCCAAGAAAAGCGTGCGTGGACCATGACTCAACATGATTTAGAATGAGTATTTTCATGAATGATTTTCATCTCAAGATTTTTGCTTCTCTGTACTCAATCTTGCAATATGAAAAATGCAGGCAGGGGCGCCTGGGTGGCGCAGTCGGTTAAGCGGCCGACTTCAGCCAGGTCACGATCTCCCGGTCCGTGAGTTCGAGCCCCGCGTCAGGCTCTGGGCTGATGGCTCAGAGCCTGGAGCCTGTTTCCGATTCTGTGTCTCCCTCTCTCTCTGCCCCTCCCCCATTCATGCTCTGTCTCTCTCTGTACCAAAAATAAATAAATGTTGAAAAAAAAAATTTAAATTAAAAAAAAAAAGAAAAATGCAGGCAGATAATTAAAAAATGAACAACAAACTTGTGATATTCGCTTGTATTTTTTAAATTTTTTTTTTCAACGTTTATTTATTTTTGGGACAGAGA